>NC_064864.1:52858036-53180536 GCF_024139225.1 Suncus etruscus | reverse complement strand
TTTCTCCCACTCAGTGGGGGGCTCTTGTATCCTGGGCACTATTTCCTTTGAGGTGCAGAAGCTTCTCAGTTTAATATATTCTCATCTGTTAATCTCTGCTTTCACTTGCTTGGAGAGTGCACTTTCCAGACGAATGGCTAAAGAAACTGTGGTACATATACACAATGGAATATTATGCAGCTGTCAGGAGAGATGAAGTCATGAAATTTTCCTATACATGGATGTACACGGAATCTATTATGCTGAGTGAAATAAGTCAGAGAGAGAGAAAAATGCAGAATGGTCTCACTCATCTATGGGTATTAAGAAAAATGAAAGACATTCTTGCAATAATAATTTTCAGACACAAAAGAGAAAAGAGCTGGAAGTGCCGGCTCACCTCAGGAAGCTCACTACAAAGAGTGATGAGTTTAGTTAGAGAAATAACTACATTTTGAACTGTCCTAATAATGAGAATGTATGAGGGAAATGGAGAGCCTGTCTAGAGTACAGGCGGGGGTCGGGTGGGTAGGAGGGAGACTTGGGACATTGGTGATGGGAATGTTGCACTGGTGATGGGTGGTGTTCTTTACATGACTGGAACCCAAACACAATCATGTATGTATTCAAGGTGTTTAAATAAATAAAAAAGTAAAAAAGAATGTCTAAGTTAGAGAAGTAGTTTCTCATTATGCTTTTGATTCACAGATGTCAAAGTGACTATTAATACTGAGAATTTTAACATGAATATTGGTCACTTGTATATTTTTTACTTGTTTTGGTTTTGGGGCCGCACCTAGTGACACTCAGGTGTTATTCCTGGCTCTCTACTCAGAAATTGCTCCTGGCTCAGGGGACCATATACGATTAAGGGATTCCATATGGGACTAACCAAGGTCCAACCAAGGTTAGCAGCTTGCAAGGCAAACCCCTACTGCTGTGCTATAGATCCCGTCCCACTTGTGCATATTTTTGAGTAATATCAATTCAAATATTTTCAAGTCAATTCAAGGAATTTCCTTAATTGTCAGTCTGTCTTTTTTGCTGGATGCTAATAATTCTTAATAATTTATGTGATTACTATCTGTAACAATTAAGTTACCACATATTATTTCACCTTTTAATCATGCCTTTCTCATCTAGATGAGAAATTCTATCAAAGAAGTACTTTCATTTGTTAGTGCTTATGTTTCTGTCTATTCTATGATGTTGCTTGAAACAGACTAGCATTTACAAGTAGTCATTTAGTGAATTAGAAAATCATAGTATTCTCAAGAAGAGGGGGAAGTATTACCTCTTACTATGCATACCTATCTAAAAAGGTTCAGGTAAAGAGTATAGGAAGGGATTAAATATTCCTGACTTTTCTTTCAAAGATAAATCACCTTAGTGATCCTATTACTTTTCCATTTATTTTTATTAAATATTAAGTATTTTTTAGGGTGATTTACTAACCAAATTACAGGTGATGGTGAGGAATGTGGCAGTTCTTTTTTTTTTTTCTTTTGATCATTTGATATCTTCTTTTTTTATTAAGTTTATAAATATACTTTTAAATATTACCTTTTATAAATTTTTTTAACACCACCCATCACCAGTGCAACATTCCCATCACCAATGTCCCAAGTCTCCCTCCTCCCCACCCGACCCCCGCCTGTACTCTAAACAGGTTCTCAATTTCCCTCATACATTCTCATTATTAGGACAGTTCAAAATGTAGTTATTTATCCAACTAAACTCATCACTCTTTGTGATGAGCTTCCTGAGGTGAGCTGGAACTTCCAGCTCTTTTCTCTTTTGTGTCTGAAAGTTATTATTGCAAGAATGTCTTTCATTTTTCTTAAAACCCATAAATGTGTGAGACCATTCTGCGTTTTTCTCTCTCTCTCTGACTTATTTCACTCAGCATAATAGATTCCGTGTACATCCATGTATAGGAAAATTTCATGACTTCATCTCTCCTAACAGCTGCATAATATTCCATTGTGTATATGTACCACAGTTTCTTTAGCCATTCTGTTGAAGGGCATCTTGGTTGTTTCCAGAGTCTTGCTATGGTAAATAGTGCTGCAATGAATATAGGTGTAAGGAAGGGGTTTTTGTATTGTATTTTTGTGTTCCTAGGATATATTCCTAGGAGTGGTATAGCTGGATCGTATGGGAGCTCGATTTCCAGTTTTTGGAGAAATCTCCATATCGCTTTCCATAAAGGTTGAACTAGACGGCATTCCCACCAGCAGTGGATAAGAGTTCCTTTCTCCCCACATCCCCGCCAACACTGTTTATTCTCATTCTTTGTGATGTGTGCCATTCTCTGTGGTGTGAGGTGGTATCTAATCATTGTTTTGATTTGCATCTCCCTGATGATTAGTGATGTGGAGCACTTTTTCATGTGTCTTTTGGCCATCTGTATTTCTTCTTTGTCAAAGTGTCTGTTCATTTCTTCTCCCCATTTTTTGATGGGATTAGATGTTTCTTTCTTGTAAATTTCTGTCAGTGCCTTGTATATTTTGGAGATTAGCCCCTTATCTGATGGATATTGGGTGAATAGTTTCTCCCACTCAGTGGGTGGCTCTTGTATCTTGGGCACTATTTCCTTTGAGGTGCAGAAGCTTCTCAGCTTAATATATTCCCATCTGTTAATTTCTGCTTTCACTTGCTTGGAGAGTGTAGTTTCTTCCTTGAAGATGCCTTTAGCCTCAATGTCCTGGAGTGTTTTACCTACGTATTGTTCTATATATCTTATGGTTTTGGGGCTGATATCGAGGTCTTTAATCCATTTGGATTTTACCTTCGTACATGATGTTAGCTGGGGGTCTAAGTTCAATTTTTTGCAAGTGGCTACCCAGTTTTGCCAACACCACTTGTTGAAGAGGCTTTCTTTATTCCATTTAGGATTTTTTGCTCCTTTATCAAAAATTAGATGATTGTATGTCTGGGGAACATTCTCTGAGTATTCAAGCTTATTCCACTGATCTGAGGGCCTGTCTTTATTCCAATACCATGCTGTTTTGATAACTATTGCTTTGTAGTAAAGTTTAAAGTTGGGGAAAGTAATTCCACCCATATTCTTTTTCCCAATGATTGCTTTAGCTATTTGAGGGTGTTTATTGTTCCAAATAAATTTCAAAAGTACCTGGTCCACTTCTTTGAAGAATGTCATGGGTATCTTTAGGGGGATCGCATTAAATCTGTAGAGTGCTTTGGGGAGTATTGCCATTTTAATGATGTTAATCCTGCCAATCCATGAGCAGGGTATATGCTTCCATTTCCGCGTGTCCTCTCTTATTTCTTGGAGCAGAGTTTTATAGTTTTCCTTGTATAGGCCCTTCACATTTTTAGTCAAGTTGATTCCAAGATATTTGAGTTTGTGTGACACTATAGTGAATGGAGTTGTTTTCTTAATGTCCATTTCTTCCTTATTAGTATTGGTGTATAGAAAGGCCATTGATTTTTGTGTGTTAATTTTGTAGCCTGCCACCTTGCTATATGAGTCTATTGTTTCTAGAAGCTTTTTGATAGAGTCTTTGGGGTTTTCTAAGTAGAGTATCATGTCATCTGCAAACAGTGAGAGCTTGACTTCTTCCTTTCCTATCTGGATTCCCTTGACATCCTTTTCTTGCCTAATCGCTATAGCAAGTACTTCCAGTGCTATGTTGAATAGGAGTGGTGAGAGAGGACAGCCTTGTCTTGTGCCAGAATTTAGAGGAAAGGCTTTCAGTTTTTCTCCATTGAGGACAATATTTGCCTCTGGTTTGTAGTAGATGGCCTTAACTATATTGAGAAAGGTTCCTTCCATTCCCATCTTGCTGAGAGTTTTGATCAAGAATGGGTGTTGGACCTTGTCAAATGCTTTCTCTGCGTCGATTGATATGATCATGTGATTTTTATTTTTCTTGCTGTTGATGTTGTGTATTATATTGATAGATTTACGGATGTTAAACCAGCCTTGCATTCCTGGAATGAAACCTACTTGATCGTAGTGGATGATCTTCTTAATGAGGCATTGAATCCTATTTGCCAGGATTTTGTTGAAGATCTTTTCATCTGCATTCATCAGCAATATTGGTCTGTAATTTTCTTTTTTCGTAGCATCTCTGTCTGGTTTAGGTATCAAGGTAATGTTGGCTTCATAAAAGCTATGTGGAAGTTTTCCTGTTTTTTCAATTTCATGAAAGAGTCTTGCCAGGATTGGTAGTAGTTCCTCTTGAAAGGTTTGAAAGAATTCATTAGTAAATCCATCTGGGCCTGGGCTTTTGTTTTTGGGCAGACATTTGATTACTTTCTTAATTTCCTCAATAGTAATGGGTGTGTTTAGATATGCTACATCCTCTTCATTCAATCGTGGAAGATTATAAGATTCCAAAAATTTATCCATTTCTTCCAGGTTTTCATTTTTAGTGGCATAGAGTTTCTCAAAGTAGTTTCTGATTATCCTTTAAATCTCTACCATATCAGTAGTGATCTCTCCTTTTTCATTCCTAATACGAGATCAAATTTCTCTCTCTTTCTTTCTTTGTTAGTTTTGCCAGTGGTCTATCAATCTTGTTTATTTTTTCAAAGAACCAACTTCTGCTTTCGTTGATCTTTTGGATGGTTTTTCTGGTTTCCACTTGATTGATTTCTGCTCTCAGCTTTGTTATTTCCTTCTGCCTCCCTATTTTTGGATCCTTTTGTTGAGCACTTTCTAATTCTATGAGCTGCGTCATTAAGCTATTCAGGTATGTCCCTTCTTCTTTCCTGATGTGTGCTTGTAAAGCTATAAATTTTCCTCTCAGTACTGCTTTTGCTGTGTCCCATAGGTTCTGATAATTTGTGTCTCCATTGTCATTTGTTTTCAGGAAGGTTTTGATTTCCTCTTTGATTTCATCTCGGACCCACTGATTATTCAGTATGAGGCTATTTAACTTCCAGGTGTTAAAATTTTTCTTCTGTGTCTCTTTGCAGTTTATATATAATTTCAGGGCTTTGTGGTCAGCAAAGGCAGCCTGCAAAATTTCTATCCTCTTGATATTTTGGAGGTATGTTTTGTGTGCTAACATGTAGTCTATCCTAGAGAATGTCCCATGTACATTCCGTGTCGACTCACCTCCACGGAAGGCTCTCGGGAAGGCAGACTCCCCGGAAAGCTCACAGGAAGGCAGGCTGGCTGATGAGCTGCACCAAGGGTGAAATCAGGCCGAAAATCAATATTAAGTATTTTTATGAAATTCCTATATATAGGCATATGGAAGACATAACAGAAAAAATTAAACAAAGTTCTTTCTTGTGGTAACATTAATTGATATTCTTACTGCCTAGCTATGCTGATAGTGGACTGGCAAGAGTCAATTTCCTCCTCCCAACTTTTTTGGAACCAAGAACATTTCCCCCAGCTAATAACAGAAAAGAATGGGTCCCAGACTGATGATCAGAGACACTTTATTACCTTCTAACATTGCTTTTATAGGGCAAGAGGAACTGGGATGCCTGAAGGATAATAGAACACAGAAGAAGCCTGGCACTAGTAGGTGAGGCACCAGGGAGAAGATAAGCATAAACCAGGAAGCAACATTGTTGATTATAGTATTGTTTCCTTTAACCAGAGCTCTCTGTGAGGGAGAACAAATGGTCCAAAGTCAAGCCTGATTAGAAGTCACTAATCAGGGCACTGAATAAAAATAATAATAATAATAATAATAATAATAATAATAATAATAGATAAGGAATACTGTGTTATTTTTTGGTGAATAGAAATTATATTTGACTGAATTATAAGCCTCGTTTCAGAGTAGCCCATTTGTGTGTGCTTTTTTTTTAATTATTGGACATATCTAAAGACATTCTTGTCATTAGAGCAGGATTATTACTTTTAATTGTTGAGTTTACAATAATGACTAAAGCCATTGTAAAAGCAACAGAAGAAATTTTGTAATGAAATTTTGTGTTGTTTGTGCTATCCTTCCCAGTTTCTGGAGGGTGTTTCTATGGGGCTTTCTGCCTCAAAGAAAACCCTTGGAACAAGTGCTTTGGAGTCCCCCAGAACTATTCTACAGAGATTCTGTCAGGTGGTTTGGGTACTACATCAATACAGAAGGCATCCAACACTCAGTAACTAAACATGTTTTGTCAAATTCACTCTTTTCACATCTCAGCCATGAGAGATGAAAATACTCTGTCCCCTGTCATTATAACTATCATGAAGTCATTTTATTTAGAATCTGTGAATAAAAGATACTTATATGAGGCTTGCAAATTGATGAGACAACAAAATATGGCTAGTGGAGTCTATTCTGGAAAATTTGAGAGAAGAGTACTTAAATACCAGCCATTTAGTAATCATATCTAATTTTCAATGGCACTGAAGGTACAATTCTCATAGTATCTTTAAGCTCTATTGTATATTATTTATTGTTATAGGTAATAATTGTGGTTCTTCTTGATTATGGAATCAATCCAGGGTCTCTTAACTACCAGATTCTGTGAAATCTCAATAACCCTTAATAAATTAAATTTACTACTAAATTATACAATGTTATTGATATTTCTGCTGATAAATTTGGCACATATATTTTTGTTAAGAAATTGTAATGAGAGCAGAGCATCCTCCGCCAAAGGCTAGATGCGGAGAAAATGGCAGAAGAGGTTTAAGCAGCAGCAGCCGAGTTGGCACCAAGGGAGAGCAAAATGAAGGAGGAGAGCAGCAGAACTGGCTTGCCTAGAGGCAATGGGGCTCCAGGCCTGAAGAATGAAGAATGACCTACTCAGGAGAGAATCGCTTTGAACCATAAGCCAAAAGGTACTAAAAGGTACAGAGCCATTATAATGAACATCCTTTTTGACATGAAATGGCAGTTACTTGAGGACCTGGTCAAAGAAAAAGTTTGTGAAGTAATATACCTGGCCTCTTAATGGACACTGAAGCAAAGTCAAGGAGGTGTGCGATTGTTGAATTCAAGATAGAAGAGAGCATGAAAAAAAGCTATTGAAGTGCTAAAGAAACATAGTCTGAGTGGAAAACCACTGAAGTCTAAGAAGATTTATGACGGTGAACATGCCAGAGCTATGTAAAAGGTGCTGGCTAAGACTAGAGAGATGGGTATGGAACCAGGTGGCTCAGGAATGATTAATATCATTCCCAGTATCCTAAATAATCCTAACAACCCAAACGAGATTAGCCATGCATTACAGGCTAGAAGACTTGGAAGCACAGTATTTGTAGCAAATATAGGTTATAAAGTTGGCTGGAAGAAATTGCACAGGAATGATGGTGAGTTTTGATTATTTCTTTTTGATGATGATGATTTTCTTCATTTTGATGATGATGATGTGTTATAATGGTGATGATGATAATTATTTTCTTTATGATGATGATGAATTTTATTTGGAGGATATCCCAGAAGATTTCAGAGCTGACTCCTAGCTCTGTACTCAGGGGTCACTCCTGGAGATGCTCGGAGGGACAGGGATCCAACTCGGTTTGAACACATCAAGCCAAACACCTTCCCCGCTGTACTCTGACTCCATCCACTGTGCTCTGGATTTTAACTTTAGGGGAGGCTCAGTAATGGTACATTAAAACATAACTATAATAGTCATATATCTTTTTATTTTCATATTGCTTGTTGATAAAATGCTGCAACCTTAGAGCTACAAATTCATAGTTGGATTGCTGGCACAGAAATGACTCACAAAGGTTAGACTATTTACTTTTTCCACTATTTACATAAAGGTTCACTGATCAGGGAGACCTATATATAAATTCAAGTACACTATATTATCTTTGAATTTACTAAAACCTGTTTTGACCTGCTGCCAAGCTTTATGCTACTCCAGAGACAGTACAAAAATATAATAGAACAGTTGTTTGGGTAAAATACTTATTACAAGACATGACTTTACTTTTACTGTAGAGAACGTACTTTTTAAAATGTATTATATATTTAGTAGAAAGGATGTCAATAAAATTATTTTACTCTTAAACTAATTTTATTCATTAATCCAAAATTAAAGATAATAAATATATATATTACTCAAATGACAGCAATGTCTTTGTACCTATCCAGTGAGAAAAAAACAAAACAAAAAGAACAACAACAAATAAACAGCACACACAAATGGACTACTCTGAAGTCAGGTTTGTAACTCAATAAAATATAATTTCTAGTCACCAATACACCCCAAAAGACACAATATTTATTCTTTATTATAAATATATTTACATACCTAAATACCACTATTCTGCTTGCCTGAATTTTTAGTAGGAGTGGTAATAGTAGTAGTAATTTATTTGTAACAGTATAACATTATGAGGGATTTCTCAAAGATATTTTAGGATCATCTCCACTTTGAGTAGTATCTCGCAGGACTTTAATAGACACACAGTTATGGCTTTTACACATGTTATCCTTCGATTCTATTCACAGCTTAAAATGAGCTATGCTTCATTTTTTGTTTTAGGTCATATGAGCATCCCACATGGCAAACTTATTTTTATACTTCTTTTCTTAATATAATTTTTATTTTGATCGTAGTGGTTTACATATTGTTGACAATAATATTATAGGTACATATTTCCATAAAATCAGGGGGTTTCCCATCACCTATTTGTCCTCCTACACCTCCGTGTTCGTCCTACCTCCCATGTCCTCCTCCCTCACCCCCAGGGCTGCGAGAATATGTGGTCCCCTCTTTACCTAGCTTACTAGTTAGTAGTCTTGGTCTTGGTGACTCCCTTATTTCCCCCTCTAACTGGGAGAAAGGACTACATAGTTCAAGTTATGTGGTTTTATTTAAAGAAGAGAAAAGTAATAAACTGGAGTAAAAGTCTAATATGCTGAAAATGGGCGGAATCCTTCTAGAGGCTCTCATCAACAGTGTGAGAGATGAAGGAGAAAAAGAAGAAGGTGAAACACCCCAACAGTACAAAAAGAATTGTCAAATATCCAGTGAGCACTCCAGGGATAACAATAGGCATCACAAAAAAAAAAAAAAGCCATGGTCTTGAGTTAAAAAACATGGTGGAGCACCTAAAGAGAGAAAAGAAAAGAAGAGAAAAAAAAAAAAAAACAAAGAAAAACAACAACATAAATATAAATGGGGACAACAACTTCAATGACCATACCAAAACAAAGAAATAGACAGAAAGTAGATAGGTTAATAATAATAATAATAATAATAATAATAATAATAATAATAATAACTAAAGAAAAATAATATATAAAAGATAAAAAAATGTTTTGTGCTTTTTGCTTTTTTTTCCCTCCTGCACTGGCACAGTAAATATTGGGGACATTCGAAAAGGAATTCACTTGGCTTAAGCGCTATGGGGTCTCTCCACCCTTGGGGTATATTGTCATGGGATTAACTATAGACTTCGTTCAGGTTCATTTACTCTACTGGTGGTGCTATCATGGTGTTTGGAAAACTTCTGCTCCATTCTGGGTAATGAGATAAGACCTCTGTATCTAGAGATCTCAGTATCTGCACAGGTCCAGGAGTGGGACTTATGATGAAGTCTTTCTTTGTGGTTCTAGAAGTTCTGTTCCCTCAGTGTCATTTTAATTCATCTTTTGTGGTTGGTGGTCTTGGACTTTGCACTGATCCTGGGATGGAACCTAGGATAGCGTCTTTCATTATGTTTCCAGAAGCCCCATTCCGTTGTGATTGTCTCTGCAGGACCTTTGAAACTGGGGATCATGGTTGTTGTGCAGGTCGTAGTTCAAACCCTAGACTAGGGCTTTTTTATTGGTCTCAAGATATAATCAGTCTAGTCATGGTTCTAGGGACCAGTCATCTGTAAATCGTGGTGTTGGCTTTTGGACTGACCAAAGGGTGACAAGTCTTCTGATTTTGTCTTATCGTTGGCTGGTGAGGTAGGATAACCTATTCTTAGGTTAAGTTGTTCCCATTTTCTTTGTTGTCAGGATATCATATAAGAGCTGGCATTTGTTGTTGGCTCAGCGGTATTAAGGATGTCCCGAATGGGATTTGTTTCCTGTAGCTGTTGTGAAGAACTGTGTAGATTCTATGTCTGGGGTCCAGGGTTCAAGGCTGGACGGATGGTGTCTAATCAGCTGAGGTCTAAGTTGGGTTCTTGTGACATATTTTCAATGTGGGAGATATCCCTGTATTGTAAGCAAGTATGAGTTCTTATCTATAGAAGATAAGAGCTCTTTATATATGTAAGATTTCCCCTTTCTTTAGTGTGCCTTTGCAGGGAAAAATGGTGCTACTTTATATTGTCGGTGCATTTGGGGGTGGACAGAGAAGAAAACAGAAACAGGTCACATATCCAAACAAGATAAAAATAGGAATAAAAGTATATGTGCTCACATATGTATATGTAGAACAACATTTAAAAAATGAATTAACAAAATAATTAAAGGACCCATGTAATGTCTAAGACTACCTTACTTTGGGGGAAGAGCAGGTAAAGAGGTGGTACAATACCAGTCTTATACTTATGTTGGAAGTATAGGTTTCCCCATTGTCTTTTGGGATTTTCTTCTGGTGTGTGGTTTCTCAGGCACCTTTCCTTCACTCCCCTGATCTTCTTGAGATTGGCAAAGGATGTGTGGCAGGGAGGTCTTGTAAGAGTTCTTGCATTGGGGATACTTTTGGAGCTAAGTCCGGTTTCAAGTAACAGTCCACAGTTGGAGGATTCGGTAGGGAGGGCCGTGCAGCATGAGTCCGCAGAGGAGCTGTTTGCCTTTTCTTGTGGGGGGCGATGTGTTGGTTTGACTAGGTGTCCCTTCCTTGGGTGCTGGGTACTGGTTCAGTGGGGTAGGAGGTCAGTCTTGATGCCTATTTGATTAAGAACGAAGGGTGAAGAGTTTTAATACAGTGGGAAGTCTGGATGGGTTTGAGGGGTGAAGGGATTGTTGGATTTTCAAAAGGGGAAAGGGGAAAGTATATGGAAGGTGTAGGAAAGAAGAAAAGGGAAAATACATTAGAAAGGAAGGGAGAAGAGGAAAGAAAAAAGAAAAGAGAAGAAAAGAAAAGAGTAGAAAAATTGAAAAAGAAAGTAGTGAGAAGAGAGGAGAAAATAGCAAGGGAATGCTAGTTTGCTTGAATGTGTTCGATGTGTAGGGCCTGTAGTATAAGTCTGTACATCACAGTTGCTGCTTCGGTGGTCTGACTGGTCACATGCATCAAATCCTAAAAGAGGGTATAACCTAGAGATAAAGTGTATGTTAAAGTGCAAGCTGGGTATGGTATCTCGTGTGACTGAGCCCCGAGATGACATCTTAGTTTGTCCACCATTTGTATCCAAGAACACCTGTGGACAGAAAAGCTGAGAGGTTATTTTAAATATAGTAAGATAAAGGCATTAAAACATAGTGTTATGGGATGTTTCCATTGGCGTCAGTGATTTCCCGTGGTATATTTTACCTGTGGTCGTGTATAAGATCCCTAAGGGATTATTATGGGCCTTTGTAGTAGAATGCTGATTATTTACTTGTTCTCTCTATTCTGCTGTTTCTACTATTGCTGGTTTCTTTGTGGTATAATGTGTAGTCAAGAGTTAGTGTTGTTCCTTTTTCATGTATTTTGGGCACTGCTTTTGAGTATACATTGAGTATTACCGTGTTTGTAGTTTCTATCCTGTTATACCCTGTTATTTGATTGTTGAGTATTAGTTATATATAGGGTGTATGTTCTAGGTGCTTCAGAGTAGTGCTATCATTCTCTGTTTATCTTTTGTCTTCTGACTTACTTTGTTTAACATAATATGTTTTAGGTCCATCCATGTTGCTGCAAAGTCTGTGATTGTATCATTTCTGACTGCCATGTAGTATTCCATTGTGTATAAATACAACATCTTAATGATCCATTCATCTGTTGTTGGACATCTAGGTTAGTTCCAAGACTTGGCTATTATACTGAGTGCTGCGATAAATAGTGGGGTGCACACATATTTTTGAATAAATGTCCTTCCATCTTGGGGTATATACCTAGAAGAGCAATTGCTGGGTCAAATGGCAGCTCAATTATGAGTTCTTTGAGCACTCTCCAGACTGTACTTTATAGGTGTTGGACTAGGGGGCATTCCACCAGCAGTGGATGAGAGTGCCTTTCATACTGCATCCTCATCAACAGAGGTTGTTCCCATTATTTTTGATGTGAGCCATCCTCACTGGTGTAAGGTGATATCTCATTGTTGTCTTTATTTGGATCTCCCTGATGATAAGTGAAGGTGAGCATGTTTTCATGTGTTTGTTGGCCATTCTTCTGTCTTCCTCCGAGAAGTGTCTATTCATTTCATCTCCCCATTTTATGGCTTTGTTTGGTTTTGGGGGGCTCAGCTTTCTGAGTGCTTTGTATTTTCTAGATATCAGCCTTTTATCTGATATGTTGAGTGAGAAAAATTTTTTCCCATTCTGTTAACTGTCTTCTTGTGTTAAGTAGGGTTTCTTTGCCAAGCAGAAGCTTTTTAGTTTGATGTAGTCCCATTTGTTTATGTTTGACGCTAAGGTTCTTGCCATTGGTGCTCCATCTTCAAAGACCTTTTTGATATATAGATATTCAGTGTTCTGCCTATTTTATTCTCTATAAACTTTATAGATTTTGGTCTGATTTCAAGGCCTTTATCCATTTTGAGTTGACTTTTGTATAAGGAGTGAAGTATGGGTCAATTTTCACTTTCATACATGTGGTTTTCCAGTTGTACCAACACCATTTGTTGAAGAGACTTTCTTTGTTCCATTTCAAGTTCTTGCCTCTTTTATCAAATATTAGTTGGCTGTATATCTGGGGGTTTATGTTTGGGAATTTTGTTCTGACCCACTGGTCTGAAGTCCTGTCTCTGTTCCAGTACCATGCTGTTTTGATCACTAAGGCTTTATAGTATAGTTTCAAATTAGGTAAAGAGATGCCACCCAGCTTCTTGCTTTTCAGTATGTGTTTGGCTATCCTGGGTCTTTTGTGGTTACATATGAATTTTGTGATTGATTGTTCTAATTCTTTAAAGAATGATGTCTGAATTTGGATAGGTATTGCATTAAATCTATATAGTATTTTGGGTAGGATAGTCATTTTGACTATGATAATTCTACCTATCCATGAGCATGGGATGTTCTTTAATTTCTTTAGATCCTCTTCAATTTCTTTCTGAAGTGTTTTGAAGTTTCCCTGTTATAGGTCTTTTACTTCCCTTGTAAGGCTGATTCCTAGGTATGTGATTTTTTTGATACTATTTTAAATGGAATTGTGTTTTTAATCTCTCTCTCTCCTCAACTTCGTTGTTTGTGTATAGAAATGCTACTGTCTTTTGTGTATTGACTTTGTATCCAGCCACTTTGCTGTATTGGTTAATTGTTTCTAGGAGTTTTACTGTGAACTCTTTGGGGTTTTCGATGAATATCATCATATCGTCTGCACATAGAGATAGTTTCAGTTCCTCTTTCCCAATTTGGATTTCTTTGATTCCCTTCTCTTGTCAGATTGCTATTGCTAGGACTTCCACAGTTATATTAAATAAGAGTGGAGAGAGTGGACATTCTTGCCTAGTTCCTGACCTTATTGGGAATGCTTCTAGCTTCTAGCCATTAAGTATAATGTTGGCTGTAGGCTTTTCATAGATATCTGTAACTATCTTGAGGAAAGTTCCTTCTAATCCTATTTTTCTGAGTGTCTTTAACATGAAAGGGTGTTGGATTTTGTCAAATGCTTTCTCTGCATCGATTGATATGATCATGTGGTTTTTGTCTTTCTTGTTGTTGATGTGTTGTATAATGTTAATGGATTTGCGTATGTTGAACCAACCTTGCATTCCTGGTATAAAACTCACTTGTTCATGTTGTATGATCTTTTTGATGAAGTGCTGGATCGGTTTGCTAAGATTTTGTTGAGTATCTTTGTACCTATGTTCATTAGTGAGATTGGTCTGTAGTTTTCTTTCTTGATGGTGTCTTTGCCATCTTTGGGAATGAGTGTGATATTAGTCTCATAAAAGGAGTTGAGGAGGACTCCTGTTTTTTGATGATTTGGAAGAGCCTATGCAAAATGGTAGTAGGTCTTCTCAAAATGTTTGGTAGAATTAATCTGTAAATCCATCTGGGCCTGGACTTTTGTTCTTAGGGAGTTTCTTAATTACATATTCAATTTCCTCTGAGGTGATTGGTATATTTAGGCTTTCCAGTTCTTCCTTTTCCAGTCTCGGAAGGTGGTATTTTTCCAAGAATCTGTCGATTTCTACTGGGTTCTCTAGCCTAGCTGAGTATAGTTGTTTATAGTATGATCTCATGAATGTGTATTCTGTTTTCTGGGGATGGAGGGCTCTATATAAGTCTATTAGCCCTAGATCTTCTAATTTTTATTATTATTATTTCTTTGCTATATTCTGTTTGGTGGATCTGTCCAGTGGTGACAGTGGAGTATTGAGGTCCCCTACTATTATCATATTTTCCTTCATGTGTTTCTTCAGGTTTGCGAGCAGTTGCCTCACATATTTTGCTGGTTCTATAATAGGTGCATAGATATTGACCAGGGTTAGTATTTCTTGATCTAATGTTCCCCTGATCAGTAGGTAGTGACCCTCTTTGTCTCTGATCACTTTCTTGAGATTGAATGTAATTTGGTCTGATATAAGAATGGCTGTCCCTGCTCTTATTGTTTTTCATTGGCCTGAATAATTACTTTCCATCCTTTTATTGTAAGCCTGTGCTTATTCTGTAGTTTTAGGTGTGTTTCTTGCAGACAGCAGAAGTCCAGTTAATTTTTCCTTATCCACTTCTCTACGATGTGTCTTTTAATTGGAGAGTTTAGTCTGTTAACATTTAGGGAGATTATTGAGAGAGAGGACTGTTGTGCATTTGTGTTGTGTGGAGTGGTTGTTGTTACAATCGGGGGTTTGTATTGTGTAATTCGTCTCTGAGTAGGTCTTTTAGGATCGGCTTTGTTTGCACAAATAGTTCGAGTTCGTTCTTGTTTGAGAATGTTTTTAGTGTGCCCTCCCATATGAATGATAGTTTTGCTGAGTATTGGACATTAGGTTGGAAATTTCTTTCATTCAGTCGTTTAAATATATTATTCCACTGTCTTCTTGCTTGAATCATTTCAAATGGGAGATCTGGTTTGGTTCTTATATCCTTCCGTTGTACTTGAGGTTTTTTTTTCTCCCTTATTGCTTTAAGGACTTCCTCTTTCTCTTTGTTTTTTTTTTTTTTTTTTTTTTTTTTGCCATTTGGATTACTATATGTTTTGGTATTGGTTTATTAGGGTCTATTTTTATTAGGGACTCTCTTCACTTCCTGGATTTGCACTGAAGTTTCTTTCCAGAGGGTGGGGGAGTTCTCTGCTATTATTTTCCTGATTACTTATTCTTCCCCTTTCCCTATTTCCTCCCCTTCTGGTATACCCACAATTCTTAGATTGTTTCTTTTGTCCTTGTTCATTAGATACTGGATTTTTTTCTTCCAGTGCTTTGCCTTTTATTTCTTTGTTGGTTTCTTGATCATTTTTATTTGCAGTTTTCCTTTGAGTTCCTCAATGTGCTTCTCCAACTCTGTGTTTCTGCTCGTAAAGCTTGTTACTTTGTCTTTTAATTCCTTAAATTCTTTTTGTATGGAATCTCTCATGTTCTTTAACATTTTTTCTTTAATTTGTCTGATTTGTTCATCCATAGATTTCTTATACTCGGTAGCTAGCGTTTCTTTCATTTATTTTATCAATTCTTGCATTTCCTTCCTCATGGCTGCTTTTAGGTCTCTTTCCCATGGATTTGTGTGCTGCAGATGCCAGCACCTCTAAGCAGGTTCTTCGTGGAGTCCGGGAAACCTTCACGGGGAGAGAGTGGGAACACGAAATGGCTGGAAAAATGGAACAATATTATAGAAATGAATTACCACACACAATGCATGGGGACTTGCATCTAGAAAGACGAAGACAAATTTATTTTTTGAGCTGGGTAACTTTTAAGGGGTAAGCTCTGGAATGCGGGGTGTAATTTTGGAGAGCAAAGAAGTCAGGGAAACAGAATAAAAGGCCATGGCTAAAATCTGCATATTAAAGAACCAATACTAAATGTGAAAAAAAGTTTCTGTTGTGGGTTAGCTTTGTTTTGGGTAAGCAGGGGAAACCAGGTAATTTTCAGGGAAGTGGGAAGAGAGAAATGTTTTAGAGTTTTGGGGAAAACTAAAAATTGCTAAATGAGCTAAGTTTTGGATAAAACATGATCTTGGCACCAAGGTAGCAGAGATCACAGAGAGCTGGTCAGTGGGAGACTTTTGGGAGGATTTGATATTGTGCTTCTTTGTTAGAAAGAAATATTGAGGCCTGATTTCTAATAATGGTCAAAAATAGAGAGATAATTACAGCCACGTTTAGAATTATAGCCAAATAATCCACATGAAGGGTCAACTGATTTGACTGCTCTAAGTGGGCCTTTTTGGCAAATAATTTCTTTTCAGGAGAGTACTTCACCTAAGAAGGCTGAAAAGTGCTTCTAATGTGTGCCCTTCCTGAGTGGGGCGTAACATTTGTGCATTGGTGGACTTGGAAACTTGTTAGGGTTTGTCTCCGTATCTCCAGACATTAGGGTTCTCCTTGATTTACCCATATTTCTTTGTATTTATTGGTGTGCTTTGGAGTGCTGTGCCTTCTAAATTCAGCGTGCTTTGGTCCCCTGTGGCATGAGGATGGGTCCCCTCCCTGAAGGTGATTCTAGAGGGGGCTGTTGGGTGAGCTCACTGAGGTTTGGCTCCTCCTTTGCTCTTTATATGGCCTAATGTGTTGCTTTTCCCTTTTGTTGTCCGCTAGTGCAGGTCCTCCTCTGGCCACAATGGTGGAGGATGCAGTTGAGCCTAGCTCTTTTTCCCCCCCTTTGCTACCTGGAGGTCAGTCTTCTTTCAGTGGGTCTTGTCAATTTCCTTTTCCTATTCTTGTCAGCCAGTGCAGTTCCGCTCATCGCCACAATGGTAGCTGGCGCTGTTGAGCCTAGTTCTCTATCCTCCTTCCTCTCTCTGGAAGTCAATGGAGCTCCGCCCCTTCGAGCTTCAGCAGAAGAAGTTCCCTCAGCCAAATCCTGCCGGCTGCTGCTCTCTGCCCTTGGGAATTCCCTGGTCCACTTCGGGGCTCAGGGGGGTAGGCTGCTCTAGGTCACCCAAAGGTCCACGTGGCCGGCCCAATCTCACCCAGTATATTGGTCCTAGCCTGTCCCAGCGGTGCAGAGTGGGTCAGGTGCAGGATTCTCCTTACCCCTTCTATCCTCCACTTGGTCTTGGGGTCCCTGGGGCAGGTTGCTTGGGTTGCCAGGGCAGCTGCCGGTCTGGGCGCCCACATGGGGGGAAGGGACTCACCTAGTCCACTCTCCACTGGGGCTTGGGGTCCCTGGGGCAGGTTGCTTGGGTTGCCGGGGCCTTCGCGGGTCTGGGTGCCCACGTGGGGGGAGGCTTATTTTTATACTTCTAAAAACTTTCTTTTTCCAGAACATGGATGCTCATGTTACTTCATACTAACCTAATAAATCAAACATTTCCACCCTTGTTTCTCTTTCTTCCCTTTCTCCTTCCTTTTTCTCTCTCATACACATTATTTTTATCCTATGGCAACTAGAAAACCCCCAATTTTCCACCTGTCTGTTTTAGTTCTAGCATGTCCTTTGAGCTTACACTTCCATGTAACTTTAATTTTAATGATTTCATTGCTATGACAACTAAACAGTATCTTTGGTGTCAATTTGTAGATAAGTATGTAAAGCTTTGGTAATTATATTTCCAATCAGATAACCTCCCAGTTGCTTCTTTCTTTATGTGCCTTAAAATGATACTATGTCCTGAGCCCAATGAAAGTTAAATAAATACTTAAACACAGTGCTATAAAATAAAATAAAAAACATTATTATTACTATAAATATACTAGAAAAATACAATCAGACCCAAAATGCAATCACCATGTCCGCATTTGGTGTAGATAGATGCACAGCTCTATCTGCTCCATATATACACTCTGTTCTAGAAAGATATGTAAAACAAGCCATGAGAAACTATAAGTGCACTGGCTGAAAGCTATAAATCTGGCAATCTTGGAAGGAGAGGGATAGGCCAAGTTACTACCCTGCCAAAACTATTCTTGCTACACCCATCACCCACAATTGCCACTTCACCAATGGTCCTGTTTCACCTCTCCTCTACAGCTCTCTGCAGAAACACTAGTATTTGTCAGGTGCCAGTATCTAGTTTGACATCAATCGAAATTTTTTTGACTGAGTGTGGGCATCCTTTGCTCAGATTCTCATATTTCTGAAAAACATGACAGCAGAAAATATGTCCCACAAAAACCACAATATCAGCAATAGTGCTCAGAGTTTTTGGAGTGTGAAGATACATTAACAGCTGTGCAACAACTCCATTTCTTTGGTAATTCTGTCATCCCTGTAGGAAAACATCAGTTTAGACCCCAATATGTACCTGAAGCTATCTAATGCAGAAGCAAAGTATGTAACAGAATGGCCAGCTAGCAACAAGAGTCTACTAACTCTTTCTGACAATAACTTAATGACCTCATTGCAAGATACAATTATTTTCATAAATTTTCTTGTTAATGATCTTTTCTTTATTCTTCTTTTCTTTCTTTTTCCTTCTTTAATAATTTAGATGCCACTTACTTGGAAACAAATCTATTATGATCAGCTCTGTTAATTATGTGATACAAATTAATTAAATATAGTAAATTATATTTTAAAAACAATCAAATATTTTCTATAGACAATATGCTAGAAGAAAATTTTCCAGTCCTAAAATAATCAAAATAAATCATTAGCATTAATAATATAATAATGAAATTTATTTATATTTTAATTAAAAGTATTTTAACTCAAATAATCACTCCAAGATCAAACATAAAACTTAGAAGCTCTTTCAGGAAAAGAGGTATTTTTATTAGAGAAGTAAACCAAGAAAAAGTTGTCTTTTGATGAGATATATGTCTTTAATCAGACTAAAAAAACCTTTTATTAGTATCCAACAAATTTTTCTACCTGCAAAAGACTTTGTATTTTGTCATATGATTTGGATATGCTGTCATTAAAGATAAGAAAAATTAGACACTAAAAGAAGTGACAAAATATTGATTGGTACTGATATTTAAATTTTATTACTAAGTTGAAAATAAATGATAATAACAGATGACAATAAATAGCTTGTTTAGTTTCTATAAGCCTCAGTTGCCTTTTTTCTTAAATAAAAATATCTATTTTATTTATTTAGAGTCTAGTGGGAAAAATATTACTTCAAACCAATGAATACGTTCTAAAAATTAATGGGTAATGGATCCAGAGCGATAGCACAGTGGATAGTGCATTTGTTTTGCACATGGCCAACTTGGATCTCCAGCATTCTATATAGCACCTGAGCCTGCTGGAGTATTTTGAGTGCAGAGCCAGCAGTAACTCCTGTTCTCAGCAGGGTGTGATACAGAAACAAAATTAAAAAAACTTTGATAGGTAAAAAAAGAAAATGGTAAAATAAAGTTAATAATGATTATGTGTTTTATGAGCTATATGACCATAATAATTGATATTACTTATTTTATATGTTAGGGATTAAAATGGCTGAATGTAAATAATCTAGAAGTAGTTGTTAAGTGTCATTTATCATCATTGTATGAAAATATAGAATTTCCCCTTACCAGCAAACTAAGTCAAATACTAAAATCTTTACAAAGGTTACTTTTTATTTAAGTTTGTGGAATGCATTGAAATTTAAAATATTTTCTAAGAGAAAATCTCCCAAGAGAAGAATCACAGTGACCTCATAAGTCTTTTCCAATATTTTTTACTGTCAGTTTGATGATGCTAGATGCCAAAATCTAGATGGTGCTATATTACATGGCTTTCTAATTCTCTCCAATGTCTTCTCTAAAATGGAATTAAACACAAAATTTACTTGGAGAGGAGTGCATGTTATAGCATCTTAAGCCTTTATTGAAATAGCCCTTTTGACAATTTTCAATATGGGATCCTAAAATGTTAATGTTTCTTATGTGTTATTTCATGACAAATTTAACATCAGCTTAAGTATCAGTGACTTTTGTGCAAAGATCACATTGTCAAAATACCATAGTTAAAAAATGCAATATTTAGTTTTTATCCAACTCATCTATATCCCTACTTTCAGTTGTGCAGACTGTCATTATGTGGTGATAACCACGATAACCAGTTTTGTAGGAAACACCACAATTGCATCTACTTTTAAAAAGGTTGTAAAACCTAAGGTATCACTAGTGTATTAAGAAATTGTGTATATGGGGCCGGGCGGTGGTGCTCGAGGTAAGGTGCCTGCCTTACCTGCGCTAGCCTAGGAGACGGACCGCGGTTCGATCCCCCGGCGTCTCATATGGTCCCCCAAGCCAGGAACGACTTCTGAGCGCATAGCCAGGAGTAACCCCTGAGCGTCACCGGGTGTGGCCCAAAAACCAAAAAAAAAAAAAAAGAAATTGTGTATATAAAGAACTGTAAGCACAATGAAGATAATAGTTGGATGCTCATAAAATCAGATCCCATTCTCTACTAAATGTTTATAGAACCCTGGAGTGCTACTTAGATGTCTAAAATGCATAACAACCAGTGGCTTATTTACTTAGAGAACAATCGAAAACACTTTTCTTGTGACCTCATTCCCAAAGGAAGGCCCAATGGACAATATAAATTCAATCGATTGGGCAATTTTCTGTAGTTTAATTTCTCTGGCATGGATTTGGAACATAGTTAAAAAATCCTTCATTATAGTTTTGAGTTCCGCCTGTCATTTTTTCTTAACACCACTTCAATCTCACAAACAACTCATTAAAGGCAGGTTATGCTCTTAAACTCAGCAAAGAGTTATAGTTAGTATTGAATTCTCTCCACCAGTGTCACTGCTGGACTGGTTGATTTCTATCACAGTCTATCTACTGTTCAAATGTTTGCTTATGCTCAGAATCATTTAACCTAGAGCTATCTAGTTTTATGCTAAGCCCCAAAGTCTATGCAGGAAATATAACATCTCAGTAGTCACAGTGTCTGTGTTTGAAAACTAAGATTTGTGTGCATGAAAAATCAACTTAATACTATCAGGCATGCATTGAATAGATTTAGAGGTGTAAAACAATATATTGTCAAGGAACTAGCTTTCCTTAAAGTACAGTTTCAACAATAGTTTTTCTAGTTTTAACCCATCCATAATGCTAAGTAGTTGAATAACCTCTCTAACTATGGAAAACTGGAGTTTGTCTTGAATAAGCTTGGATATAAAGTTTGTCCAGAATATTAAGGAATCTTCAATAAGAATATACAGTTCAATAGATGAAAACTATGGAGTATAGCATTATAGACATAAAAATCAGCATGTTCAATTATCATAAGGAGAGGGATAAAAAGGACAAAAATTGAAGATACACAGAAAAAACAGCCCTGTTGATTATATCAAGAGTGCCCAGGGACTGCTTAGAAATCTCCTTTCCCACATTGTTAATGTTATATTATTTAAATTTGACTATCAAACATGTTTAAACTAAGATTTATCTCAAAGTTAATAATGCATAGATGGAATGGAATTCAGAAGTATAAAGAACTTTTAATCAATAGTTTCCAGCCTACTCCTGACCCCTTATTACAGGCACCTCAGCTATTAGCACAGTTTTGTGGGTTGTACTTCAAATATATTTTGTGTCATAGGCATATATGATGTTTATATTTTATGTATTCAGTTGGCAACATTATGTGCACTCTCTTCTGACCTTTGCCCTATCATTGACTAATCATCTTAAAAAGCCTCTGCAAATCCATAGAGAACTGCCTGAGTCTCTCCAATGGCTCAAAACTTCCAATTGCTGGCAATATAGTTACTTCCACTACTCTTTTGCTATTAGAAGGATGATGCAATGGAAGTTGTTACTTATGTCGGTCTATCCCAAGATCAGTTTCACAGTTGTAAAGACATTTTTAGTTCCAACTATTAATTTCTATTTATTCATGTGCCTAATTAAATCTTCCTATGATTAGAATGAATAAGTGTTCTTGCATTTTCTCTCCACTGATGTATTTTTTAATCTACAATGAATTTTAGTGAATTACAGATCTTTAGATTCTTTAAATGTTTAACATACTTATCATAGAGGTCCATTACTTGATTTGACAGCTTTGATAGTTTTTATAGTTTCTATGAATATTTTACTTAATGTATGTCAGGTTACCTGTTCTCTCAGGTCTGTTGTATCAGGTATGTGTGGGTTTCTCCAGGATCTTTTAATGCCTTTCACACCTCACCTATCACATGCATTATGTTCATTGACATGTTTCAGTTTTTCAGTCTGAGATTGTAAATGTGATCCTGACACCAATCTTGCTTAAATTAAACCCCAAGTTGCTGTTATAGCCTCTGGCCCCAGCATTTCTGAATCAGAAAGTGAGTTGGAAAAATATATACATAAATGTGTGGGAATTATTGCTTTAATTATTGTTTTAGTTTTAATATGTTTGATAATATTTTATAGGGAAAAAAGTTCATATGAATCTATTTTTAGTTCATTATTTATTCGTGTGTGTGTGTGTGTGTGTGTGTGTGTTTTGGTTTTTGGACCACAAGTGTTACTCCTGGCAATGTAGTCAGAAATCTCTCTTGGCTTGGGAACCCAGGTCCAACCTGAGTCAGCCGTGTGTAAGGCTAATGCCCTACTACTGTGGTATCGCTCTGGCCCTATCAAATATTTATTCTTATTGTGTTTGGATATTAGCCTGTATATGATTAAATTGATATTATTAGATGATGTTTTGCTCATTTTTTTTTGTTTTGGGGCCACACCCATTGACCCTCAGGTGTTACTCCTGGCTATGTGCTCAGAAATTGTTCCTGGCTTGGAGGGATCAAATGGGATGCTGGAGGAATCAAACTGCAGTCTGTCCTAGGCTAGCACTTGCAAGGCAGACACCTTACATCTAGCACCATTGCTCCAACCCCATTTTACTCAATATTTTTTATTTTTCCATGTAATTATTTTGACCTTGGTTATTAGTATAATTAGGTTTCTTTATATATTAACTATACTACAACCCATGTTTTCTTCTCTCCAAAACCTAGTTCTATTATTTCTACTGTTTCAAGCATTATCATTAATAATATTATACTATGTAGCTATGACCATTATATTTTGGTTTAGCCTTCTTCACCTTGCGATAGAATTAAGTTTGGGCTCGACACAAAGAGTGGTGATGCTGTTAAGGAAATAAATACACTAACAATTAGCATGACATTGTTAAAGAATGAGAGAAGTAGAATGCCTGTCTGGAATACAGGGATGGGGGAGTTGTGGGGGAATTGGTGGTGGGAATGCTGCACTGGTGAAGGAGGATATTCTGTTTATGACTGATACCCAACTACAATAATGCTTGTAATCATGGTGCTTAAATAAAGATTTTATATATTTTAAAAAATAAATAAAATCTTCATTGACTGAACCTCCTACTTTAGAATCTTTAAGCATCTAAAAAATATTATTGGAATTGACACATTCTAGAAAATCTCATTGGAAGTGAATCCTTGGTGTCCCTAGATCAGAGATACTCAGCCCTTGTGCCAAGAGTACTTTGATTTGGAAAAATTGAAGTGTAGGCTTGAATAAAGCTTTTTGTTATACTAAATACTCTCTGCTGTCTTGTCTTGATTATGCTTATTTTCTAGAGTAATAAACTGAAGATTAGGAATAGCAAATAGACCAGTGTGTACTGTACTTCTAGAGAGCATGAGTTTTATTTATCTGCTTTTATTCTAAGACTTATCCTTTTTTCCTGTTACATTTATTGAAACTTTCTTATTCTTTTTACTTTCCCCTTCAATTTTGACACATAAAAATCTCTTCTCTCCAGTACTACAAATTCCTTGGAGGCAGCAGCAGGGTACTGTGGTTCTACATCAAATCAGACGATATCACAAAGCAGGTGGTCTTTCTCTGAACAAGACAGAACATGTCAAAAATTTGACAAGGCAGCTGGACACAAAGCCCCTGACCTCAGAGGAGAGACAGCAATTGAAATAGGCTTTAGCTTGCCAGAAATATCAAGAAGCACATGTTATTTATTTATTGCTGGGTATGATAGCCTTAGGTTAGAAGCAGCTATGTCATTTATAGGGTCCTGTATAGAATAAAAATATTGATTTCTTTGTAAAATGGGAATAAAGGATTTTTCCCTTTATTTATGCGGTCTTTTTTCTAACTCCTTGTGTTTTATTTTTCCTGTTGTTGCTGTTACTTAAGATCACACATTCTTAGTCGGGGGATATTTTCAGATTGAATGCAGACTGTGCTGATGAGCAGACCCCAGTATAAATGGAATTTATCAATGTCAGAGACACTTGTATCACCAAGAATCCTTTCATTCTTTATGTTTTACAAGATTATAATATGTTTATTTTATGTAATATCTATTGCCAAACAAACAAGAATGGCAAGTTTTGTTTTTTAAGTCACTGTGTAAATGAAACCAGACTTTCCTCAGAGGAAAGGAAATTATTTTGGTACATCCTTCACATTAAGAGACACAACAAGATGAAATGTCATCTACACAGGATTTCACTCAGTTTAATACTCTTATACAGTGAAGAGGCAGACTGTGAGGCCAACCTCCCTTCCTTCTATTTACTTCCCTTTGTTCCCATGTTTAGCAAGTAAATTTTGCATTTTGCAAAATCAAAGGAACAATAGTTCAATCTGAAAACTGCCAAATGTGTGGTCGGTAGCAGCTTCATCGATTTTAGGGGTGACAGTCAAATAAAAGGCAATGCTAAAAGATTTAAACAACACATGATTGTGGTTATTAGGATATTCCTGGACTTCAGCATTACCTTTGACTGTAGTCATATTCACTAATTTACACTGTTTTAGA
Organism: Suncus etruscus; assembly: GCF_024139225.1. Lineage (NCBI taxonomy): Eukaryota > Metazoa > Chordata > Mammalia > Eulipotyphla > Soricidae > Suncus > Suncus etruscus. The sequence continues at coordinate 53,155,719 of NC_064864.1, read as the reverse complement.
GCATTACTGTTCAGGCAGCAGCTCTAAGTGGTGCAAGATTTAGAGAATTATGTATATTTCCTGTCCTTCCGTGGTGCTCATCAAGCAGATCTGAAAATGTGAATGCAAGTTTTGGAAATGTGAAAGAAGCAGTGGCGATGTGACGCTGAACAATGTTTGCTCATACAATTAATTAAAGAATCAATAAATTAGATTCTTTCTCTACATACAGCAAACTAAACCTTCTATGCATTTCAAAAATAGTTGTATTCAGAGATAAATATTCATCCAAAAAGAATAAATCACTGGCATACTATATTTTTACACAGAAAGCTATGAGTTCAATTCCTGGAAGTTCAAAATTGCAATCCAGATGGCACTGCATTTTTTTTCTCCTGATGAAGCAGCAAAAGCAAGATGATCTTTCATTTCTTTCATTTAATTGTGTTAAAGCATCACAACTAAAGTGTGCAATGCCCATTATGGACCCCACCAAGTGTGCAGTGTCACCATTCAACAAAATAACAAAGAAAAAGATTTTTGATAATGTGAAAATTTTCCATATGCATCATAATATTCAAGCCACCATGTACTTATAAATTCTCATAGTGTGAAAAATTCTTTTTTTTTGGTTTTTGGGTCACACCTGGCAGTGCTCAGGGGTTACTCCTGGCTCTATGCTCAGAAATCACCCCTAGCAGGCACTGGGGACCATATGGGATGCCAGGATTCAAACCACCTTCCTTCTGCATGAAAGGCAAATGCCTTACCTTCATGCTATCTCCTGCCCCATGTAAAAAATCTTAGTTGCCTCAATGTTGTTTTCTCATTTTTTCTCTTATACATTTTGTGCAATAATCTTCTAAGATTATTTTAATTTTGAAGTAGTATTTAAGTTCATTTTCTCATGCATTATCATTACTATAATAAAAAATAAAATACAAATTCATTAACCTAACACAAACTGAGCTCTAGGAAGATACATAGGAAATATTTGTAGCTTCTTATCTAGCAATTCAACTGTTGATAAAAATGTCTTTTCTACCATTGCCAACAGGAATATAGGATAAACCTAAGAATTCATTATCTCCTAAAACCTGCTTTTTTCCTGTTCTGAATAATTCTACTTAAAAACTTTATTTATAAAGCTGCCAAACTTTCACCTCTCTTGTTATTGCAATTTTTTTGTTTTGTTTCAGGGCCACAATTAGCAGTACTTAAGTATACTCCTGGCAGTGCTCAGAGATCACTCCTGGTGGGCTCAGGGAAGCATATGGGATATGGGGACTGATCCTGGCTTGAATGCGTGCAAGGCAAATGCTTAAACCCAGTGTACTATCACTTTAACCCATGTATGTTATTGTAAATAAATACATTAAATCTCCCAATTTTGCTTAGAAACAGTAATCTCTGTTTTCTCAACTCATCACCTGATCAGTTCAGCCCTATATTCACTTCCACTCTTAGATGTAAATGCTGTTACATTTTACCAGAGCAACTTTTTGCTTGAAAATCAAGGTCTCTAATCCAAGGGTTGAACTTTCAGAACATTAATGGACAACTCTAGAGATTGGCTAGGATCAGTTCTTCCTGGCATTATAGCAATGGAGAATATCTAATGTGAGCTACAAATTGAATGGCAGTTTATCATAGCATCTGTGGATTGGAAACAACTATGTTTTTCTAAATTGTTAATTAATAGTAGGACTTAAGCAAAGCAAAACTTGCAAACATTGTTATTCTTCTAAACAAGCATCAAAACAAACATATATTTTAGGCACAGTGGTTTACAAAGGTGCTGATGCAGGGTTTCATGTATAAATAGTTGAACACCACCCTCTCCACTCACTATTATCCTGGTGAAAGCACTCAAAACCTCCTCTATAGTAGTAAGCTTTAGGGCTTATAGTAGTAAGCGTTAGGGCATTAGGTATTCTCTACTTTGCTGTTTTTTATTCTGCATAGGACAGAGATAATTTTGTGTCTGTCCTTCTTATGATAACTCAGCATAACATTCTCCAGATGCATCCAATAGCAACACATTTCATGTCTTCATCTTTTCTGAAAGCCAAATTCCGTAGCATACATGAACTATAGTTGCTTTATCTAGTCATTTGTTTTTGACATACATTACTTCCAGATTTTTGCCATTGGGAATTGTACTAAAGTTTTCAGCTTTTCACCTCTGAAACTGTGACATATATAACTATTTGATGTCACAGCTTCATCCACAGGTATGATTTAAGCTTCACTGGATTGAATAAATCATCTTGTAATTCCAACTGGAATATTCTTTTTGTGAATATATGTGAGCAATGTATTGCTCTATTTATAAATTTGTTGCCCTGGTAAAATCATATATTTACTTATTAAAACAATAACAAAGCTACAAAGTGAGTAATTTTGAAAAATGATGTCATGCATATTATTACCCAAAGTATCAACTCTAAGGTGTAAATTAAATACAAAGTATGAACTCTAAAAATATGTTTAATAATCTATTTTCTTCTGCTCATCTATTTTTACTATTTTCTTGTGTTCCTATGGTATTAAAGAACAATAAACATTGCCTATACTGGTTACAAAAATAATAAATCTATTTTTTGTTTTTGGGGGGCACACCTGGTGACTCTCAGGGGTTACTCCTGGCTATGTGCCCATAAATTGCTCCTGGCTTGGGGGACCATATGAATTGCTGAGGATCAAACCAAGGTCCATCCTGGGTCATCTGCATGCAAGGCAAATGCCCTATAGTTGTGCTATTGATGCACCTCCCAAATAATAATTCTTTACAGAAATTTATTATCCTTGCAATACAATTTTAGCAACTCAACATTCTGTATACAACTTTTCAGTACATTCATCTAAAAACTGTACAGAGCCAGATCTTATTACTAGTATTTATTTTATTGTCACCATGTAAGTTTTTTAACAGGAACCTAGAAGCAATGATAAAAGTGCTCTTTAATAAGAGAAAATAACTTCTACTCTATTAGTCATACCCAGATACCCAGATATGTGTGAGCAAGAGGGAGATCTATTTTCTGTAAATTATAGCACATAATTAATTTTCTTACTGGTAATATTCAGAAGTGAAGGCTGAAATAACCTACAGATGTTGGAATCATTTAGACATAATTTTTCAAATTATTTTTCCCATTACATGTTATAATAATGCTAAAATGATACAGTATATAGTACTATAGTACTATTGGGAAGAACCACAATAATTTATGTTCTTTAAAGCTTTAATTTTACTCTTTATCTTATCAAAAGCATTTAGATATTTTTAAAATTTACTCATAGATAATTTTAGTTGCTTACTAGTCTATCATGTACCAGCTAATATGTTTTTTCAATGTTTGTGGAAATGGGATTCATATAAGTCTCCATTTAATCGTTTTTGTTGACTAAGTTAATTCTTCATATTGTTGTGAGTGAGAAAAATTATAATGCATTGCAATACAATATAAGCAAAGAAAAATTATATTCAGATATAATCACTCACAAGTAATAACTGTTATTAATTTATACTATGTATTTCCAGATTTTAAAACAAAATTACAAAGATTGTTTGCTAGTTTTTTTCTAAGGTATTAATTATTTTCTAGAGTGACTTTTCCCAAGTTAAATAAAGTACAATTAAAAATAAAATTTGAATATATTTAAAAGCTATACAACATGATTATGAGACTGTGAAATCATTACCAAAATGAAGTTAATTAATACCCATCACCTCAAAGTGCTATTTGTGTGTGTGTCTGCATGTTAAAACAATTAAGTTTATTGCTTTAAGAATTGTCAAGCATAGGAGCTGAAACAATAGCACAGCAGATAGGATGCTTGCATGAGGCTACCTGGTTTGATCCCTGTTATCCAATATAATCCTGGGGCACAGCCAGAAATAATCCTTAGGTAAAGAAGCAGGAGAATTCTTGAGCATTTCTGAATGCAGCCAAAAATATACAATTTTTTTCAAATACAGAACAGAATTATTCATTTAGATCAGTATGTAAAACATTAGATGTCTTGACTTCATCTTAGAATTAATTTTTTTTACCATTTGACCCTTAGTCCCCTCTTCACCCCTATCTCTACAAACTACCATTCTACTATAGTTTGTTCTTAGGTTCCTATGAAAGTAAAATAGAAAGTAGTAGTTTTATTTGCTAGTTTATGAAGCTCAGAGTAATACACTTTAGGTTCATCTATGCTGGTACAAATGGCAATATTTCTTTTATCATAATGACTGATATACCCTTTCCTTATCAAATACCAGCCTTTTATCTCCAGCCCTTCAGTCAACCTTTTAAATTGAAAAATAAATTTTCTATTTTCACTTACATATAAATATAAACATATTTGTATTTATATATACATATATATTGTTTATTGATTTTAAAGTATAAAAAAACTAGGGATACAAGGAAACATTTTCTCCCCGTTGCTTTGGACAATATTTTATTTGTATAAACATTGACTTTGTTTTTTGAAAGTCAGTTTAGTCAGGTGAGAACAGATCAATACAATCTCCTTCAAGGGAAGAACTCCAAGATGTGAGTCCTATGGCTTTTACTCAACTTATATGCTATGCCCTGAGCTCTGACATATGTTCTTTATTCTTCTGTTTGATTTCTAATGTTTGTATGTTGACTATTTCTAATTGAATATCTTCAGAACAAAGATGCATTATTTTTTTATGATGATAAAAATATATGTTACTTCCACATACTTATTAAAAGACTGTTTGGCCTTTGAGAGAGTATGATATTATTCTTTTTTATCATAGCCTTTTTAAAGTACAAACAAAAATATGTATTTTGTATTATTGTTATAAAACCATTCAAGGTATAATTCTTTTATCTACTTAAATAAAGAAATATATTGGGACCGAAGAGATAGCACAACTGTAGGGGTTTGCTTTGCATGCAGCCTATCCAGAAGGGATGGTGGTTCAAATCCTAGCATCCTATATGGTCTCACGAGCCTGCAGGAGCAATTTCTGAACACAAAGCCAGGATTAATCCTTTAGCGCTTCCAGGTATAACCCCAAAAAACAAACAAACAAACAAAAAATATCTTTTAGTATTATGCTAGATATGTTAGACATATCTGACCCCCAAAATAATAGGATTATATTTAACAATTATACATCAATATCTTATTACCTTTAAATGTAATATTATGAATAAATTACATTAATAATATAGTAATATATGTAATATAACGAGCTGTTCTTCTGATACTAGGTCTTCTCTAAGAGAGGTTGTGAAAGTCTGCAAATTTATAAAGGAAGTTTTGATTTTTGATTATTTTTTTAAAGAATAAAGAACTCTAATTCTTCGAGGCTCTCTAAAAGGTATTTTTCAAATAGCTATCTCTGAAGTCACTATATTTTAAATAATTCATATCTATTATGTTATGAAAGTTACATTTTATCCCCAAAGTCAATAAAAATGAAAACTGTGATGAAGAAAATAATGTATCTCAACCCATCAGCAATGGGTAAGATTTAAAAGGAACACATTCTCTAATGACAAATTAACTTTTAAAAATAGAAAATGCCAGTAACTCTTAACTATTTAAAAATATTTAAAACATTTTGTATTATACAGTTATTCATAGTTGAGTTTTAGATATACAACATTTCAACACCAATCCCACCACTACTGTCAACTTCCCTCCATCAATATTTCCTTTCCTTGCCTCATCCCACCTTCCTCCCACCATAGCTCTTATCTTAAATCAGAATAGCTTTTCTACGGAAATGCAGTACAGGGTGGCTGCTGCTATGATATTTTCTAATATTGTTATTTTTCTTATGCAATAAAAACATTTAAAATAATTATTTTTGTATCTCAACTACTCCACCTAATTTTTTGTTGTTGTTTTTATATTTTGAGTCATACTAGGATGTGCTCAGGAATTACTCCTGGCTCCGCACTCAGAGATCGCTCCTGGCAGGTTCAGGGAACCATATGAAATGCCTGGAATCTAACCAGGGGCTATACTGTGTTGGCCACGTGCAAGGAAAATGCCCTATCACTGTGCTAATTTCCAGCCCCTTAAACAAATTTCTTCCAGAGCCCAGCAAGTATCATTCACAATTAGTTGTACTTGCATATTCATACATGCAGCACAATTTAAAATTAAAATACTTACTTAAAAGATTTTTTAAGCACTCTTAAAATGTGAATGAGAGTAATAGCCAGCAGGTAGGGAGTTTGCCCTACTTGGGTTTAAACCCTGGCATTTCATATGGTCTCCTAAGCACCACCAGGAATGATCCCTGAATGCAGAACCAGAAGTAATCCCTAAGGGCTGCCAGCTGTGGCCCAAAAAAAAAAAAAAAAAAAAAGGATTGTTAAAATTTTTATCATTTTAAGACCAGCTGAAATTCAAGTGATGGTATATTTCAAGTTTAAAATTTGCCCCATGGTGAGAAACTGTAAGTGTTACCTGTGCATTTTTTTCCCACTGTTCTGTCTCCTGAACCTCTTGGGAGTGGGCCAAAAAGGGACCAGAAAAATAGCTCTCCCAGAGGCTCATCCAAGGGTGGGAACTCCAAGGAACTGTGTCCCACCACGAAACCGGCTATCCGCAGTATTCTGCAGAAAGGTAAGTCCCCTGTTTGTGACATCAGGCTGGGAATATCTACACCCGCCCAGTGGTTCCCAACTGTGAAAAATTGTAAGTGTTGCATGTGCTTGTTTTTTAACTGTCCTGTCTCCTGAACCTCTTGAGAGTGGGCAGAAAAGGGCCCAGAAAAATAGCTCTCCCAGAGGCTCATCCAAGAGCCAAAATGCCAAGGAACCATGTCCAACCATGAAACCGGCTATCCGAGGTATTCTGCAGAAAGCCAAGTCCCCTGTTTGTGGCTTCAGGCTGGGAATATCTACACCTGCCCAGTGGTTCCTGACTGTGAGAAACTATGAGTGTTGAGTGTGTGTGTTTTTCCACTATGCTGTCTACTGAACCTCTTGGGAGTGGCCCGAAAAGGGCCCAGAAAAATAGCTCTCCCAGAGGCTCCAGAAGAGCACTGCCACTCTGCTTTGCGGCTGCGCACTCTTTCTAACCAATGAACCCCACCACAACATGCAGAAAAAAATCACACTACAAGCATGACAATGGGGAAACCTTGCAGGCAAACATTATGCACAGAAAATGAAGACAATAGCACTCATGACCTAAAAAATTCCAACCATCTGATTAACCTCTTGGATAAGGAGCTTAAAATAGAAATATGGAAGATGTTTGTAGAACTCAAAGAAAGCATAGATTGATCTGAACAGAACACAAAGAAAGAAATAAGAAAACTCCAAACTGAAATAACAGATAGGAAAAACACTGTAGCTCAACAAAAACCTCAGTGGATGGCCTCGCCAGCAGGTAACAGCAGCTGAGGACAATATCAGTGGGCTAGAAGACGAGATGCAGAAAAACTCAAAAGAACACACAGAAGAAATTGGAAAAGAACCTTAAGACAAACGATCAGGCAATGGAAAAAGTACTCAAGGAATGTGAACAAATGAAAATAGAAGTCTTTGATAAACAACATATGATAAACAACATAAGAATCATTGGAGTCCCAGAGGCCCAGATAGAAGGTCTCTAGGAAGAATCAACTGTCAAAGACATCAACAAAGAGATACTCCCAGAGTTAAAGACTACATGCAATCAAATCTTGTACACCTGAAGAGTACCAGCTAAAAGAGACCCAAAGAAAAACACCCCAAGACACATTCTTGTGGCGATGACAAATCCCACAGATAGAGATAGAATACTGAAAGCAGCAAGATCAAAAAGGGAAATTACATTCAAAGGAGCATCCCTAAGACTTACAGCAGACATGTCACAAGGAACTCTCAAGGCCAGAAGACAGTGGTTGGATATTGTGACAAGACTGAATAAAATCAATGCCTCACCGAGAATAGTGCAACCAGCCCGACTCACGTTCAGGTTTGAAGGAAGGCTACATAGCTTCATAGATAAACAACAGTTCAGAAACTTCACAGATGAAAAACCAGCTTTAAGGAAAAACTGACAGGTCTACTTTAAGATAAGAGATACCAACAAACACAGCAAACTTATCTACAAATATGACATTAAATCCTATAACAATTATCTCCCTCAATGTCAATGCACTAAATTCACCAATTAAAAGACACAGAGTGGCAAAATGGGTCAAAAAGATGAATCCAACCTTCTGCTGCCTACAAGAAACACACCTGAATAGTCAGAACAAACATAAACTTAAAGTCAAAAGCTGAAGGAAAATAATCCAATCAAACAACAACCTTAAAAATGCTGGGGTGGCCATATTAATATCTGATGACACCAACTTTATACTCAGAAAAGTGGTAAGGGACTAAATGGACACTATGTACTAATCAAGGGATATGTGCAACAGGAAGAAATCAGACTAGTAAACATATATGCACACAATGAGAGACCAGAAAATTATCTAATACAATTACTGACAAATCTGAAAGAAGACATCAATAATAATACAATAATTGTGGGAGACCTCAACACAGCCCTGTCAACACTTGATAGGTCAACCAGACTGAAACCCAACAAACATACTAGCCCTGAAAAGAGTAATGGGAGAAAGAGGACTAGTAGATATATATAGGACACTCCACCCCAAAAAACCTAGATACACATTTTTCTCCAATGTACATGGGTCATTCTCCAGGATAGACTACATGCTGACACATAAAACATACCTCCATAAAATCAAGAGGATAAAAATATTGCAGGCTACCTTTTCTAACCACAAGGCTCTGAAATTAGATGTGAACTACATAGGCACACAGAAGAAAAACTTTAACAATTGGAAATTAAACAGCCTGCTACTGAACAACCAGTGGCTGTAAGATAAAATCAAGGAGGAAATCAAAACTTTCCTGGAAACAAATGATAATGAAGAACCAAACTGCAGAATCTATGGGACACAGCAAAAGTGGTCCTGAGAGAAAAATTTATAGCTTTGCAAGCACACATCAGAAAAGAAGAAGGGGCCTACCTGAATAGGTTAATGACGCAGCTCATAGAATTAGAAAATGCTCAACAATAGGACCCAAAAATAGGGAGACAGAAGGAAATAACAAAGCTGAGAGCAGAAATCAACGAAGTGGAAAACCAATAAACAATCCAAAAGATCAGCAAAAGCAGAAGTTGGTTCTTTGAAAAAATGAACAAGATTGATAGACCATTGGCAAAACTCACAAAGAAAGAGAGAGAGAAACCTGATAACCCGTATTAGAAATAAAAAGTGGGAGATCTCGACAGATATTGCAGAGATCCAACGGGTAATCAGAGACTACTTTGAGAAACTTTATGCTACTAAACATAAGAACCTAGAAGAAATGGATAAATTATTGGACACTTATAACCTTCCACAATTAAGTAAGGAGGATGTAGCATATCTAAACACCCCCATCACTATTGAGAAAATGAAACTGTAATCAAACATCTGGCCAAAAACAAAAGCCCAGGCCCTGATGGATTTACTAATGAATTCTTTCCAACCTTTCAAGAGGAGCTACTACCAATCCTAGCCAGGCTCTTCCTTGAAAATGAAAAAAAGGGAACACTCCCAAACAGCTTATATGAAGCCAACATCGCCTTGATACCAAAACCAGACAGAGATGCTGCCAAAAAAGAAAATTACAGACCAATATTCCTGATGAATGAAGATGCAATGGTCTTCAACAAAATCCTGGAAAATAGGATCCAAAGAATCATCAAGAAGATCATACACTACAAAGTATGTTTCATCCCAGAAATGCAAGAATGTTTTAACATCCGTAAATTTATCAACATCATACACAACATCAACAACAAGAAAAATAAAAATCACATGATCATATCAATAGATGCAGAGAAAGCATTTAATAAGGTCCAACACCCATTCATGATAATAATTCTCAGCAAGATGGGAATGAAAGGAACCTTTCTCAATCTAGTTAAAGCCATCTACCACAGCCAAAGGCAAATATTATCCTCAATGGAGGAAAACAAAGACTTTCCTCTAAATTCTGGTACAAGACATGGCTGTCCACTCTTACCACTCCTCTTCAACATAGTACTTGAATTGCTTGCTATAGTGATCAGGCAAGAAAAGGATATCAAGGGAATCCAGACTGGAAAGGAAGAAGTCAAGCTCTCATTGTTTGCAGATGACATGATACTTTACATAGAAAACCCTAAAGACTCTACCAAAAATCTTCTAGAAACAATAAACTCATATAGCAAAGTGGCAGGCTACAAAATTAACACACAGAAATCAATGGCCTTTTATACCCCAATAATGATAGGGATGAGATGGACGTCAAGAAGGCAATCCAATATATATTAGTGCCACACAAACTCAAATATCTTGGAGTCAACTTGACCAAAGACATGAAGGACCTATACAAGGAAAACTATAAAGCCCTGCTCCAAGAAATAAGAGAGGTCATACGGAAATGGAAACACATACCCTGCTCATGGATTGGCAGGATTAACATCATTAAAATGGCAATACTACCCAAAGCATTGTACAGATTTAATGTGATCCCTCTAAATATACCCATGACATTCTTCAAAGAAGTGGATCAAACATTCATGAAGTTTATCTGGAACAATAAATACCCTCAAATAGCTAAAGCACTTCTAGGGAAAAGGAATATAGGAGGCATTATTTTCCCCAACTTTAAACTGTACTACAAAGCAATAGTTATCAAAACAGCATGGTATTGGAATAAATTCAGACCCTCAGATCAGTGGAATAGGTTTGATTTCTCAGACAATGTTCCCCAGACATACAATCACCTAATCTTGACAAAAGATCAAGAAATCATGAGTGGAGCAGGGAAAACCTCTTCAACAAGTGGTGCTGGCAGAATTGGTTAGCCACTTGCAAAAAAACGAAAATAAACCCCCGAGTTTACATCATGTACAAAGGTAAAATCCAAATGAATTAAAGACCTTGATATCAGACCTGATAAAATAAGGTATATAGAAGAACACATTGGTAAGACACTCCATGACATTTAGACTAAACGTATCTCAAGGAGGAAACTCACTTTCCAAACAAGTGGAAGCAGAGATAAACAGATATGAATACATTAAGCTTAGAAGCTTCTGCACCTTAAAAGAAATAGTACTCAGGATACAAGAGCCACCCACCATGTGGGAGAAAGTATTCACCCAATACCCATGAGATAAGGGACTAATATCCAAAATATACAAGGCACTGACAGAACTTTACAAGAAAAAAACGTCTAATCCCAGAAATAAATGGGGAGAAGAAATGAACAGACACTTTGATAAAAAAGAAATACAAATGGCCAAAAGGCACATTAAGTAATGTTCCTCATCACTGATCATCAGGGAGATGCATATCAAAACCACACCACAAAGATTGGCACACATCACAATGAATGAAAACAATCAGTGCTGGTAGTTATGTGGAGAGAAAGGAACTCTTATCCACTGCTGGTGGGAATTCTGTTTAGTCCAACCTCTATGGAAAGCAATATGGAGAATCTTCCAAAAACTGGAAATTGAGCTCCCATTCGACCCAGTTATTCCAGTCCTAGGGATATACCTTAGGAACACAAGAATGCAAAAAAAAAAAAAAAAAAAAAAAAAAAAAAAAACCTTCTCACACCTATATTTATTGCAGAACTATTCACAATAGCCAGGCTCTGAAAACAACCAAGATGCCCTTCAACAGATGAGTGGCTAAAGAATCTGTAGTACATATATATACAATGGAATATTATGCAGCCGTCAGGAGAGATGAAGTCTTGAAATTTTCCTATATATGGATGTACATGGAATCTATCATGCTGAGTGAAATAAGTCAGAGGGAGAGAGAGAGATGCAGAATAGTCTCACTCATCTATAGGTTTTTAAAAAAATTAAAGTCATCTTTGCAGCAATCCTTAGAGACAATGAGAGGAGGGCTGGAACTTCCAGAACACTTTATGATGCTCACCACAAGGAGTGGTGAGTGCAGTTATAGAAATAAATACACTGAAAACTTCCATAATCATGTGAATGAATGAGGGAACTGGAAAGCCTGTCTAGAGTACAGGTAGGGGTGGGGTGGGATGGAGCGAGTTTTGGGACATTGGTGGTGGGAATGTTGCACTGGTGATGGGGGGTGTTCTTTACATGACTGAAACCTAATAACAATCATATTTTAATCAAGATGTTTAAATAAATAAGATAATTTGCCCCATGCAATCTGCCTTCACTAGCATTCCTAGTCCTCTCTTACTATCCCTCTCTGCATAAGAATAACCAACAATTAGTATAACCAAGAGTTAGATTTATTCCAGTTAACTAGTTAACATTTTGTGTTTTTTGTTTGTTTGTTTGTTTTTGTTTTGGGGCCACACCCAGTGATGTTCAGGAGTTACTCCTTGTTATGTACTCAGAAATTGCTTCTGGCTTAGGGAACCATATGGGACACCGGGGGATTGAACCGTGGTCTGTCCTAGGCTTGTGCACTCTAGGTAGACAGACGACTTATGGCTTGAGCTACCTTATGGCTTGGGCTACCGCTCTGGCCCCAATGATTTCCAGTTAAATTTTAAAAAGTAAAATAAAAATGAAATGTTTTATTCTAATTATGATAGAATTACATAATTACAATAAAATATCAACCCTAATAACAAAATAAAATACAACTGGGATCCTGATATTTATATAGCTACCCACCAGTAACATATTAACCATAGTAGGTAAAACACTAGGGAATTAGTGTCATTAGAGCCCTCCTAAAATAAACTTTACAAAGGCAATGAATAAAAATTTGAATGGTGAAAGACAGAAACTAAATCCTATTCTTAAATTTATGCATAGATAAATAACATAGATAAATTTAAAAAAATTTCTAATTACTTCTGTAATGTTAAATAAAAATATACTCTACAGACACATGAGCACACGCACACACACACACACACTATATTATTAAGCAAAGGGGAGAAGTCATATTTTGCATAAAGATTTTAACTTCTAAACTCTGGTTGGAAAAGCCAACTGTACTATGCAATTCCTCAACCATTCATCTGCAGTACTTCTCAACTCTTGACCTGACAATAAGAAATACAAAATGAACAAAGGAGCCTGAACGATTGAAATGGACCATTTTTTTTTTCACTTCACAGTGTCTATTAGTTTGGCCCTGGCTAGGTATTATATTTATTATTATTAAATATGAGCAAACAAACCCTGAGTAATACAACCTAAGAAGTTAAATTTTATCTTGATAAATGCCAAGGACTACTAAACTAGTACTTAGAAGATGTACTAGTAGTTACACCTAGAAGAAGGGCAGCTTAGAGACTAGAGTGTTTGCCTAGAACAAGAATAATCAGGGTTTATATCCTGGCACCACATAGGGTTCCCCTAAACTGCTAGGAGTGATCTCTGAGCACAGAGTCAGGGGTAAGCCCTGAGCATACCTATTGTGGCTTTACCCTCTCCCCTCACAAAGTAACATAGCTGCCTGAGAGGTAATATAGGGGGTTTAGATACATGTTTTACATGTGGGCCTCCCACATTAACCTGGGCACACAATATCACCAGTGCAGTTATGGAGACTCCTTGAGCATGGCTAGGTGGCCCAGAAAATGACTGGCAGTGCAAGAACAGAGTAGAACTGTATTCTTGGGCTATAACATTGAAATACCAGTGTGCTGGCTAAGAGATCCTAGGAAAGGCCCTGGGCACCCTGAATACTGATGATAGTTTATCTACCCCACAAAAAAAATCATAAACATTTGTTCATGTTAATAAAATTACAGCAAGAATCTTATGGAAGATGAATTGTAAATTGACTTGACTGATTGTGATAAAGAATATTATCAGGGGCCGGGAAGTGGCGCAAGAGGTAAGGTGCCTACCTTGCCTGCGCTAGCCTTGGACGGACCACAGTTCGATCCCCCGGCGTCCCATATGGTCACCCAAGCCAGGAGCAACTTCTGAGCGCATAGCCACAGGAGTAACCCCTGAGCGTTACCGGGTATGGCCCAAAAACCAAAAACCAAAAAAAAAAAAAAAAAAAAAAAGAATATTATCACACATTGACATTTATTATCTAAGTTTTGACAATTTATTTGCTTTTGTGTTGTAACGAACAATATGAAATAAATTTATGTCTACAAGGAAGCAGGCTGGAGTAGTAGGTAGGAAACTGACAACACTGGTGGAGGGAATGTCACACTGGTAGTGGGATTGGTGTTGAAACATTTAATACCTGAAGCAACTGTAATATAAACTACTTGGTAAACCACGGTGTAATCATAATTTTTTTAAAGTAAAACTAAAAAAATTGACATGACATGTTAAAGATGATCTATAGAAATTATTTAATTTAAGTTATAACAAAGAGGAGATGTTTCACACAGTAAGGAGAGGAAGTGGTTACTACAAGAGGAGTGAATTAAAATTATAATTTGTGTAGTACTAAGGTGCAGAGTGTGAAACTGGAAATTCTGGAGTAGATGACAGGAGAAGGTGGTTTAATTCATTGAGATTAAAATAGAGGAAAAAACAGCTATAAAGAATTCAATGTTCCATGTTTAGTTAAGTGTGCCTGCCAGGTCTTCAGTTAAATGAAGGTACAATAGCAATTAGGAATGTCAAGTTAGAGTCTTAGAACCCAAATTAGCCATTGCTTTCTAGAAATTAGTGATATGTAAATCAAATAAAGAATGAGAATAGGAGTCAGACAAGTGAAGTGACATGAAGGGTCACAAAAAGAAAACTTAGGTGGAAAGAAATTATGGACGTCTGGATGAGGGTAGGAGGGGGTACCTGAGTGACAAATGAAGCAATTAAGCTTTTCACTTGTCTTTCTCTGTACCATCAGGTCATGAAGTTCTAAGGGGTTGTTTCTGAGTATGCTATTTTTGGCAGAATGAATTATTAACTTTCTCTAATTGGAATCTGATTTTTCTCTAGAGTTTTATATTTTATATGAACAGTTTGTTGAAGATTATAATAAGATCACAATGACTTTTAATGATGCATGGGTCACTTCTTCAATAATACAAATCCACTCTAAATTTATGCTTTATTTAGCCACATATTTCCTGGAAACAGTCTAGCTTGCGTCCATAAGGCAATGAATATTAGAATGTTTTAAATATTAGTGCTCCACATATAATTCATATGTGAGATCTTGAAAAAAGTGATACCAAGTGCTAACATTTGGAAAATGATTTTGGGGTTGTTAGTTACCACAAGACAAAGTCATAGAATCATTTGGGATTTGTTCTCCTATAAGACGGTCACAAGTATTGACTCTGTCTTCTCTTGTGTACCTGTAAAGAAGACATGTGATCACATTACAAGATGGCTCCACAGTACAAGATAAGTCCAGGTCAAAGAGAAAAACCTAAGAATTACTCATACCTCGATCTTTGACTTCCCAAACTCCAGAAATTTTACAAGTAAAGCTCTTTTTGTTGTTGTTGTTTGGTTTTTTGGTTTTTGGGGCCATAACAGGTGACACTTAAGGGTTACTCCTGACTCTGTGCTCTGAAATTGCTCCTGGCATTTCTAAAAAGACACCTGTATAGTAATTTTTATTGCTGTCCAAACAAGCTAAAATAAAAGGGTTGGGGGGTTGGTGAGCTGTTAGGATTGCCTTGCACCTGGGCTTGGCCCAGATTTTATTCCCAGCGCTCAATATGGTCCTCAATCTCACCAAAAGTGATGTCTCAATATCACCAAAACAAACACAAAAGGGAAGGGGTACATTGAATTACAATTATAAATGTAGAATTTTATTCATGCATGTACATAATGTTATCATGCTGCAGACGTGTTAGCATCCCTAAGCAAAAACTTAGTGGGTTAGATAAATCTCACTAGGAATAAGTGGGTACACTATGTGGACGAATATGAAATATGAAAATAAAATAAATAAGACAACACAAAATGCATTGTATGGGGACCTACATCCAAGGGACGAGAGACAAATTTATTTTTCAGCTGATGACTTTTTAAGCATGAGTTTTGGTATGTAGAGTGTCATCAGGGAAAACAAAGAGTAGGAGAAGCAGTACAATGGGGAACCAGGCCTAGAATCTACGTATCAAATGACTGTCCTATAGGTGAGAAAGAACCCTATTGGAGGTTGGTGGTGGAAGTGTTTTTGGGTAAGCAGAAAAACAGGTTTAACAAGAAAATAGAAGGAGAGAGATAGAAATATTTATGATGTTTATCTAGTTGCTGGAAAATAGATTTTTGGGGGGACAGAAATAATTGTTTACCATCATAGAGCTAGACTCAGAAAAACAAGCTGCTGGCGCCAGGTTATACTAGAAGTAAGATTCACAAATAGACTAGCCAGCAGGGAACTTTTGGCGGGTTTTGGTACCGACATTTCTTTGTCTGCAGGAAAGCTGAGGCCAAATTTCTATGGTGGCCAAATAAAGAGAAAATATAATGTCATAGAATTATAGCCAATGATCCACATAAAGGGTAAATAATTGACTTCTCTGAACGGGCCTTTTGGCAAATAATTTTTGGGAGGAAAAATTAGACACTGCACCAGGAAGGCAAAAGCTACGACTGTTGCGTGCCCCCCTATGGGGGGGTAACATTATCATACACAATATGAAATTTAGTTGACTTAATCAAATGCCTATCTTAGTCTTAGTCTCTATTCAGCATTGAAAATCTGGACTAAAAGTTGACAGGGAGGCAAGTTACATAGCAGGATACAGAAATCTTGTTAGCAAATATGTCTCCATGGGACAACAGTTTTTCTTAAGGCCAAAGAGATGATAGAACAAGACTCAGAAAGATATTGTGTGATAAAACAAAACGGGAATTAAATTCCTCAATCTTTATCTATAAGATGGTTGCTTATACCATCTATAAATATCCCCTAATGGCTGTACATTCCCAACTGCACTTAATGTGTAATAAAATTTAAGCCTTAAAGTAGAAATTTCTCCAAAGCACCTGGGTATTACTTCCTAAACACATACTTGTCTTCTTGACTGTGGTATTTCAGGAAGCAGGTAGGGAATCCTATGTATCTAAAGAGCTATAAAATTACTAAATAGGATAAACAACATGAATCATAGTTCACAGATCCATAAAACTGTATATTTACTTATTCTGGACAGTTAACTTCATTACATAAGTAATTACTAACTTCATAATACACATGCTTAAAAGATAGTCTACAGTTAGATTTTTTTCTGCATAAAACGGAGAAACTTATTGTGTGATATAAGTCACTATTGTATGGACCATGAATTTTTATCTATGTGTGGGCAACATTCAAATAAAGAGGACTTTCCCAACGATATCTTAATACTAATATGCTAACACAAAGAGAAGAGAAAATACAGGGCTGAGATTGCAAAGCACTGAACTGGATATAATTACATTAAAAAAAGTTCTTTTAAACCGTTGAGTGTGAGCAGTCATAACTGTCAATCAAGCATTGATCTAAGAATTAATGATCAAAAACAGAAAAGTATAATCATATGACTATAGTTCTTTGTTTTTGGTTTTGTTTTGGGGGCCACATCCAGTGGGTTTAGGGATTACTCCTGGTTCTGTGATCCAGGGTCATTTCTAGCAGTACTCAGAGCAATGATATAAGATATTAGGGATCAACCCTGGATCAGTCACATGAAAGGCAAATGTCCCAACTGCTGTGCTATTGCGCTGGCTTTAATTACATGAAAACATAGGAAACATACAAACCTCGCCTATGAATTCTGTTACGTCCACACACACACACACACACACACACACACACACCACAAAGAGTATGAAAATGCATCAAAAATATGAGTCACAGCTAGAACCCCCTTAGTCAAGCCTGGAGTGCAGAAAACACTGAAGAAGAATGCATTTAGTCATAGTATAGTCATCAAAACCAGCCTTTGTATCTGAGTGATAATATTTGCATTAATTTTATCTTAAGTGTACAATATTAAATTGAAAATGCCAATTTTCCTCATTTGTCCTTTAACTTCATATATTTTATCACTTCACAACAGGAGTCTATGTAAGCTATATTTCTATAATTAATCAAAGAGAAGATGGATTAATTACCCTTCACAACATGTCAAAGCAGAATCTAATTCATTAATAAGTTTTTTATCTCATTCAATTAATTAACTAAATGTTTTTCCTTCCTGTGGATAGAATTTCATCTTTAGCTACATTTTGCAAGGATCAGAATAACATTGTGCAGTATAATTTATCAGCTGGAATTAGCTCAAATGGTGCAGTGACTATTTTTAGTGTTTTTCTTTTTCTTTTTTTTTTTTCGGTATTTGGACCCGGTGATGCTCAGAAGTTAATCCTGGCTGTGCACTCAGAAATTGCTGCTGGCTTGGGGAACCATATAGGATGTCTGATTTCGAATCACCTTCCATCCTGGATCAGCTGTCTGCAAGGCCAATGCCCTACAACTGTGTTCATCTTATGACTGAAACCCAACTACAAATATATTTGTAATCATGGTGCTCAAATAAATATATTATTTAAAAAACTGAATAAAAAGTAAACCTGATTGAGTCAGAAAAAAATTGGAGAGAGAAAAAGTCATTTCTTTTCCATTGGCTGATCCCTGCTCAATCTACTTAATGTCCTTCAAGCATTTTTAGCACAATGATGTGAAGAGATAATGAGCATTCTTGTCACATTCCTAATCTTACTATACAAGTTCCTGGTATTTACTAGACCATAATCAAATGCTGGATTTAACTATATATATATATATATACATTTACATATGTATATATGTATATATAATATATATGTATATAATCTACATATATATTATATATATATTTAGAAAGCTACTCATTAGAAACTTGGCTTTTGATCATAAGAAGCTGTTGGATTTTTAAGCTTTACACAATCCATAAAGATAAAATGCATGATTTTTCTTAAATCTGTTTAAATGAAGGCCATATTAAAATATTATAGTATTGCAAATAAGCATGCTAAAAATGTTTATAATATTAACCAATAAATACACTAAAATGTCTCTGCTATTTATGACCTGTTGTCTTAATGGAATAAGATCTCATTTGCTAATATTTTATTCAGTACTTTTCTAACAATGTTCATAGATGACATTGCTTTATGATTATCTCTTTTTGTTCTAACATGTAATGAATTAGCTTTTAGAAAATTTTAACTATTTAATATTCACAAGAAGAAAGGTAAATCCTTTTGTCCCATATTATATTTTTACTTTAAACAATTATAACATCTCCTCATTTATCCCTCTGCCTTGAAATTTCTCAATATTATGGTTTATCACAAATCTGATTACAAACTATTTCCTAGTGCTCAAAAAGCTTCATTTAAAGGTAGTCTTATCCTACCCAAACTCCTATATAGATTTAATGCAATCCCTATCCAAATCCAGACAGAATTCTTTAAAGAATTAGAACAATCATTCACAAAATTCATCTGGAACCACAAAAGACCCAGGATAGCCAAACAAATACTGAAAAACAAGAAGCTGGGAGGCATATCCTTACCTAACTTGAAACTATACTATAAAGCCATAGTAATCAAAACAGCATGGTACTGGAACAGAGACAGGACCTCAGACCAGTGGGTCAGAACAGAATTCCCAGACATAAACCCCCAGGTATATAGCCAACTAATATTTGATAAAAGAGGCAAGAATCTGAAGTAGAACAAGGAGAGCCTATTCAACAAATGGTGTTGATACAACTGGAAAACCACATATACGAAAGTGAAAATCAACCCATACCTTACTCCTTATACAAAAATCAACTCAAAATGGATCAAAGACCTTGAAATCAGACCCGAATCCATAAAGTTTATCGAGAATAAAATAGGCAGAACACTCAAAGACCTATATATCAAAAAGGTCTTTGAGAATGGAGCACCAGTGGCAAGAACGTTAGCATCAAATATAAACAAATGGGACTACATCAAACTAAAAAGCTTCTGCATGGCAAAAGAAACCCTACTTAACGCAAGAAGACAGCTAACAGAATGGGAAAAAATCTTTTCACTCGACATATCAGATAAAGGGCTGATATCTAGAACATACAAAGCACTCAGAAAGCTGAGCCCCCCAAAACCAAACAAAGCTATAAAAAATGGGAAGATGAAATGAATAGACACTTCTCTGAGGAAGACAGAAGGATGGCCAACAAACACATGAAAACATGCTCACCTTCACTCATCATCAGGGAGATCCAAATCAAGACAACAATGAGATACCACCTTACACCAGTGAGGATGGCTCACATCAAAAATAATGAAAACAACCTTTGTTGGCGGGGATGCGGTATGAAAGGAACTCTCATCCACTGCTGGTGGGAATGCCCCCTAGTCCAACACCTATGGAGGAAAGTCTGGAGAGTGCTCAAAGAACTCAGAATTGAGCTGCCATTTGACCCAGCAATTGCACTCCTAGGCATATACCCACAAGATGGAAGGACATTCATTCCAAAATACGTATGCACCCCACTATTTATCGCAGCACTCAATATAATAGCCAAATCTTGGAACCAACCTAGATGTCCAACAACGGAAGAATGGATCATTAAGATGTGGTACATATACACAATGGAATATTACATGGCAGTTAGAAATGATACAATCACAGACTTTGCAGCAACGTGGGTGGACCTAGATCATGTTATGTTAAACGAAGTAAGTCAGAAGACAAAAGATAAACACAGAATGGTAGCACTATTCTGAAATACCTAGAACATATATTTTACACACAACTAATACCTAACAATCATATAACAGGGTTTAACAGGGTAGAAACTCTGAACACTGTAATAGTCAACATATACGTGGGAGCAGTGTCCAAAATACATGAAAAAGGAATAACGCAAACTCTTGACTGCACATTATACCACAAAGAAAACAGCAACAACAGAAACAGCAACATAGAGAGAACAGGTATGTAATCAGACTCCCACAACAAAAGCCCACAATAATCCCTTAGAGATCGTAAACAGGAATACAAGTATAGAACACCACGGGAAATCATGGACTGCAATGGCAACATACCATAACACTACGTTTTAATCCCTTTACTTTGCTATATTTTAAATAACCTCTCAGCTTTTCTGTCCACAGGCACCCTTAGATACAAAGGGCGGACAAACTAAGATGGCAACTCGGGATACCACACGAGATACCATACCTTGATTGCACTACAAGATGGCCACGAGAAAACTCTTTAACATACACTTTATCTCTAGGTTAAACCTTCTTTTAGGAATTGAAGCTCGTGACCAGTCAGACCACCAAAGCAGTACCTGCGATGTACAGACCTAAACTACAGGCTCTAGTCATCGAACACATTCAACCAAACCAGCATTCCCTTGCTATTCTCTCCTTTCTTCTCGCTACTTTTTTTTTTTTCTCTTCTATTCTTCTCTTTACTTTTTCCCCTTTCTCTTCTCCCTTTCTTTCTACGGTATTTTCTCTTTTCTCTTCCTTCATACCCCTCCCATATACCTTCCCCTTTCTCCCCCCCGGAAATCCAACTATCCCTTCACCCCTCAATCCCATCCAGATCTCCCACCATATTAAAACTCTCCACCCTCAGTCCTTAATCTTTTAGGCATCAAGATCGACCTCCTACCCAACGAACCAGTACCCAGCACCCAGGCGAGGGGACACCCAGCCAAACCCACACCTCGTCTCCTGCAAGAAAAGACAGCCAACTTCCCTGTGGACTCATGCTGCGAGACCCTCCCTACCATCTCCCCCTATCGTGGACTGTTTCCTGAAACCGGACTTAGGTCCAATAGTATCCCCAATGCAAGAACTCTTTCAAGACTTCCCTGCCGCAAATTTTTACCAATCTGAAGAAGGTCAGGGGGTGTGATTGGAAGATGCCTGGGAACCCACACACCACAAGAAAAATCCAAAAGACAACGGGAAAAACCGTACTTTCAACATAGGCATAAGACCTGTAATACACCACCTCTTTACCTGTTCTCCCCAAATGTAAAGTAGTCTTTTGCACCACTTTGGTCATTTAAAAACTTCACTAACTCATTTTATTTCTTTTTTTTTTTAATTAATTTATTTTTTTAAATGTTTGCCCTACATATACATTTGTGGGCACATACACTTTTATTTCCTATTTTTTTTAATTTTAATCGTTTTTGGGTATGCGACCTATTTCTGTTACCCACTCTGCCCAACCCAAATACACCGACAATATAATGGAGCACCACTTCCCTCTGCAAAGGCACACTAAATAAAGGGGAAATCTTACATATAAAAAAAAAGAGCTCTTATCTACTAGAGATAGGAACTCATAGTTGTTTACAATACAGGGTTATCTCCTACCTTGAAAATATGTCATGTGGAATCAATTTAGACCTCAGGTGATTAGATACCATTCAATCAGCCTTGAACCCTGGATCCCAGACATCGAAATGGCACAGCTCTTCACAACAGCTGCAAGAAACAAACTCCATCTGGGACAGCCTTATTACTGCAGGGTCAACAACAAGGGCCAGCTCTAACATGATATCCCGACAATGAGGAAAATATGAACAACTTGACCTTAGAGCAGTTTAGCCTACCTCACCAGCTAAGGACAAGACAAAACCAGAAGACGTGGCACCCTTTGGTAGGTCCAAAAGCCAAGATCGTGATTTACAGATGACTGGATACTAGAACCACGACCAGACTGTATACATCTTGGGACCAATAAAAAAGCCCTAGTCTAGGGTTTGAACTAAGACCTGCACAATAAGCATGATCCCCAGTTCCAAAGGTCCGGCAGAGACAATTGTAACGGAAAGGGGCTTCTGGAAGCACAAAGAAAGATGCTATCCTAGATGCCATCCTAGGTTCAGGGCAAAGACAAAGATCACCAACCACAGAAGATGGATTAAAATGGCACTGAGGTAACAGAACCTCTAGATTCACAAAGACTGACTTCATCATAAGTCCCACCTCAGGATCTGTACAGATACTGAGACCTCTAAACACAGAGCTCTGATTGTATCACCCTGGACAGAGCAGAAGTCTTCCACACACCAAAAAAAAAAAAAAAAAAAAAAAACCACCACCGGGAGAGTAATGATCCTTAGCAAAGACTAGAGCTGATCCCATGACAGTATACTCCAAGGACGGAGAAACCCCATAT
Organism: Suncus etruscus; assembly: GCF_024139225.1. NCBI lineage: Eukaryota > Metazoa > Chordata > Mammalia > Eulipotyphla > Soricidae > Suncus > Suncus etruscus. The sequence goes on along the minus strand of NC_064864.1, from coordinate 53,132,579 downwards.
CGCATAAGGCAAGTGAATTCCTTTTCGAATGACCCCAATATTTACTGTGCCAGGGCAGGAGGGAAAAAACAAAAATACAAAAAACACAAAACCTTGGACATTATATATATATATATATATATATATATATATATATATATATATATATATATATATATTACCTTCATTTATTATTGTTATTATTATTTTTATTTACCTAGCTATTTTGGTCGATTTCTCTGTTTGGATGTGATTATTGAAATTTTTGTCCCCAATTATCCTTATTTTTTTTTCTCTTCTCTTCCTTTCTTTTCTTTCATTATGTGCTACGCCATGTTTCTTATTTCAAGACCACGGCGTGTTTTTTTGTTTGTTTTTGTTTTTTGTTTGTCTTGTTTTGTTTTGTTTTGTTTTTTATCTGTTTTTTGTGGTGCTTATCGATATAGCTGGAGTCCTCACTGGATATTTGACACTTCTTTTGGTACTGGTGGAGTGTTTCACCTTCTTTTTCTCATTCATTTCCCAAATCGATGATGAGAACCTCTAGAAGGATTCTGCCCATTTTTGGGGTATTAGACTCTTACCCCCGGTTTATTTATTTTCTCTTTTTCAGGCAAAACCACGCAACTTGAACTAGCTAGCCCTGCCCCCACTTAGAGGGGGAAATAAGGGAGGCATCAAGACCAAACCGATGCAAGACTACTAAGTAGTAGGTTAGATACAGAGGGGACCACATATTCTAGACGCCCTGGGGGTAAGGGAAGAGGAAATGGGAGGTAGGACAAAAACGGAGGTGTAGGGAGGACAATTTAGGGATGGGAATCCCCCCTGATTTTATGTAAATATATACCTAAAATATTATTGTCAACAATATGTAAGCCACTATGATCAAAATAAAAATTATATTAAAAAAATAAAGGTAGTCTTAATGAGCATTTAGATTTTCTTGATTATTGCAAAATATCATTAAATAAGGAATATCCTAACCCAAGATATTTTTATACAGTTTAGCAGATGAGTTCAGCCCACTTCTCTCAAGAGGATATTCGGAAGAAATTAACACAGTAAAATATTGGCCCAAACTATGTACACAGCTCTCACCCTTACAGACATCTCAGATCTCCTGACCCTTCAGGATCATCAAGACATGTAGAAATTAACACATACCCATTGTGGATTCATTTCTGAGATGGGTTCCATTAATATGTTAAATCTATACCCAAGGGCAAGTTTTATTAATGTTCAAAGGAGGAAGCAAGTCAGCACTGAGCTCCATCTTGACACCAGCTTCTATTGAGCATTCAAGTAACCTCCATCTACTTTATGCTGTGACACACAGCTGGTAGCTCAAATATTTCTTTTGAGAAATAGGGGCCGGGCGGTGGCGCTAGAGGTAAGGTGCCTGCCTTGCCTGCGCTAGCCTTGGACGGACCGCGGTTTGATCCCCCGGCGTCCCGTATGGTCCCCCAAGCCAGGAGTGACTTCTGAGCTCATAGCCAGGAGTAACCCCTGAGCGTCACCGGGTGTGACCCAAAAACCAAAAAAAAAAAAAAAAAAAAAAAAGAGAAAATAATTACAAAATACTATTCTTCATAGGTAAACCAAGGTGAAGTTCCAAACACAGGGACTCTATTTTTAAAAATATGTCACTCCTTGGGACCGGAGAGATAGCACAGCTGTAGGGCATTTGCCTTGCAAGCACACACATCATGGCATCCCATATGGTCCCCTGTGACTGCCAGGAGCGATTTCTGAGCTGAGAGCCAGGATTAATCCCTGAGTGCTGCTGGGTGTGGTCCCCCAAAACAAAACAAAAAAATATATATATAAAAGCCACTACTGTGCTTTTATGAATATTCCAATCTTTATCTAGTAAAGGGCTCCAGGCCCTTTCTTGCTATCGTTTTAAAGTTAAGCTAAGTATCCAAGGCCAAGAGCAGCCTCACAAAACAACTATGTAGATGATCTGAATAAGAACTCTTAGCTGCAGAGGAAATAAAATCTGAACCCTTTCCCTCCTTCCTTAATTATTCTCCCACTCTATGATTAATTTATTATTATTATCATTATTATTATTATTATTGTTATAAAAACATATCCAGAAATGTTCAGGGCCCATAACTGGCCTTGTGAGTGATGGAAAGAATTCACTTTCCGCAGTGCTCAAGGATTCAAAGTGCTAGATATTAAACCCCTTACAGAAAAGCCTTACCTTGAACTATAACTTCAGGCTCTTGATTGTGATTATCTGTTAGGTTTTGTTTTGCTTGGCTTAGTAACCACATCTTGTATTTCCCAGTGCACGTATTTCTTTTCTCAGTGAATACTCCTACCATTGTTTATGAGATCAAATGCCAAGTTAAAGACTGAACCAGGGTCAGCCGAGTACAAGTCAAGTACCTACTATGTATGCTATCTTTCTCCTTGTTCCCAGGATTATTTTTAAAAATCAATATTAATTGTCCCTCTTATTACTGAGCTTGCCCTCAGTAACCAAACCCCACTGCTGAGAGTACCCTAAGTTATATCTTCCAGCATCAGTGCTAGAAGAATATGGGTTTAACACCTTCCTATATGCAGCTTCAGATTCCGGCACAAAACTAGTCCAGCCTGACCACCACAATCACCCTTGGGCCAATCAAATCTGGTTTTGATTTATGTTTTTGGGTTGGTTTGTTGCTTGTCCCACATTTTAGGGGCACACCTGGTTATACTCAGGGCTAACTCCTGGCAGTGCTCAGTGGACTATATAGGGTACCATGTATTAAATTCTGGCCAAGCATATTCAGTATCCATTGCACTATCTTTCCATCCCTTAGAATAAGCACTCTGGTGAAGACTACAGAATTATCATGGGGTGGGGGCTGAGAGTAACTACAGGGCCTAGATATAAGTTGATCTTTAGAACATGAAGTCTTTTGAAGCAAAGGAATGCCTTCCACATTCCCACACAGACATACACAGATAAAAACCAAGGTAAAATTTAAGTGTTATCTAGACAGAAGTATTAGCAACTCTATTTTAGTAGTATTGTGTTTCAAACCTAATTTGAAAATTTTGTCATACATTTAACATTACTTCTTGCTCAGGTTTATTGCATGTGCCCTTTCTCTTCAAAGTTAAATATCTTATATCAGTGTTCTGTGTCTGGCTTTCTCTTTCAAGTTGAATTATACAGAATTTCATCAGAATTTGTTTTTTGTCCATCACTATATTTATGCACCTGGTCTACTTTTCTGAATTGTGAGCCTCTACTTCGATCATCTTTTTGGTTCACAACATTAATATTTAAAAATTTACCCTAATTATATCTTGTACAACACTGCTGAGTCTGGTCTTAGTCATCAGTTTTGAGTATAGGTCTCAGAAAGCTGTGATGAAGCATCACTTATACAAAGCATACTGGCAAATTCACAGCATGTACAGTGGAAACTATAGCATGTATAGTTACTGACTCCTTCCTGATGACAGGTACAGAAAATAATCCCCAGGCAGAGAAGTTCCTTTTCTAAAATGACAAAAGCACAGAGTCAGAGAGACTCATTTCTCATATCTCTGGTAAAAATACAAAATTCTTAGCTGGAGTTTGCCTGTCTTCAATGAGATTGATACACTCCACTCCCTTGTCCACATAGTGACCATGATGAAGCCAATAGCCCCAGCTTCCCTGATTTTCAGGTTGGATACTCTCCTAAGGGCATCCTAAGGGCTAGAATTGACAGTTCTAAGTTGGCCATTAATAAGAGATGAAAAAGGACTGGAGGCTCAACTGCAGCAAAAGAGACTAAGCTTTCCAAAAGAGAGAGAGAGAGAGAGAGAGAGAGAGAGAGAGAGAGAGAGAGAGAGACCACCTAAGACCCTCTTTTGAATCAAATATTTCACATCTTTCTTTAAAGGAGATAAGAACTAGCACCAGGCCCACTCAAGGTGTCTGGTCTCCATAGATGTCAATTCTTACTCCCCTCAAATAAGTTCTTATTCTTTTCCTTTTTTTTCCCCAGTAAATTTATCTGTTGTTCCAAATTTATCTGTTGTTCCAAAATTTTCTTTGTGTTTTGCATAACAGCCTACTCTTGTCCTGACACTGAGACACACTCAGTCATCAAAATAATTTAAAAGAAAATCTCAAGTGTTAGTAAAGGAACTGAGCATTTGGAGCCTTCATACAATGTTTTCCTATAATGAAACTGATTTATATGCAGATGCAATTATTTCCAGTAGTTTTGTTTCTCTAATTAGAAAATTCCCAAAGAAAAAGAAAGTATAAAAATAAAAATGTTTTAAGAAATATTCTTTCCACAGAGTCAAAAAAGTTTGCAATTGAAACACAAATTTGGAAATCTGAGATTTTTTTTAACTAAGATATAAAAAATGAAAAGCAGGGCAGGAATTAGGATTAAATGAATGACTCATTTTTATTTGTAAACAGTAAAATATATTTTCAGGTCAACCCCTGGAAACAATGAAAGACAGAGAAACAGACAGAGACAGAGACAAGAGACAGAGGATATCACTGGTGATTGTGCCCAGAAGAGGAAGTTTATAACTCTACTGCTGTATTTCGTGCAGAAGGAAAGAGAGAAAGGCAGAGCAAGTTGCATCTTGCTAATTCTTCTTATGCTGCATACTAAACCCAATCCACAGGTTTTCTTTCAGTTTTCCTCACCCCCCAGACTTCCCCCACCCTGCACCAAACTGCCAGTCTTTACTTTTATAGCTGAGCAATTGGCCTTTTAAAGGGGATGTGTTCAAGTCCAATTGTCATTATGGGTGGGGGCATCATCAGCCCTTAAATATGCATTAACAGTAATCCCCTTAAAATACATTAACAGTATATGAATCATATTTAGAAGACACAACTAGGATTGATAAAATGAAAAGATATATATCATAGACAGCACCTTGTTTGTAAATTCATTATGAAGATTTTATATTAGAATATTGGTTATAAATTATAGGCAGTGCTTCTAGACTGACTGAAAAGAATCTTAAAACAAAAGCAATAAGGCAAATCTGCACGTTTGTGTAAATTACTGACTGTTAAATTACTTTTCACATCTTCTTTTCTCATATCTATGTAGTAATTTACAGGTTAGAAGCACACTTCTATGGAAGCTTTATATGAGTTTTACACTTCCATGGGTCAAGAAAATATTAGACACTTAAACAGTTTTTCTAACTGTCCTAGGGTGTTAGAGTGAATAACCTAAATTACATACATGCTAAGTCTGTGGTTTTAAATAAATATAAGCCTACTTTGTAGTTTTTGTTCTGTAAGACATGTATGCCCATGAGTCAAAGATTACAAAACAAACAAAAATAAAAAGAAAGCAAAAACTAACTTCCACACTTTGGGTTAGTTCTTTAAAATGTTTAAAGAGAATATTTATTAAAAAATATATATAAAAAAAAGTGGGCAACAAGGGAAGTGTGTCCCTATTTATTTTTTTATGTTCAAATGTATAACATAAAGTTTATTATTTCTTTTGTTTTCTTTTTTCTTCTTCTAATAAGAAAGGAATTGTGTGTATTACTTTTTTGTTATTTAGATCATTTTTTAACCTAAAATAGATTATTGACTCTAAGATTATATTTTAAAAGTTTGTTGTGAATCTTCTCTCTTTATCTCTCTCAACTTCTCCAAGTGAATGGGTCCTTTGAAGTTAAATTCTCTTTTTAAGTAAACCAAAATTTGTAGCAGGTAACTGTAGGTTTAATGAACTCTTTTCCCAAAATAGGGGAAATGGGAAGAAAGGTGCTTATGCCTATAAGCATATATTGAATGAAAGCAATAAAAAATACATCTTAGTTAAAATGAGTAAAATATTACTGTGATGGAATGGGATGAAAATGCCTGTGATAAAAAGAAAAAAATATTTAGACATAATATGAACTGAATAACTTTACATATTAGTGAAGCATTGGGAGGTATATGTGCAAAAATATTTTTAATATTTTTTTCTTTTTTGGTCACACCTGGCAGCACTCAAGGGTTACTCCTGGCTCTGTGCTCAGAAATCGCTCCTGGCAGGCTCGGGGGACTATATGGGATGCCGGGATTCGAACCACTGATCTTCTGCATGCAAGGCAAACACCTTACCTCCATGCTATCTCTCTGGCCCCAATATTTTTACTATTTAAATAAAAATAATGCATGTAACACACTTAATATGTCCTTATTATGACTATTAGTATTATTGTATTAATTTCAACAATTGTCAAGTTAACAAATAATGTTTTGTTAACTTCATAAAATAAATTTATACTGGGTCAGAGAGATAACATGGAGCTAGGGTGTTTGCCTTGCTTGAGGAAGGATGGTGTTTTGAATACCGGCATTCATATGGTCCCCAAGCCTGCCAGGAGCTATTCTGAGCTTAGATCCAGGAAGTAACCCCTGAGCGCTGCCAGGTGTGACCCAAAACAAACAAACTAATAAAATAAAATAAATAAAAAATAAATTTATACAAATTTATACAAATCTAGACTGTGTAGCCTATCACATCTACCTCTGAAAAATCCTTTGGGGTCACCATCATATTTGTGTTCTGTCTCCTTAAATGTCATTGAATAACATGTGACTGTATAACTTGATTTTATTAAAATGGTACTAATGTCAGATAAAAGAGCAAAAAATAGAAAGAACTGAGCTGGGGCCAGAGTGGAGGAGGTGCAGCAGAAGGGTGTTTCACCTTGCACGCAGCTGATATAGGAAGGACCACCATTCTATCTCCCGGCACTCCATATGGTCTTCCTAACCAGGAGCGATTTCTGAGTGCATAGCCAGAACATTCCCTTACAAAAAAAGAAAAAATAATAAAGAGCAGAGCTAAGAACCAATAATTTGCATTTATTATCTGCAGTTTTGCAGATAGTGTCAAGTTGTTTTGAGTTTGTTTTTCTTTATCTAGAAAGTGTGAATAATCATTTCATTTATGCTCCTTAAAATACAAAAAAATGGAAGGTAAATTGCTTCTCTCAATTTACAACACACTTAGTAAAACAAAATAATATACACAAAAAATTAAAATACCATAACTAGTTGCCACTTTCTATAGTAGTACCATTAATTTATTGAAATTTTGTTTTATCATGAAGAAAAAAGGCACAGGGAGATTTAGAAGCATTACAAGTCTTTGCTGTTGACCAGGGAAGAGAGTGTAGTATCAAACAGCCAGATTCAGAACATGGATACCTAATTGTCCTTGGACATAATGTCAGAAAATTTCAAAAGCAATGCAAAATATTTAAAATATCAGCTATGTAATAACTTCTTTCTTAGTGATCAAAATTAATTTTAAGTGTTTCCCAAAATTATTCTTTTTAGGGTAATTGGTTAAAAAGAAAGCTCCATTTCATCAAATATTTATATCAGATATTATATAATACATATCAGGTTTTATCTCATGTTTTGCCTACTTAAAGGTTTGTGAGAAACATTTAAAAAAATTCCCATTTTTACCCTGTCAGTCCATCACTAGACATTCTTTTTGAAAAGGTGGCAAGCTATAGAAAATCAAGGTGCCACTCACTTTAGTAGTTGCTCAAATATCTCTTTGCAGATGTATCAACAGAATTTTCTCTTATAAAGTGAGTGATAAAATGACATTGTCTAGTTACTTTGATCAATTGTGGTACCATTCTTTGCATGAGCCAGTTAGAGAAAAATGTTTTATCTTCTATTGAGTGGTCTCTTAAGCTCAAAGGAAATTAATTTGACCCAATTAAAGATCTTGGCATCATTAGCCAGTTCAGGATCCACATCTTACTTTATTAAAGTGGTTGTTTTGGAAGTATGCTTTAACTTTATCATTTATAATAAACTCTTGTTTGAAAAAAAATATTGGATTATCGATAAGCAAATCTCAACAAGGCTCATCAGGGAACAGTCTTTCTGAATAGATATGATCAAATTCATACAGTATTTTTCTTTTTTTTTTTTTTTTTTTTTTTTTGGTTTTTGGGCCACACCCGTTTGACGCTCAGGGGTTACTCCTGGCTATGCGCTCAGAAATCGCCCCTGGCTTGGGGGGACCATATGGGACGCCGGGGGATCGAACCGAGGTCCGTCCTACGCTAGCGCTTGCAAGGCAGACATTTACCTCTAGCGCCACCTTCCCGGCCCCCATACAGTATTTTTCTAATGAAATTAAAATTGCCTGGGTTCAGCTTTGCCTATTGAGGTGGGTGTCCCCAGCAGAAATCTTGCCTGGACTTTGATGACTGTATTTGATCCTAGCAATAACTAAATGAAAATAGATTATGAAGTGTTACCTGAAAAAATGTATGATACCTGATCTAGAAAAGACTTTTTAATAACAATTTTAGTTTTAAAATGTTACTAAATGGAGCCTGGAGCAATAGCACAGATGCATAGAGCATTTTCCCTGTATGTGATTAACCTTAGTTCAATCTTCAGTACACTCATCACATGGTCCCTGAGCTTTGACAGGAGTAACACCCAAATACCAAATGTTACCAAAAAAAGTCCCTAAAATGTTGCTAAAAGGAGGGACTGATGAAGTTATAATAATCACAGGTCTAAAGTATATAATGATTCCGTGTACATCCATGTATAGGAAAATTTCATGACTTCATCTCTCCTGACAGCTGCATAATATTCCATTGTGTATATGTACCACTGTTTCTTTAGCCATTCGTCTGTTGAAGGGCATCTTGGTTGTTTCCAGAGCCTGGTTATGGTAAATAGTGCTGCAATGAATATAGGTGTAAGGAAGGGGTTTTTGTATTGTATTTTTGTGTTCCTAGGGTATATTCCTAGGAGTGGTATAGCTGGATCATATGGGAGCTCGATTTCCAGTTTTTGGAGGAATCTCCATATCGCTTTCCATAGAGGTTGGACTAGACGGCATTCCCACCAGCAGTGGATAAGAGTTCCTTTCTCTCCACATCCCTGCCAACACTGTTTATTCTCATTCTTTGTGATGTGTGCCATTCTCTGGGGTGTGAGGTGGTATCTCATCGTTGTTTTGATTTGCATCTCCCTGATGATTAGTGATGTGGAACATTTTTTCATGTGTCTTTTGGCCATCTGTATTTCTTCTTTGTCAAAGTGTCTGTTCATTTCTTCTCCCCATTTTTTGATGGGATTAGATGTTTTTTCTGGTAAAGTTCTGTCAGTGCCTTGTATATTTTGGAGATTAGCCCCTTATCTGATAGGTATTGGGTGAATAGTTTCTCCCACTCAGTGGGGGGCTCTTGTATCCTGGGCACTATTTCCTTTGAGGTGCAGAAGCTTCTCAGCTTAATATATTCCCATCTGTTAATCTCTGCTTTCACTTGCTTGGAGAGTGCAGTTTCCTCCTTGAAGATGCCTGTAATGTCCTGGAGTGTTTTGCCTATGTGCTGTTCTATATATCTTATTGTTTGGGGGCTGATATCGAGGTCTTTAATCCATTTGGATTTTACCTTCGTACATGATGTTAGCTAGGGGTCTAAGTTCAATTTTTTGCAAGTGGCTATCTAATTGTGCCAACACCACTTGTTGAAGAGGCTTTCCCTGCTCCATTTAGGATTTCCTACTCCTTTATCAAAAATTAGGTGATTGTATGTCTGGGGAACATTTTCTGAGTATTCAAGCCTGTTCCACTGATCTGAGGACCTGTCCTTATTCCAATACCATGCTGTTTTGATAACTATTGCTTTGTAGTACAGTTTAAAGTTGGGGAAAGTAATTCCTCCCATATTCTTTTTCCAAATGATTGCTTTTGCTATTCGAGGATGTTTATTGTTCCAAATGAATTTCAAAAGTGTCTGATCCACTTCTTTGAAGAATGTCATGGGTATCTTTAGAGGGATGGCATTAAATCTGTATAATGCCTTGGGGAGTATTGCCATTTTGATGATGTTAATCCTGCCAATCCATGAGCAGGGTATGTGTTTCCATTTCCGTGTGTCCTCTCTTATTTCTTCGAGTAGAGTTTTATAGTTTTCCTTGTATAGATCCTTCACATATTTAGTCAAGTTGATTCCAAGATATTTGAGTTTGTGTGGCACTATTGTGAATGGGGTTGTTTTCTTAATGTCCATTTCATCCTTATTACTATTGGTGTATAGAAATGCCATTGATTTTTGTGTGTTAATTTTGTAGCCTGCCACCTTGCTATATGAGTCTATTGTTTCTAGAAGCTTTTTGATAGAGTCTTTAGGGTTTTCCAAGTAGAGTATCATGTCATCTGCAAACAGTGAGAGCTTGACTTCTTCCTTTCCTATCTGGATTCCCTTGATATCCTTTTCTTGCCTAATCGCTATAGCAAGTTTCCAGTGCTATGTTGAATAGGTTTGGTGAGAGAGGACAGCCTTGTCTTGTGCCAGAATTTAGATGGAAGGCTTTTAGTTTTTCTCCATTGAGGATAATATTTGCCACTGGCTTGTGGTAGATGGCCTTCACTATATTGAGAAAGGTTCCCTCCATTCCTATCTTGCTGAGAGTTTTGATCAAGAATGGGTGTTGGACCTTATCAAATGCTTTCTCTGCATCTATTGATATGATCATGTGGTTTTTATTTTTCTTGTTATTGATGTTGTGTGTTATGTTGATAGATTTACGGATGTTAAACCATTATTATGCTGAATGAAATAAGTCAGAGAGAGAGAGAAAAACGCAGAATGGTCTCACTCATCTATGGGTTTTAAGAAAAATGAAAGACACCCTTGTAATAATAATTTTCAGACACAAAGAGAAAAGAGCTGGAAGTTACAGCTCACCTCAGGAAGCTCACCACAAATATTGATGAGTTTAGTTAGGGAAATAACTACATTTTGAACTGCCCTAATAATGAGAATGTATGAGGAAAATGGAGTGCCTGTCTAGAGTACAGGCGGGGGTCGGGTGGAGAGGAGTGAGACTTGGGACACTGGTGATGGGAATGTTGCACTGGTGATGGGTGGTGTTCTTTACATGACTGAAACCCAAACACAATCATGTATGTAATTAAGGTGTTTAAATAAATTAAAAAATTAAAAAAATCGGTTTCTGGTTGAAGGAAAAAAAAATAAAGTATATAATGAAAGCCAATCCCAGTTATAAGTGCAATCTGTTATTTAAGTTTTATAGCAGCTATGTAAAATGGGCAGTATTCTGCCAATTTCCTTCTATAGGCAAAGTGAAATTACAGTGGTAAAATTATTTGTTCACGGTCATATGGCAGTGGTACTAAGAGTATAATTTTAAGACCTTGTTCTTACTTGGCATGTTAATCTATCTTTACATCAGTCTACCAAGGTTAGTGTAATATAAGAAACTATAGTTGTAGACATGGGTTCCTGATTGAAAGACCAGCCCATAACATCTTTCGAACTACTAAAAGATCATTAGTCAAAAGGAAGTTTTGTAAATTTGATGGGGGGAATAGATATGTTTGAGTAACATTGAAATGTTAAGCTAGGTATTTTTTGTATAAGAAGGGGTGATAAAAAAGGTACTATTGGAGGACAGAAAGATAGCACAGCTGTAGGTTATTTGCCTCCACGCATGCCCTGTGCCTGCCAGGAGTGATTTCTGAGTGCTGACCCTTGAGTAAACCCTGGCGCTGACCCCTCCCCCCAAAAAAAACTAGAAAAATAAGTAATATTGAATTGCAAGACTGGATGTTTTCAGGTAGAAGGGAATTGTCACTTAGTGATAAGCATGACATTGTAACATTACACCCCTTAAACATATCAATATTTACATTCTTTTAAAACAAAGTAATCTTAAATAAAGATATAAAAAATAAATAAATAAAACAAAGTAATCACAATAAAGGAGGGGAAGGGAAGTGCCGTAGGATAGCTTTTTTGGGGCCAGTTGCATTAGAGGACTTCTTTGAGTTCCTTCAAGGAAAGTGGGTGACACAAACAGTAAAATATGAGGAAAATGAGAGACCACACAAATATATATGGAAGAAACAGCGTTCTAAGTTCAATGTGTGGGGCAGGTATATATGAGGTAAATTGCCAGTCACAGGTATGAAAAGAATGTTCACAAACAAAGCACAGATTAACAATTCACATAGCTAGAACTGATGATAAAATATATATGAAGTAAAATTCCAGAGTTACAAAGGAGAAGATTAATTTTAACATCTCAAAGTAGTTCCTGGCAGGCTAGCCTCAAATGTAAAATAGAGGTTTAATGAGGAGCAGAATTTCTCTATCAAGTTCCTATTTCTAAAAAGGGAGTTTTTTGTGTATAGATTGCAGGTGAAGGAGCGAGGCTATATCTAAAGAATTGTAGAGTTTATAGCCCAATGCTATATCCTAGCCAAACTTTTTTTGATGTAAATTCTGAGGTAAGAGTTAACAAGCATTCAGTGCTGCAATGGCATTTTAAAGACAGAAAGAAAAAAAATTTTTATAAGTGTCTTTAATTTGGTGCTGAAAATTTCCAGGTAAAGGGAAATTTAATCAAGGTGATATTTGCCTGTAATACACACAGCAGAAGAGAGAAAGACCAATTAGATGTTAGTTACAAAGGAAGCATAATATCAGTACCATAACACAAATTTCAAAACTCTTTCTATTTTTGGTAGGGGCCATACCCTGTGATGCTTAGGTGTTAGTCCTAGATCTGCATGCAGAAATTACTCCTGGCTTAGGGGACCATATGGGATGCTGGGGATTGAACCTATGCCCATCCTGGGTCAGCCACATGCAAGGCAAATGCCCTACTGCTATGCTATCACTCCAGGCCCCAATTTTAAAATTATTTCTTAAGAATTGACCAGCCATTCACTCAGTGGGGAGGTTTCCTAGAGGGCTTTTTGGTGAAATATTCCTTGGGAGTATTCGAAACAGCAATCTTCACTTAGAATATGGCATCTTAGTGGGCCTTCTGTCTTCCTCCTCTAGAAATATTAAAATTTTTCTTGTTATGATGTGACAGGTAAGTTTGGCATTGTTGCATCCATTTTATAGATAAAGAAATGAAAGGAAATAATTTGCCTAGAATCTAAAGTCCATATAGTAGATCATAACACCTGGGAGTTTATTTCAAATCATATGCACACTGCATTAGAAAATTAGGAAAAGAGAAGGCATACTTTGAAAAATGATATGTTGAAGGAAAATTAGAAAATTTCTTCTCTCTGAGCTATTTACTTTCTGTTGGCAGATGGTAAGAAATAAGTATTTGGAATTTAAAAAGTAAAATATCTGTGCATACAGATGCACAGTACTAGGAAAGGGGAGAGAATGGTATAGATTCCCGTGCCTTTCTTGTTAAATCCAGCTAACTGGCCTGGTCCCAGAATGGGGTCCAGGGACTGAATATCCCTCTATCCTGGGGAGGGATCTCAGGAAACGGGGATGGCCAGGGGTCCCAGAAAGAAAAAGACCTGCCGCAGAATGAGGAACCACAAACCTTAAAAATGCAATCACATGCAGGTTTATTTCTTTTCCAGAATTCTGGGGCGTCACCGCAAGCCAGGAATTTGGGCTGCAGTGAAACCCCCAGTATCCAAATTTACAAACATTTAAGGGAGTTCATATGATAATGAGCATATAGGTCAAAGCATTTTGTACAGCGTATACAGTTTTATACAATTTGTACAGGTCACCATAAACAGGGATGAGTTTAGTTAAAGAAATAACTACGTTTTGAACTATCCTAATAATGAGAATATACGAGGAAAACAGAAAGCCTGTCTAGAGTACAGGCGGGGGTGGATGGGGAGGAGGGAGATTTGGGACATTGGTGATGGGAATGTTGCACTGGTGATGGGTGATGTTCTTTACATGACTGAAACCCAAACACAATCATGTATGTAATAAAGCTGGTTAAAAAATAACAAAACAGAAAAAAAATAAAGTTTAAAAAAAAACAATTTTTACAGGTTTATACAGTTTGAATCATCCAATGATATTTTTTAGAAAAGGCACAATTTTCTGTCTGTTCAGCCCCCTCAGGACATCATTTACCCCCAACTCCTAGACTGATGGTATGCAGTGATATGGGGTTGAACTGTTCAGGCAGTCTCCCAATCCACAGAGTGGAGAACCCATTCTCTTTTTTCTATTTTTTTGTTTTTTTTGTTTTTTGTTTTTTGTTTTTTGTATTTTTGTTTTTTGGGCCACACCCAGCAGTGCTCAGGAGTTACTCCTGGCTGTCTGCTCAGAATTAGCTCCTGGAAAGCATGGGGGACCATATGGGTCACCGGGATTCGAACCAACCACCTTTGGTCCTGGATCGGCTGCTTGCAAGGCAAACACCGCTGTGCTATCTCTCCGGGCCCAGAACCCATTCTCTTAACAGCATAGTGACTGGAGCAATTATGGAAAGGAGCCTTGTTCATTATATCATACTTCAACCAAGCCAGGGACAGGGTGAGAATAGCATTAAACTAGATTTTACCCTATTCTATTTATTATTTATTATTTATTATTTATTATTTATTACCCTATTTATTCTGTCTATGTGTTATTCCATTTTTAGTGACTGTGTGCAGTTATTCCTCCCTAATCTTCAAGGGATATCTGTCCTCTGTGGGGATTTCCTCTATGGGGATCAAGGTGTCTGATGGAAAACAAGATGTCCTTGCATTCCTTAGAATGTTCTTTGTGATTTACAGCCTAGTTCCAGGAATCAGCTATCTCCTTGGGCCTAGTCTTTCTTACCTTGAAATTGCAGCCTATGACTAAAGTTGCCATCCCATCTATTACTAAGAAATCACTATTCCTGGGGCTGGAGAGACAGCATTGAGGTAAGGTGTTTGCCTTGCAGCAGAAGGTCAGTGGTTCAAATCCCGGCATCCCATACCCCTGAGCCTGCCAGGGGCGACTTCTGAGCATAGAGCCAGGAGTAACCCCTGAGCGCTGCCGGGGGGGGGGTGTGTGCCCAAAAACCAAACAACAAAAAGAGAAATCACTGTTCCTATTAAAAACTAAGAACATAACATTCCAACATACGTTACACAGATTGTATAAGTTTAAATTTTCTGTCAAGGGAATGTGTCAATCTGTCAAAGGGAATGGGTTCTCCTTATCTTCAGGGGCCAGGCTAGGTTAAGTTTGGGGAATTTGCCCAGCTGTGAGGGCTATCTGCGACCTTGGGCAGTTAGGGAAAAACTAGCTAATATAAAAATGAAATAATATTTTTAAGTCAGAAAAACACAAAAGTTAAAATGTTACAACCCCAAATCAAAGGTCACCTCTTTTCCGGACTCAACATCCTTAGAACACCTCAGAAATCTCAATGGTCTAGACATAAGGGACAATTGAGAATTTAGAAAGATAGTCAAATCATCTTTATTTTCTCCATCTTCTATTGTTAGTCTTGAGATATAGTGATCTGACTTGAAAAGAAGAGGAAAGGGAAGAATAAAGGTAGTTTCATTGGATTCTTTCAACCAATCATAAAAATGTTGTTTTGGACAGTTTTAAATTAGAAAGTTTTAGCTGAGCATGATAAATGGAAAATGGAAAATATTTTGCTTTATATGTTTTTCTCTCTGTAGAATGCCACAACTACAGTTTTCTTGCTATATTTAGTTTTGTATTCTGTGGTTGTCAAAGCAGTTCAGGACAGATATTAAACAGGTTAATTATTCACTAACCTTAACACATTTTTTGGTAAATTGATGGTCATACATGACCAGAAATCCATTTATTCTTTTGTAATATAATTTTTATTTTAATCATAGTGGCTTACATATCATTGACAATAATATTTTAGGTACATATAAAATCAGGGGAATTCCCATCACCAAATTGTCCTCCCTCCTTCATTCCTGTTCCACCTCCCATATCCTCCCTCACCCCTAAGGCTGCTAGAATAAGTGGTCCCCTTTGTTCCTAGCTTACTACTTAGTGGTCTTAGACCTGTTTAAGACCATTTATTCTTATATAAGAGAAAATAAACAATTGAACACCTGCCTTTTTTTTTCTAATTTATTTCTGCACAATTGCTTTGAAAATAAACCTTAAAAATGTATGAAAAATAGCAGCAGCTGTAAGAATTAGAAAGGAAGATTCAGGGGGTAGAGTTATAGCACAGTGAGTAGATCATTTGCCTTGTTTGGGGTTGTCAGCTTTCATATAGTCCCCTAAACCTGTCAGAAGTAACCTCGGAGCACAGAGTAGGGAAGAACCCCTGAGCACCGCTGAATGTGCCCCCCCCCAAAAAAAAAATCAACAGCTACAAAAAGAAAAGAACAGAAAATAAGGGAAGATGCCCATCTTGAATCCAGTCTCACCAAAAGCTCACATTTTCCTGGTAAAAGATCCTTATATTGCAATAGAAAGAGCCATAATCAGAGGAAATATAGAATCTGCAGTTTCAAAGCCAACTCTATGCCCAATTACAATTTTGTTCCAGTATGAATATATTTCTCTGATGCTTCTATTTGTTCATTCTTTTATTTTATCATTATGATCTCATGAATTCTTATTTTATTTAATGGGTAATTGCACACAATTTCTTCAAGGGTCTGTGTCCTTTAAGCATATACTTCTCATTCCCTCAGCATTTATTGACTTTTTGGAGAAAAAGTCATTGTCAAGCTCATTTATCACCTCTTTGCATAAGAATAGCCATTTTTTAAGCATATCTAATTCTATGAGTTGAGAATATAATTTAGTAAAAAAAAAAGATCAGGATACCAAATATATTTGCTGAAAGTGGCATGTCATTGCTTTCAGCCAACATTTATTTCTGTATATATTTTCTAAAGTCAAGAGTTCATACAAATATCCCCAATTCCAATACAACACAATCTGGTACACTCCAGTCTTCTTCCTATGTTAGTCCCCCATCTCCTGTCTCCAATTCTGTAAAACTGGAGCCAATTATTTTTATCTCATTGAGCCAATTGCTCCCGTTGAAAAGTAAGGATAATAAAAAATCCCTTGCTCAGCTTTTTGGGGTTCAATGTGAAGTTTCATATAAATTTTTATTCATAGGCTTAAATCATCACAGGTGCCCACCAGCTCATCTGGCTCATGGAGGGAATAAGGCAGCTTCTTTTAGGTCGACAACCTGGCACATAGAGTGTAGACTGGTGTGTTTACTCCAACTCTCTCCCTGAGCTGGAATCTTTATGAAACCTAGAAACTTAGGACAAGCCCTTGAAACCTTTAAATATAGGCATTAAACCTTGAAATATACACATTAAGTGAGTGGTTATCACTAAGAGAAAAACAGTGTTTATTTTTCTTGCAAATGTTTCATAAATAGGAGACCAGATGTGGCAAAATAAAACTATCACAAATAAACTCTCAGTTGAGTAGGAAACTCAGCACATCCCATCAAGCATTGGTCATAATGGAGACCGTTTTGTACTTACCTAGATCATTTTTCAACCTGATGCCTCATTACATCTCACCTTAAACTCTGATTCAGAAACAGGTTGAAGTGAAGATAAAATGCATCCTTACCATCCAACTGCAGACTACCAGCAGAGAGGTAGTTGATCTCATTAAATAAGGCAGAATCTACCATTCAAAACGGCACTTAAGGGGGAAAGATTTATCTAATGTCATGTGAGTATAGCATAAAGTTTGCTGGAAGAGATATGGATTAGAGTTCTCTCTGCCAAATGTTTGATTTGCTTTCTTTGCATAAAGGAAATGCAATTTAACCCCAGGAATCTTAGTTGTTCTCTCTATAAGGTTTGCCAGATTTTAGATATACTGGAGAGAAATTTAATAAATTTAACTCAACACTACTCATAACAGTTTTGTGTTATATAGCATTATAAGAAACCCAGACCTCTAAGGAAAATTCTATCATTGGTGTATACAATGAAGATAATATAATCATATCTGCATTAGCAGATGACTAGATGATGGGCTAGCCCTCTGTGCTATAAGGAGTTCAAATCACCAAAGGTCAAAATGACACAAAACTACAGGCATTCTATAGCTGTTCACTTACTCCTGGTTCCCTTTGTAAAGGAAAAAATAAAAGAAATCAGAACCACAGGATACTCATCCCCAAGGCAGGGGGCACTGACACAGCTCAGAACATCTGTTTGTGTGTGTGTGGGGGTGGGGTGTCACTGAGAAATGAAAGGCTACATTGATTTCCTCTATAGTAGATATGCCAATCATGTGTTTCAAAAGGCTATAACTCTCCCAGCCTTCCCTTGACTGTTCTATCTAGTGTCAGCCATGTAAAAGGCAGGCTAAGAAAATTATATAATATATATTTTAGGGATATATGCTTCCATGTAAGTGAAAATGAAACACTAACTCACAAACAAGTGAAAAATATGTGTGTGTATTCAAGTGCTCAATAAATAAATCCTTTCTCATGTCCTATAGAAGACCTTTTCTTACCTGACGAAGTGCACAAAGATTTTTGCATCCAAAGGAGACTCAGGTCTGAATATACTTTTGTTATCTAAAACCCATTTTCCAGGGTTCATAATTTTCCCTCACCAGATGACCACTCTAAGCATTTGTGAACATCTCACATGGACTGGCAATAGCATCACTCTGAGCCTGAATAAGCATCCACTTATTCTAGCAGAGCAGTTTTGTGAAGCAAGATATGGAGCCCCTGGTTATGACACTGAGCAGGTTCTGCTATTATCTCTGTGTTCTGCTATTACATCCTGGTCAAGGTGTAGTGATAGTAATGCACAAGAACTACTTCCATCAATTATCTGCTCGCCTGGTGGAGTCACCAGGGGCAAGTCATTTCCTATTTCTTTCCCATCAATGACTATCTCCTAAGGTAAAGGTGAGTGTAACTAAGGGCTAACTACACAAGAATTACACAGAACAAATGATAACCATTACTACTTTCACTTGCATGATACATTCCTTTAAGTTTATCTTTTCATTCTTTAATTTTTCCTGCCAAATTGTTAATAACACAAATATTTTTCAGCCAAATATTTCACTGTCTTATAACGGTGTGATAGTACCAATTTCTGATTATTACCTTTCTTTTTTTTTTTTCGAGCTATCTACATCAGAATACCTATAAAATAAGCTTATTTTCTTTTTTTCTTTAGTTTTTTTTTAGTTTTTTTTTATAATGCAATGTATTGTATATAATAATATATTGTATATACATTGTATTCCATTATTTAATAACAATATTTTTTTCTTAACACCACCCATCACCAGTGCAACATTCCCATCACCAATGTCCCAAGTCTCCCTCCTCCCCACCCGACCCCCGCCTGTACTCTAAACAGGTTCTCAATTTCCCTCATACATTCTCATTATTAGGACAGTTCAAAATGTAGTTATTTATCCAACTAAACTCATCACTCTTTGTGAAGAGCTTCCTGAGGTGAGCTGGAACTTCCAGCTCTTTTCTCTTTTGTGTCTGAAAGTTATTATTGCAAGAATGTCTTTCATTTTTCTTAAAACCCATAAATGTGTGAGACCATTCTGCGTTTTTCTCTCTCTCTCTCTGACTTATTTCACTCAGCATAATAGATTCCGTGTACATCCATGTATAGGAAAATTTCATGACTTCATCTCTCCTGACAGCTGCATAATATTCCATTGTGTATATGTACCACAGTTTCTTTAGCCATTCGTCTATTGAAGGGCATCTTGGTTGTTTCCAGAGTCTTGCTATGGTAAATAGAGCTGCAATGAATATAGGTGTAAGGAAGGGGTTTTTGTATTGTATTTTTGTGTTCCTAGGGTATATTCCTAGGAGTGGTATAGCTGGATTGTATGGGAGCTCGATTTCCAGTTTTTGGAGGAATCTCCATATCGCTTTCCATAAAGGTTGAACTAGACGGCATTCCCACCAGCAGTGGATAAGAGTTCCTTTCTCCCCACATCCCCGCCAACACTGTTTATTCTCATTCTTTGTGATGTGTGCCATTCTCTGGGGTGTGAGGTGGTATCTCATCGTTGTTTTGATTTGCATCTCCCTGATGATTAGTGATGTGGAGCACTTTTTCATGTGTCTTTTGGCCATCTGTATTTCTTCTTTGTCAAAGTGTCTGTTCATTTCTTCTCCCCATTTTTTGATGGGATTAGATGTATTTTTCTTGTAAAGTTCTGTCAGTGCCTTGTATATTTTGGAGATTAGCCCCTTATCTGATGGGTATTGGGTGAATAGTTTCTCCCACTCAGTGGGTGGCTCTTGTATCCTGGGCACTATTTCCTTTGAGGTGCAGAAGCTTCTCAGCTTAATATATTCCCATCTGTTAATTTCTGCTTTCACTTGCGTGGAGAGTGCAGTTTCTTCCTTGAAGATGCCTTTAGCCTCAATGTCCTGGAGTGTTTTACCTACGTATTGTTCTATATATCTTATGGTTTTGGGGCTGATATCGAGGTCTTTAATCCATTTGGATTTTACCTTCGTACATGATGTTAGCTGGGGGTCTAAGTTCAATTTTTTGCAAGTGGCTACCCAGTTGTGCCAACACCACTTGTTGAAGAGGCTTTCTTTGTTCCATTTAGGATTTTTTGCTCCTTTATCAAAAATTAGGTGATTGTATGTGTGGGGAACATTCTCTGAGTATTCAAGCTTATTCCACTGATCTGAGGGCCTGTCCTTATTCCAATACCATGCTGTTTTGATAACTATTGCTTTGTAGTAAAGTTTAAAGTTGGGGAAAGTAATTCCTCCCATATTCTTTTTCCCAATGATTGCTTTAGCTATTCGAGGGTGTTTATTGTTCCAAATAAATTTCAAAAGTGCCTGGTCCACTTCTTTGAAGAATGTCATGGGTATCTTTAGGGGGATTGCATTAAAACTGTACAGTGCTTTGGGGAGTATTGCCATTTTAATGATGTTAATCCTGCCAATCCATGAGCAGGGTATGTGCTTCCATTTCCGCGTGTCCTCTCTTATTTCTTGGAGCAGATTTTTATAGTTTTCCTTGTATAGGTCCTTCACATTTTTAGTCAAGTTGATTCCAAGATATTTGAGTTTGTGTGACACTATAGTGAATGGAGTTGTTTTCTTAATGTCCATTTCTTCCTTATTAGTATTGGTGTATAGAAAGGCCATTGATTTTTGTGTGTTAATTTTGTAGCCTGCCAACGTGCTATATGAGTCTATTGTTTCTAGAAGCTTTTTGGTAGAGTCTTTGGGGTTTTCTAAGTAGAGTATCATGTCATCTGCAAACAGTGAGAGCTTGACTTCTTCCTTTCCTATCTGGATTCCCTTGATATCCTTTTCTTGCCTAATCGCTATAGCAAGTACTTCCAGTGATATGTTTATTAGGAGTGGTGAGAGAGGACAGCCTTGTCTTGTGCCAGAATTTAGAGGGAAGGCTTTCAGTTTTTCTCCATTGAGGACAATATTTGCCTCTGGCTTGTGGTAGATGGCCTTAACTATATTGAGAAATGTTCCTTCCATTCCCATCTTGCTGAGAGTTTTGATCAAGAATGGGTGTTGGACCTTGTCAAATGCTTTCTCTGCGTCGATTGATATGATCATGTGATTTTTATTTTTCTTGCTGTTGATGTTGTTTATTATGTTGATAGATTTACGGATGTTAAACCAGCCTTGCATTCCTGGAATGAAACCTACTTGATCGTAGTGGATGATCTTCTTAATGAGGCATTGAATCCTCTTTGCCAGGATTTTGTTGAAGATCTTTGCATCTGCATTCATCAGCGATATTGGTCTGTAATTTTCTTTTTTCGTAGCATCTCTGTCTGGTTTAGGTATCAAGGTAATGTTGGCTTCATAAAAGCTATTTGGAAGTTTTCCTGTTTTTTTCAATTTCATGAAAGAGTCTTGCCAGGATTGGTAGTAGTTCCTCTTGAAAGGTTTGAAAGAATTCATTAGTAAATCCATCTGGGCCTGGGCTTTTGTTTTTGGGCAGACATTTGATTACTTTCTTAATTTCCTCAATAGTAATGGGTGTGTTTAGATATGCTACATCCTCTTCATTCAATCGTGGAAGATTATAAGATTCCAAAAATTTATCCATTTCTTCCAGGTTTTCATTTTTAGTGGCATAGAGTTTCTCAAAGTAGTTTCTGATTACCCTTTGAATCTCTACCATATCAGTAGTGATCTCTCCTTTTTCATTCCTAATACGAGTTATCAAGTTTCTCTCTCTTTCTTTCTTTGTTAGTTTTGCCAGTGGTCTATCAATCTTGTTTATTTTTTCAAAGAACCAACTTCTGCTTTCGTTGATCTTTTGGATGGTTTTTCTGGTTTCCACTTGATTGATTTCTGCTCTCAGCTTTGTTATTTCCTTCTGCCTCCCTATTTTTGGATCCTTTTGTTGAGCACTTTCTAATTCTATGAGCTGCGTCATTAAGCTATTCAGGTATGCCCCTTCTTCTTTCCTGATGTGTGCTTGCAAAGCTATAAATTTTCCTCTCAGTACTGCTTTTGCTGTGTCCCATAGGTTCTGATAATTTGTGTCTCCATTGTCATTTGTTTTCAGGAAGGTTTTGATTTCCTCTTTGATTTCATCTCAGACCCACTGATTATTCTGTATGAGGCTATTTAACTTCCAGGTGTTAAAATTTTTCTTCTGTGTCCCTTTGTAGTTTATATATAATTTCAGGGCTTTGTGGTCAGCAAAGGCAGCCTGCAAAATTTCTATCCTCTTGATATTTTGGAGATATGTTTTGTGTGCTAACATGTAGTCTATCCTAGAGAATGTCCCATGTACATTAGAGAAAAATGTGTATTCAGGCTTCTGGGGTTCGAGTGTCCTGTATATATCTACTAGGCCTCTTTCTTCCATTTCTCTCCTCAGGTCTAGTATATTCTTGTTGGGTTTCAGTCTGGTTGACCTGTCTAGTGTTGACAATGCCGTGTTGAGGTCTCCCACAATTATTGTGTTGTTATTGATATTATTTTTCAGATTTGTCAACAGTTGTATTAAATATTTTGCTGGCCCCTCATTCGGTGCATATATGTTTAGGAGGGTGATTTCTTCCTGCTGTACATATCCCTTGATTAATACAAAATGTCCATCTTTGTCCCTTACAAGTTTCCTAAGTATAAAGTTTGCATCATCTGATATTAATATGGCCACTCCTGCTTTTTTTTGGGTGTTGTTTGCTTGGATGATTTTCCTCCAGCCTTTTATTTTGAGTCTATGTTTGTTCTGACTATTCAGGTGCGTTTCTTGTAGGCAGCAGAAGGTTGGATTGAGTTTTTTGATCCATTTAGCCACTCTGTGTCTCTTAACTGGTGCATTTAGTCCATTGACATTGAGAGAATTAATTGTCCTGGGAGTTAGTGCCATCTTTATATTAAAGTTTGGTGTGTCTGTTGGTAAGCCTTGTCTTAAAGTATGCCGTTCAGTTTTTCTTTTAAGAATGGTTTTGAGTCTGTGAAGTTTTTGAGCTGTTGTTTGTCTGTGAAACTATGTATTGTTCCTTCAAACCTGAAAGTGAGTTTTGCTGGGTGCAGTATTCTAGGCGAAGCATTTATTTCATTGAGTTTTGTCACTATGTCCCACCACTGCCTTCTGGCCTTGAGTGTTTCTGGTGACAGGTCTGCAGTAAATCTCAAGGATGTTCCCTTGAATGTAATTTCTCTTTTCGATCTTGCTGCTTTCAGAATTCTGTCTCTATCTATAGGATTCATCATTGTGACTAGGATGTGTCTTGGGGTGTTTTTTCTGGGGTCTCTTTTAGTTGGCACTCTTCGGGCATGCAGGATTTGATCACATGTATTCATTATATCTGGTAGTTTCTCTTTAATGATGTTCTTGACTGTTGATTCTTCCTGGAGATTTTCTTCCTGAGTCTCTGGGACTCCAATGATTCTTAAGTTGTTTCTGTTGAGCTTATCATAGACTTCTATTTTCATCTGTTCCCATTCTTTGAGTAATTTTTCCATTGTTTGATCATTTGCTTTGAGGCTTTTTTCCAATTTCTTCTGCTGTATGTAATTGTTATGTATCTCATCTTCCAGTGTACTGATTCTATCCTCAGCTGCTGTTAACCTGTGGGAAATCTCAAACATGTTTTTCTTCAATTCATCTACTGAGTTTCTCAGACCTGTTATTTGATCTGAAATTTCTGTTTGGAGTTTTCTCATTTCTATCTTCATATTCTCCTGATTCTTTTTAGTTTTCTCTCCTATACTTTGTTTGAGTTCTTTGAACATGTTCCATATTGCAACTCTAAACTCCTTATCTGAGAGACTGACTAGGTGGTTGGTCATGTTCAAGTCATCAGAGTTGCCATCTTCATTCTCTATGTCTGGCACTGGCCCATGGTGTTTCCCCATTGTCACACTAGTACTGCGTGTTTTTCTACGTGTTGTGATTGTATTCATCGGCTAAATGCTGTGCACCGTCATGAAGGGGAGCGGAGCAACCGTGCTCCTCTGGCTTCTCCCTTTCTGGGCATGTTGACTCACCTCCACGGAAGGCTCACAGGAAGGCAGGCTGGCAGATGGGCTGCACCCAGGATGAAATCAGGCCAAAAATGCAGGACAGCAGAGTAGAGAGGCAGAAGGGTGCTGGCATCTGAGATCCAGCGAAGTTCAGTGGCTCCTCCCTTTCTGGGCGTGTAGACTCACCTCCATGGAAGGCTCACGGGAAGGCAGACTCCCTGGAAAGCTCACAGGAAGGCAGGCTGGCTGATGAGCTGCACCAAGGGTGAAATCAGGCCGAAAATGCAGGACAGCAGAGTAGAGAGGCAGAAGGGTGCTGGCATTTGAGATCCAGCGAAGTTCAGTCTGATTATTACCTTTCTATGTTAGCATCAGCTCACACTATAGCCTTGGAGAAGTGTTCTTGGACACTGGAGAGAGAGGGTGAAAGCAAGCAAGAACAGAAAGGCACCAGGTTGATTGTTCAAATATAGGCTTTGGAAAATTTTCCAACCTCATACCTATTCCTATTCTGTAAGAAGAGATTAAAGGTTACTAGTAATTGTCACATCATTAATACAAAAGAGTGGCCAGGGAGTCATATAATCCACAAACTGGAAGAAAGATTACATTTAGAAAAGAAGATAAATCAAAAAAATGGGAACAAAAATTATTACTCAAGGTGGAAAAATATTAGAAATAGGAAAAAAAAAGAAGCAAAAACTAAAAGAAAGGTAGATCTATCACTGAGGATGTCCTTTATAACTTATCTATGGATTTAGCCACTTTAAGGATTTAAAGCTTTCTAAATAACCCAAAAGTTTCTACTCATACAGATCAGAGCAATGTTTAAATTTCAGCATAGAATAGACTAAGTGTAAGATGTATGACTAAGAGCTAAGGAGACAACTGGCTTTGACTATGGGTGGAATGGTGCCTGGATAAGTCATGCCATGCTAAAGCTCAGCTCCACATTCTGTAAATGGGAGTAAAAGGAGGATCTATTTTGGGTGAGTGAGATGCTACAAAGAGTAAAGTGCTTGCCTAGCATGTGACTAATCTAGAAGTTTCTTTCATAACCAGTAATTATGTCTTTAAACTCTACTCAAAGAGAAGGAAACTGATTTTAGAATTGTGAAATTCATAAATTGCCATACAAAACTTGCAGTCTGTGTGTTTGGGAATGGGGTAAGGGAGTATTCAAATGTTCTAGAAATCACACAGGGCAGACAGTTGCAGGCTTCCAGGAACTTCCTTGTCCTGAGTACTCCAAATGTTTTTAATACTGCAAATATATACAAGCATGACAAATGAGGGACCACAAAGTGACCATTAAGATTATAGTATGTGTGTGAATAAGCCATCAGAACAGTTTCAGCAAATAAATGGCCATATAAATGCTAATATTCCCACCTTTTACTAGTAATAATAATACACCAAGTGGCTGAAACTGTTTCTAAGTACCTTATGTTCTGTGCTAGAATCAAGTCATTAATCCCATTTATATTGCTATTTGGGAAGACCTGAGTCCAAATTAAGGTATTGAACAAATGTATGGAAATTAATGATAAATTGGAGTCATTTTTCTCTGCAGCTATAAGGTCGCTTTCCTTAATAGCACATTTTGCCCCTTAACTGTACTTTGAAGTCTTGATAATCTAAAAAGAAAAGACATTGAATATACATACATATTTCACTAGTTTGTTAGCTTATCAAGCCATAGTTAGGACTATTATCATTTTATATATCTGCTTTATAAGAATATACATGTACTTATCAGCTCATGAAAACTGAGTCAGAGTTTTTTTATAATTTTAGTAATTTTTATTGAGACTCATGTAAATTACTAGTTCTTCACAGCTATATTTAAGGTACATGGCGGCAATAAATAATGGTAATTTTCTTTCCCCTCCACCAGAGTTGATAGCCCTTTGCTCCTGTTCCCAGCATGCATCCCGTACTCCCTCCCCCACTGTTGCCTCCTGGACTGCTAGTGTAACCAGACCCCTTTGTATATAATTTGTTGGAGATCTTGATTCTGTTGTTGTTGACTTTGAGTTTAATATTTAGGCCTGATTATTATTTATTTCCACTCAATGTTCATGTGACTTTTTGCTCCTGGTACCATCACTTTCTTTCTTTTCTTTTCTCTCTCTCTTTTTTTTTTTGAGTCAGCTATTTTCATGATCTATCAGGTTTATACAAACTCTGAAAATTAATGATCCAGTTTAATCTCTAATAATTTTACACATTTTGTAGTGACCTATGGGCCCAAATAGATATAGGTTACATCTCAGATCTACCAGCACTTGAGTTTATGAGTTGATTAACCTACTCTATTATTTTTTATAGGGACCAAATTCTGAAGTGCTCAGGGACCACCAGAGATATACCTAGTGGTCCTGGGGTGAAAGTAGAGTAAATTGGGTGTCAGGTTTCAAACATTGTGTCTTATACATGCTAAGCATTTGCTCTAACACTTGAGTATTAACATAGTATTAACATATTTAATACTAGTATTAACATATTTCAGGATAAATCTCCTTGTCTTTTAAATGAAATAATAGAAGAATTATTCAGGATTATTTGCATAATTATTTGGAAGAAATAATTCATTTATTATTTATTTAAATAATAATGGAAGGAACAAAAATGAAGAGAGGAAGGGAAAAAGAAAGGTAATGAGGAAAGAAAGGAGGAAGAAAGAGGATAAGGGAGGGAGTAAAGAAAGGGAATGAGGCAGGAAAGAAAGAAGGAAGGAAGGAAGGAAGGAAGGAAGGAAGGAAGGAAGGAAGGAAGGAAGGAAGGAAGGAAGGAAGGAAGGAAGGAAGGAAGGAAGGAAGGAAGGAAGAGAATGAGCAAGTGAGAGATGGATGGATGGAGAGAGGGAGGGTACTATAGGTAATCAACTTTCCCTATATAAACTCTTTTCAGAAATCAGCCTTGACCATGCATGGTTATGTGTAATATTGTCAATGTGCTTAATTCTTTGAAAACTACTGTATGTGATAAAGCAAATACTTATGTGACTTGATAATTATGCCTCTGCATATTGAACACAAACACCCAGAGCTATGATCCAAGCTGTGATTTAGATGAGCTCTGTGCTAACAGGCAAGCTATTTAACCTTTCTGAGTCTTGTTCTGCACCTATCAAATGATAAGTAAATCTTATCTTCACAAAGAATTTTAAATGAGTGCTTGTTAGTTTCGGGGGGTCACCACAGTCAACTGTGCTCAGACTTTACTCTTTGTCACTCATGATGGGGCTCAGAAAAAACATACAGAGTGCTGGGGATTGACCCAAGATCAGGGTGTCAACTGCTGTACTCTCTCTTAAACTCCAATTTTTCAACCTTTTTAGCCCTGCTGACCAAAACCTGTCCTACCCAGTGGTCCAAATACCAGCAATTATAACTTAGGAAGTACACCAGTGGTTTCAACCTTTCTCTATTGCTCACTAGTACTGGTCTTGTATGGGTGGTTCAGTCCTAAAATACCTTAAGTTGGAAAAATCATAAAACATAGGAGTTACTATAGATAAGATCTCAGGAAACTACTTCTCAAAGAACCTGAGTGTATACCCTCCTTTCTGCATTTGTTTTAAATATTTTTATGAATAAGACATCAGGTGAATTATAAAGCCCCTATCTACAGTTGACATTTTATTTTTTTAAAGAAAGTTGTGGCGTAAATCAGGTGCTTACAGTACCTCTGATATGGTAACTGAATCAATATTTCTGACCATAGCCACTTAGATAAATCACCTACCTGTGCTTCAGTATTCTCAACTGCAAATGAACTCCACTAGTTTTTTCTCATAAAAATAAAAGAATCAAAATAGAATATAACTTTGCTTTGTAAATATAGTCTCAACATACAAGGCATGTGTAAAGAAGAAAAAGAAAGATATGTCTAAACCTAGGAGGTAAAATATTTTTATTCAACAATATTATAAAATATTGTGCCTCAGTGAAAGTAGGTAAATATTCATTCACATCTATACTGGTCATTTATGTATCATAATAGCAGTCTCTGAGTAATTTTAATGCAATATTTATGACAAGGTCAGAGAATAGCTATCTTATGGGCAGTATGACTAATTAAACTGCAAATAAAACCACTTCAAAAGTGGTTCCTAAGATGTGATAGCAACAATATCACAACTCGATAAATAAAACTGTGGAAAAAGTTCAGAAACCTTCTCCTTTTTATGTTAAATTCTTTACAGCACTGTTGCAGGTGATTGGCACATTTTTCACACTCTTAAAGAAACTATGCAAGACTATGTAAAGAGTGAAATGTCCCAGTCAATTTTCTTGATTCAGCATCTGATATTAAGGGTTCAATTCATGTATATTTAATAAAAGAAAATGCAACTTCTCCATGCATTTGGGCAGCTATGCATTTATATTTCTACAATTTACCATTTATATAAGAGACAGTCATTCAAATTTAAAGTTTAACTGGAGATATTCAGTAGCATTTTCCCTTTCAAATAACTTTTGGATCAACCAATGCTGTCTGAATCTCTGGTCCTAGACACATGACTGTGGTTCCACTTCCTCAATTTCTTTCTCCTATACTCAAATCGGAGCAACAAAACTTTTCTTGACTTTGGTGCTATTGTAGTCCTCAAGCCAAAAATGAGTCAAATTTCCATATTTTTGAGATTATTAAAAATTCTAGTTTCCAAATCCATTCTCAGCAGTAATCTCAATTCTACTTCCTGAGTCACTCTGAAAGAGACACCCTTGCAAGTCACCTATTTGAAGTTCTTCTTTTGATTCTAGCGTTGTCTTACTCAAATAGACAAATTAAATTCTAACTGCAGCTCTGAGGATATTAAAAAAAAACGGGCAGCTTCAAAATCTAGTGACTTGTGTCAATGGTGTATAGTTCAAAGACACTTCCATCAGCATAATCTGGAGAATTTTTTACTCACTTATCTAATTTTTCAAAGTGATTAATAATGAGTGTCTCAAAACAGGAGAATAGAAGCTATAATCCATAAATTCTTTCTCACCCAAAGATTTTTACAGGATACATAATATTCAAAAAAAATCTCCATCAGCTCACTTAAGTGTGTGATCAAAAAAGCTGGCCCTGCATTTTATATTTACATAAGTATACTTTCTAGAACCCTCTCCATCTAGCTGTTTTTCTTCAAAGATGGATGCATAGGGTTGTGTTCAATTTCTGGAAGACGCTCTTGTTCTTATCCAAAAATCAAGATCTCTCTATCCAATGGAGATGGTGAGATAGGGTGCATGGAAAACAAGTAAATGAAATTTCTGAACCCTAAATTTGTCTCTTTCCTTTTAAAATTTTATATCTGTAGATGCTGTGCTTCTCAAAAGTTTGTCCATTTATTTAGTACCATTAAAAGAAAATTTATTGTATATTAAATCCTTGGGAATAACATGACAAAAAAAAGAGAAAAATGGATAGCTACAGGTTCTCATTTTTAATACTATAGTACTTTGGCATACTCTAAGTTTTTTTTACCTTAAGCAAAAGAAACTTGATGTTTTTTTAATAAAGATTTTTTATGAACTATTTTCTTTTTTCCACTTCCAAGCTTGTTGATTTTGTTTTAAATTCCTGGCTCTCTTGGTGTTTCTTGACAATATACAGTTCTAGGTTTCAAAGCAAGGGTCTGTTTGTAGAATGCTGAGATCCCTGTAGGAATTCTCATAGCTGACAAGAAGCAGCGGCCAAGGAACAAAATGAAGTCCCCTTTTCTGAAGAAACTTTTTATGCTAACTACACAAATGTCACTGTTCTGCTCCTCCTCTCAAAGATTTAACTCAATAGTCATAATATATCTTAAATACCAAAATATTAAGATATTTCTAGTTAAGCAAAATTAAATAAGACTCTGGAATAGAGAACAGTAGGTCAAGATTTACATTACCTTCAGCTAACCCATTTTAATCTTAGACACCACATATGATCAATCCCCTGAATCTTATGAGGAATCACTTGAGTGAAGAGCTAGGACCAAGCCCTGAGAACCACAGGGCATTTCTTAAAAGAAAAAAATTAAAATAACCTTACCCTTATCTTTCTGTAGATACAAAACTTGGAGCAAAGACAAAACTTTAATAAGTGTTAAGTTACCTTGATCTTTTGCACAATGTCAGTTATACTAACTAGTTTCAGAGTATTGTAATAAATATTAGGCTTGGGCAAGGCTTAAAAAGGATCAACTCTTCAATTCATGTGCTCTGTGAATAGAAACTGTGAGTAGGCATGAAGCAATCTATGTTCTTACTCTCCTCTCCTTACACCTGACTCTTGTCACTTTTCAATATGATGCTTAGGATGTTTGCTGTTTACTTACTAATGCCAGTATTATTCTCTAATATATTATACTCTTCATACTTGCAATAAAACTTCACCATCACTGTCATCCCACATTTTCAGGATTCTTCCACCAAATAGTATACCATTGTGCACTATACTAGAAACTTTAAAATCACCAGCTTAGAAATAATGATCTGTCTGATAACAGTGGAGAAAATTCAATGCAGACTTAGAAAAAAATATCCTATTACTAAGGGACAATTAAAAGGTATCTGGGGGATGAAATAGTGAGAACTTTGAATATAAAAATAGTTGTAGGTTATCTGTCAGTAGACCTATAGCAATCTAAATATTTACCACCTGTCTAATGGGGCGACCTACAGGATCTAAGAAACAATTGTCTTTGCACAAAATCTGCTCTAATTTCATTTAGAAAGAGCTGTATTCATTAATTATGATAGTAACTAGATAGTTTATAATAATATAACAAAAGCTAATTTGAAAAGGCTTTTCATCTTTTTTCAGTTATAACATTTTAAGAACTATTTCAATAATGATGCCCCTTATGAATTTGTAAACATAGATGTTATGTCTTGAAAGTCAGTATAAAACTTATCAGACCTCAACCACCAGCACCACCAATATGTTTCAGGCTTATTCATTTCTGTGTATTATTTTTACTTGACTCTGTCATCAGTTTTCTCTATTTATGAATCAACATTCTATAAATAAGCCCTTATTCTTTTGCATAAAAATTTTCCCACCATCACTAATGCTTTCTTTTTTTTTCCTCTTTGTTCTTTTCCCCCAGAGATATTCTTTTTTTATTTTTATTTTGATCATAACACTATCTTTTACAGTAGTATTTTAGGTACATATGAACATTGAATCAGGACAATAGCTATCGCCAAATTTGTCCTCTCCCCACCCCCATTCCCTTTCTGAAACCCATATCCCCCACCATCACCCCCGGGCTGCTAGAGTGGGTGGTCCCCTCTTTGTCTAGCTTACTATTAGTAATCTTATATCTATTTGGTCCCTATACCCTCACTTGTTTCCCCCTCTATTTGAGAGGCAGGGCTAGATAAATCGAGTTATGTGGTTTTGTTTGAAGGAAAGAAAGCAATAGAATGGGGTAAAAAATAAGAAAAAAATATAATTAAAAAATTAAAAAAAAAATCAAATACACCGAAAATGGGCAGAGTCCTTTTAGAGGCTTTCAACCTCAGTTTGAGAGAGGACATGAAAAAGGCAATTGAAATACCACAACAATATGAAAGAAATACAAAATTAAATATCCAGTAAGCACAACAGCAATAAAGACAAGCACAATAGTCTTGGTTCTGAAATCAAATCATGTCGAAGTGCAAAAAGAAAGATAAGATAAAATAAAATGAAATAAAATAAAATTGGAGACATTAACTTCAATATCTACATCAAAATAAAGAAATCAAAAATCGCTCAATCAATAAATATATATGTGAAAAATTATTTTGTTCTTTTTAAATTTTTTTCTTTTCCCCCCATGCATAAGCACAGAAACTATTGGGGATATTATAGAGAGAATTCCCTTGGTCTAGGAGGTACAGGGTTCCTCCACCCCTGAAATATACACCTTGCATGATCATTTACTCTCCCCTCGTTGCTTTTGTGGTGTATGAAAGACTTCTGCTTTATCATGGATGGTAAAATCAGACCTCTGTATCTGGAGATCTTGGTAACTGTGCAGCTCAAGGAATGGAGCTTATGATGAAATCTTTCTTTGTGGTTCTAGTAGTTCTACTTCTTCAGTGTCGTTTGTTTTTTTGTTTGTTTATTTATTTTGGTTTTTCGGGCCACACCCGTTTTGATGTTCAGGGATTACTCCTGGCTAAGCACTCAGAAATTGTCCCTGGCTTGAGGGGACCATATGGGATGCTGGGGGATCAAACCGTGGTCGAGATCTTTCCTTGCCTAGCACTTGCATGGCAGACACCTTACCTCTAGCGCCACCTCGCTGGCCCCCAGTGTCGTTTTAATCCATCTTCTCTAGTTGGTGGTCTTGGTCATTATGTTGCTCCTAGGATGGAGCCTGGGATAAAGTCTTTCGTTATGTTTCTGGAAAACCCAATCAGTTAGGGTTGTCTCAGTCAGACCTCTGGAATTGGAGATCTTGTTTGTTGAACAGATAGTAGACCAAAAGCTAGGCTAGAGATTTTTTGTTGTTGTTGTTGTTGGTCCCGGGATGTGTACTTGTCCAGTCCTGATTGCAACAACCAGTCATCTGTTTATTATAGCGATCTTGGCTTTTGTACAGATCAATGAGTGATATGTCTTCTAATTTTGTCTTATTGGCTGGTGAGGTAGGATAACTTGCTCTTAGATCAAGTTGTTCCCATTTCCTTGTTGTCAGGTTATCAATTTAGAATGAATGTCCTGGAGGGGATTTGGTTCCTGGAGCTGTTGTGGAGAACTCTGTCGTTTCTATGTCTGGGATCCAGGAGTAAAGCCTGGATGGTGGGTGCCTAATTCCCTGGAGTCTAAGTTGGTTCCACATGACATACGTTCAGAGTGGGTGATGTCCCTGTGTTGTTAAAAAGTATGAGTTCTTATCCCTAGTAGATAAAAGCTTGTTTTTACATGTAAAATTTCTTCTTTTTTTAACATGCCTTTCAGGAAGAAGTTGTGCTACATTATATTGCTGGTGTATTTTGGGGGTAGAGAGAGAAGAAAATAGACACATGACAAAAACTAAAAATATATATGCTTATACATATCTAAAGAAAAATGTTTTCTAAATGAAAATTAAATAAAAGACGTAATTAAAGGAATAAAGTGGGGCCAGGAGAGATAGCATGTAGGCAAGGCATCTGTCCTTCCTGCAGAAGGACGGTGGCTCAAATCCTGGCATCCCACATGGTCCTCTGTGCCCACCAGGGGCGATCTACGAGTGTAGAGCCAGGAGCACCCTCTGAGCACCGCCAGAAGTGACCCAAAAGAAGCAAAACCAAGTTAAATAAAAACACAAAAGCTAAAACAAAACATATATTAAAAAAAGAAAAGAAAAAGGGAGAAAGTAATACTGGAGATTACATTTGGGGAGGAATAGGATAAGAGGTAGTGTTACATAGGTCTATACTTAAGATGAAAGTATAGGCTTTCCCATCATCTTTTGAGATTTCCTTGTGAGGTGTGGCTCTAGGTAGGAAGGTCTTGGGTAGAGTTCTTGCAGTGGGGGTTCTTTTGGAGCTAGGTCCTGTATCAAGCCACAGTCCACATTAGGGAGAGGTGAATAGGAGGGCCAAACTGTATAAGTCAGTCGGGGTGTTGGTTGTATTTTCTTGCCGGGAACGAGGTGTGAGTTTGAGTGGGTGTCTCTTCACTTGGGTACTGGTTACTGGTTTTTTGGGGTAGGAGGTCGGTCTTGATGCCTAATGGATTAAGAACTGAGGGTGAAGAATTATAATATGTTTGGGATATTGGGGATGGGTTTGAGGGGTGAAGTGATAGTCAGATTTCTGAAGGGGGAAAGGGAATGGTACATGGGAGGGGTTATATATGGTATAGGTATGGGTTGTTTGTGGTTTAGGTTTGTCTCTTAAGGAGGATTCCTATCTCTGTGTGCTCCTGCCCACATATAAACATATAGAAGTTAGCTTAGGTAGAGAGGTGGGAAGGGCCAGAGATGCATTGAGACAGAAAGATAGGTAAGTATAGTACTTGTAAGGAAAGGAAACTAATAAATCAACTTTTGGATATGTATAGGTTTCGTGTCTTGAGTACTAACCATTGTGTTAGTGACGTCTATCTATATAACTGTTTACCCTTTGCAGTATTTTCTGCAGAACCCTATATGTCAGCTTTCCTATAAGGAGGTAATTGTGCGGTTTTTATTTGACATGGATTGAACTGATGATAATGAGGAGGAGAAGGTGGAAGAAGAGGAAGACAAGAAGAGAGAAAAGGAAATACAAAACAAACCAATAATCAAACAACAACTCCAAAAAATATGAAGTAATAAGAATAGAGGGTAAAAGATCAAGGGCATGTTAGTTTGCTTGAACATTTTTGAAGCTTAGGCCCTGTGGTAAAAATCTGTAGTACACGGTTGTTGCTTCAGTGGTCTGGCTGGTCATGTACTTCGGGTCCTAAAAGAAGGCATAATTTAGAGATAAAGGGTATGTTAAAGAATTTTATCCAGACATTTTCATGATGCAAGCTGAGTATGGTGCTTCATGTGACTGAGCACTGAGGTACCACCATAGGATTTTCACCCTTTGTATCCAGGAACCCCTATGAACAGAAAAACTGAGAGATTATTTTAAATGTAGCAAGGCTAAGGCATTCAAACATAATATTTATAAGTGTTTCTGATGGGCTCAGTAATTTCCCACCATAATCTTTACCTGTAATCCTGTATGAGATCCCTAGTAAATTATTATGGGCCTTTGTAGTAAAAATGATAATTACATACCTGTTCTCTCTATGCTGCTGTTTCTGTTTTTGCTGGTTTCTTTTATGATATAATGTATAGTTGGGCTTTGTGTTGATTCTCTTCCCTTTATTTTGGGCTCTACTCCCCAGTATATGGTGATTATTACAGTGTTTATGGTTTCTATCCTGTTTCACCCTGTTATTTAATCATGGGGTATTGGTAGTATATCTGGTGTATATTCTAGTTACTTCAGAATAGTGCTATCATTCTGTGTTTACTTTTGTCTTCTGGATTGCTTTGTTTAACATATTTTCTAGGTCCATCCACATTGCTGCAAAGTCTGTGATTGTATTATTTCTGACTGCCATGTAGTATTCCATTGTGTATAGATACCACATCTTAATGATCCACTGATCTGTTGTTGGACATCGAGGTTGGTTCCAAGACCTGGCTATTATACTGAGTGCTGCAATAAATAGTGGGTTGCACATGTACTTTGGGATGAAGTCCTTCTGACTTGGGGGTAGATACCTAGGAGAGCAGTTGCTGGGTCAAATGGCAGCTCAATTCTGAGTTCCTTGAGCACTCTCCAGACTATTCTTCATAGGTGTTGGACTAGGGGGCATTCCCAACAGCAGTGTATGAGAGTGCCTTTCATACTGCATCCTCACCAACAGAGATTGTTCCCATTATTTTTTATATGAGCCATTCTCAATGGTGTAAGAACAAAACAAAATTGTTGTTTTGATTTGGATTTATCTGATGATGAGTGAAGGTGAGCATGTTTTTATGTGTTTGTTAGCCATCTTTCGGTCTTCCTCAGAGAAGTATCTATTCATTTCATCTCCCCATTTTTTATGGCTTTATTTGGTTTTGGGGGCTCAGCTTTCTGAGTGCTTTGTATATTCTGGATATCAGCACTTTATCTGACATGTTGAGTGAAGAGATTATTTCCCATTCAGTTAACTGTCCTCTTGTGTTTAGGAGGGTTTCTTTCACCATGCAGAAGCTTTTTAATTTGATGTAGTCCCATTTGTTTATGTTTGATGCTAAAGTTCTTGCCGTTGGTGCTCCATCCTGGAAGATCATTTTGATATATAGGTGTTCTAACTATTTTATTCTCAATAAACTTCATAGATTCGGTTTGATTTCAAGGTCTCTGATCCATTTTGTGTTGACTTTTGTATAACTTTCAGGGTCCTCAAACTTTTTAAACAGGGGGCCAGTTCACTGTCCCTCAGACCATTGCAGGGTCTGACTATAGTAAAAACAAAACTTATGAACGAATTCTTATGCACACTGCATATATCTTGTTTTGCAATGAAGAAACAAAACAGATACAAATACAATATGTGGCCCGCAGGCCATAGTTTGAGGAACACTGGATAAGAAGTGAGGTATGGGTCAATTTTTAATTTCTTTTAATTTTTAATTTCTGTGATTTTCCATTTGTACCAACACCATTTGTTGAAGACCTTTCTTTGTTTCATTTTAAGATATTTGCTCTTTTGTCAAATATTAGTTGACTGTATATCTCGGGTTTATGTCTGGAAACTCCGTTTTAACCCACTGGTCTGAGGTCCTGTCTTTGTTCCAGCACCATGCTGTTTTGATCACTATGGTTTTATAGCATAGTTTCGGGTTCGGTAAAGAGATGCCACCTAGCTTCTTGGTTTTCAATATGTGTTTGTCTGTCCTGGGTCTTTTGTGGTTTTAGATGAATTTTATGATTGATCTAATCTTTAAAGATAGATGTTTGAATTAGGATAGGGATTGCATTAAATCTATATAGTAGTTTGGGTAGGATATTCATTTTGACTATGCTAATTCTACCTACCCATGATCATGGGGTGTTTGTCCATTTCTTTAGATCCTCTTCAATTTCTTTCTGAAGTGTTTTGAAGATTCCCTAGTATAGGTCCTTCACTTCCCTTGTGAGGTTGATTCCTAGGTACTTAATATTTTTGATACAATTTTAAATGGAATTGTATTTTTAATCTTTCCTCAACTTCGTTATTTGTATAGAGAAACGCCACTGTCTTTTGTGTATTGACTTTGTAGCCAGCCACTTTGCTGTATTGGTTAATTGTTTCAAGGAGTTTTACTGTGGACTCTTTAGGGTTTTCGTGTATATCATGATATCATGTGCAAAAAGAGATAGTTTAAGTTCCTCTTTCCCAATTTGGATTCCTTTGATAAAATCTCTTGTCAAATTGCTATTGCTAGAACTTCTAAAATTATATTCAATAAGAGGGGAGAGAGTGGACAGCCTTGCCTGGTTCCTGACCATAGTTGGAAATGCTTCGAGTTTTTTGACATTGAGGATAACATTGGCTGTGGGGTTTTCATAGATAGCTGTAACTATCTTGAGGAAGGTTCCTTCTAATCTTATTTTGCTGAGTGTTTTCTTTTTTTTAAATTTTTTTTAATTAAAC
Source organism: Suncus etruscus (assembly GCF_024139225.1). NCBI lineage: Eukaryota > Metazoa > Chordata > Mammalia > Eulipotyphla > Soricidae > Suncus > Suncus etruscus. The sequence goes on along the minus strand of NC_064864.1, from coordinate 53,095,225 downwards.
AACTTTATTGCATACATGATTGTGTTTGGGTTTCAGTCATGTAAAGAACACCACCCATCACTAATGCAACATTCCCATCACCAATGTCCCAATTATTCCGCCTGTACTCTAGACAGGCTTTCTATTTCCCTCGTACATTCTCATTATTAGGATAGTTCAAAACATAGTTATTTCTCTAACTAAACTCATCCCTGTTTGCGGTGAGCTTCATAAGGTGAGCTGTAACTTCCATCTCTTTTCTCTTTTGTGTCTGAAATTTATTATTGCAAGAATGTCTTTTATTTTTCTTAAAAACCATAGATGAATGAGACCATTCTGTGTCTTTCTCTCTCTCTCTCTGACTTATTTCACTCAGCATAACAGATTCCATGTACATCCATGTATAGGAAAATTTCATAACTTCATCTCTCCTGACAGCTGCATAATATTCCATTGTGTATATGTACCACAGTTTCTTTAGCTATTCATATGTTGAAGGGTATCTTGGCAGTTTCCAGAGTCTTGCTATGGTAAATAGTGCTGCAATGAATATAGGTGTAAGGAAGGGATTTTATTATTGTATTTTTGTGTTCCCAGGGTATATTCCTAGGAGTGGTATAGCTGGGTTATATGGGAGCTCTATTTCCAGTTTTTGGAGGAATCTTCATATTGCTTTCCATAAAAGTTGAACTAGACAGCATTCCCACCAGCAGTGGATAAGAGTTCCTTTCTCACCACATCCCCGCCAACACTGCTTGTTCTCATTCTTTGTGATGTGTGCCAATCTCTGGGGTGTGAGATGGTACCTCATAGTTGTTTTGATTTGCATCTCCCTGATTAATAGTGATGTGGAGCATTTTTTATGTGTCTTTTGGTCATTTGTATTTCTTCTTTATCAAAGTGTCTGTCCATTTCTTCTCTCCATTTTTTGATGGGATTAGATGTTTTTTTTTCTTGTAAAATTCTGTCAGTGCCTTGTATATTTTGGAGATTAGCCCCTTGTCTGATGGGTATTAGGTGAATAGTTTCTCCCACTCAGTGGGGGGCTCTTGTATCCTAGGTGATATTTTTTTGAGGTGTAGAAGCTTCTCAGTTTAATATATTCCCATCTGTTAATTTCTGCTTTCACTTGCTTGGAGAGTGCAGTTTCCTCTTTGAAGATGCTTTAGTCGCAATGTCCTGGAGTGTTCTACCTACGTGTTGTCCTATATATCTTACGGTTTCGAGTCTGATATTGAGGTCTTTCACCCATTTGGATTTAACCTTCGTACATTGTGTTAGCTGCTGTTCTAAGTTCAATTCTTTTGCAAGTGGCTAGCCACTTTTGCCAACACCATTTGTTGAAGAGGCTTTCTTTGCTCCATTTAGGATTTCTTGCTCCTTTATCAAAAACTAGGTGATTGTATGTATGGAAAACATTCTCTGAGTATTCAAGTTTATTCCACTGATCTGAGGTCCTGTCTTTAGTCCAATACCATGCTGTTTTGATAACGATTGCTTTGTAGTACAGTTTAAAGTTGGGGAAAATAATTCCTCCCATATTCTTTTCCCTAATGATTGTTTTAGCTATTATAGAGTGTTTATTGTTCCAAATGAATTTCAAAAGTGCCTGATCCACTTCTTTGAAGAATGTCTTGAGTATCTTTAGAGGGATCACATTAAATCTGTACAATACTTTGGGGAGTATTGCCATTTTAATTATGTTATTCCTGGCAATCCATGAGTGCTTCTATTTCTGCATGTCCTCTCTTATTTTTTGGAGCAGAGTTTTATAGTTTTCTTTGTATAGGTCCTTCACATTTTTAGTCAAGTTGATTCCAAGATATTTGAGTTTGTGTGGCACTATTGTGAATGGGGTTGTTTTCTTAATGTCCATTTCTTCCTTATTACTATTGGTGTATAGAAAGGCCATTGATTTTTGTGTGTTAATTTTGTAGCCTGTCACCTTGCTATATGAGTCTATTGTTTCTAGAAACTTTTTCGTGTAGACTTTAGGGTTTCCTAGGTAGAGTATCACGTCATCTGCAATCAGCGAGAGCTTGACTTCTTCCTTTCCTATCTGGATTCCCTTGATATCTTTTTCTTGCCCAATCGCTATAGCAAGTACTTCCAGTGCTATGTTGAATAGGTGTGGTGAGAGAGGACAGCCTTGTCTTGTGCCAGAATTTAGAGGAAAGGCTTTCAATTTTTCTCCACTTAGGACAATATTTGCCTCTGGCTTTTGGTAGATGGCCTTAAGTATATTGAGAAATGTTTCTACCATTCCCATCTTGCTGAGAGTTTTGATCAAGAATGGGTGTTGGAACTTATCAAATGCTTTCTCTGTGTCTATTGATATGATCTTGTGATTTTTATTTTTCTTATTGTTGATGTTGTGTATTATGTTGATAGATTTATGGATGTTAAACCAGCCTTGCATTCCTGGGATGAACCCTACTTGATCGTAGTGGATGATCTTCTTAATGAGGCATTATATCCTATTTGCCAGGAATTTTTGAGGATCTTTGCATCTGTATTCATCAGCAATATTGGTCTGTAATTTTCTTTTTTGTAGCGTCTGGTTTAGGTATCAAGTTGATGTTGGGTTCACAAAGCTATTTGGAAGTGTTCCTGTTTTTTCGATTTCATAAAAGAGTCTTTTCAGGATTGGTAGTAGTTCCTCTTGAAAGGTTTGAAAGAATTCATTTGTAAATGCATCTGGGCCTGGACTTTGGTTTTTGGGCAGACATTTGATTACTTTCTTAATTTCCTCAATAGTGATGGGTGTGTTTAGATATGCTACATCCTCTTCCTTCAACTGTGGAAGAATATAAGAGTCCAAAAATTTATCCATTTCTTCCAGGTTTTCATTTTTAGTGGCATAGAGTTTCTCAAAGTAGTTTTTCATTACCCATTGGATCTCTATCTTATCAGTAGTGATCTCTTCTTTTTCATTCCTAATATGAGTTATCAAGTTTTTCTCTCTCTCTTTCTTTGTTAGTTTTGCCAGTGGTCTATCAATTTTGTTTATTTTTTTCAAAGAACCAACTTCTGCTTTTTTTGATCTTTTGGATTGTTTTTTAGGATTCCACTTCATTGATTTCTGCTCTTAGTTTTGTTATTTCCTTCTTCCTCCCTATTTTTGGGTCCTTTTGTTGAGTACTTTCTAATTCTATGAGCTGCGTCATTAAGCTATTCACGTATGCCCCTTCTTCTTTCCTGATGTGTGTTTGTAAAGCTATAAATTTTCCTCTCAGTACCGCTTTTGCTGTGTCCCATAGGTTCTGATAGTTTGTGTCTCCATTGTCATTTGTTTCTAGGAAGGTTTTAATTTTCTCTTTGATTTCATCTTGAACCCACTGGTTATTCAGTATTTGGCTGTTTATCTTCCAGGTATTAAAGTTTTTCTTCTGTGTCCCTTTGTAGTTCACATATAATTTCAAGGCCTTGTGGTCAGCGAAGGTAGCCTGCAAAACTTCTATCTTCTTGATATTATGTAGGTATGTTTTGTGTGCTATCATGTAGTCTCTCCTGAAGAATGTTCCATGTACATTAGAGAAGAATGTGTATCCAGGCTTCTGGGGGTGGAGTGTCCTGTACATATCTACTAGGTCTGTTTCTTCCATTTCTCTTTTCAGGTCTAGTATATTCTTGTTGGGTTTCAGTCTGGTGGACCTGTTAAGTGTTGACAATGCCATGTTGAGGTCTCCCACAATTATTGTGTTGTTATTGATATTATTTTTCAGATTTGTCAACAATGTTATTAAATATTTTGCTGGTCCCTCATTCGGTGCATATATGTTTAGGAGACTGATTTCTTCCTGCTGTATGTATCCCTTGATTAATACAAAATGTCCATCTTTGTCCCTTACAACTTTTCCAAGTATAAAGTTTGCATCATCTGTTATTGGTATGGCCACTCCAGCTTTTTTATGGGTATTGTTTGCTTGGATAATTTTCCTCCAGCCTTTTATTTTAAGTCTATATTTGTTCTGACTATTCAGGTGCATTTCTTGTAGGCAGCAGAAAATTGGATTGAGTTTTTTGATCTATTTAGCCACTTTGTGTCTCTTAACTGGTGCATTTAGTCCATTGACATAAATAAAGAATTGTCCTGGGAGTTAGTGCCATCCTTTTTTATTAAATATAATGTTTTATTTAAATAACATGATCATATTTGGGTTATAGTCATAACCAGAACACCCCCCTTCAACAGTGCTACATTACCCCCTCCCCCCTTTCCATCCCATTACTTGTATTCGAGACAGGCATTCTACTACATTAAGTTGTATATTTTTTCTTTAAAGGATAAGAGTAAAGAAAATATAGTAAAGGTTTGATAGTGGCAATCACCAATGTTTGCATAGGTCCAGAAAAATGGAGAAAATGGAAAAAAAGTCCTTGACTTGATTACAAAAAGGCCTCACCCCAGAAGTTTATTGGCATAAGACAAACTCTGGGTTCCAGGCATACCAGTCTATACAACTCCAGTCATTCTCAAGGTCCCAGTGAAACTTTGGCACACTTTAGCTATAGTTGGCATCAGATTTTTATATTTAAAGACTCTGGATTCTGTGCTTTTCTTTCGTCGATGTCAGGCTAATGTGGAGCATCCTCTAGTTTCAGCATGTCATTAAATGCAAAGCGATCTGCCCTGCATGCAGATTGTTGCTGAGTCGCCTGGGTGTTGGTATTACTCTTTGGAGTAAGTCAATGCCAAAGCAGTGGTAGGTCTTCTCTGGTAGAGGCTTGGATCCTGGGAGTGTTAAAGACAATTGTGGTTGTTTCCATAGTGCAGGTGTTTGTGGGTGATGCCCATTCTTCTGAGGCCTGAGCCAAATCATTATGCCAATGTTCAGGATAAAAGGCCTAATGCCATCTTTATATCAAAGTTTGGTGTGTCTGTTGGTCAGTCTTGTCTTAAAGTAAGCCATTCATTTTTCTTTGAAGAATGGTTTTGAGGGCCCGGAGAGATAGCACAGCAGCATTTGACTTGCAAGCAGCCAATCCAGCACCAAAGGTGGTTGGTTTGAATCCCGGTGTCCCACTAGGTTGAAACTGATTCTTTTAAAGAAGACACTGTAGTGACTGCTGGGACATAAGACTTTGTTCTTATGTTCATAAGAGATTGTTATGTGTATGAATGAGTACCGATTCATATAAAATTTCTTTGAGAACATCTAAATATATTTTAAGGCACTTTCCACAAATTATTTCCTACGTGAGAAGCATGGATAAAATATAATGATATTTCATTGTACATCATCTAGTAAATTTGTCTAGCTTTCAGAAAGCCTGGACTATACAAAACAAAAATCTATTGGACCAGCATCATGATTATAGCTCAGATTGAGCCACAAATTCTCTTTAACAAGGTTAAAAAAACTATAAATATCCAATCTTAAACTGGAAAGATTTTGATATAATAGATCCAAAATCTATCTGGTCATATAAAAATTTTTTCAAATTCTCTAGGCAATTCTAGTAGGCAAGCATCAAATCCATTGAAAAAGATTTTCTCAAAAGATCAACCCTGGCATCAATTAAAGAAAAATTTAATATTCTATAAAGGCATTTTCACTATATTTATAAAAATAATTAATTTTTATTTTATCCTTGCATATTTATTTTAAATCATTCCTGAATTTATCTATATTCAAGGTCTACTATTTCTCTCTCACCTCCATCCTCTGATTTAATATCCAGTTTCAGAAAGTACTTCAAAAAGTACTGGGAAAGAATTAAAGTCTACTATGGAAGTCACCGATGTAGAAAATCTCTAAATTTAGAAAACCTCTTGGATACACATCTTTTTTTTTGTCTCTTGCCCATTATATTATTTAATTAGTCTGTGACTGCTCAGCATTTAACCATTAGTAGAACATTTCTCATTTCTTTCCAGAAAAGAACATATTTTGGTGAAAATTATGCCAATAAGAAGGAAGAGAGAACCTTAAGGTTCAACTTTTTCATGATTTTCCACCCTCACCCCTAGACCAATACAAGTTCTTAATTTCAGTCTCAGCTCTGAAGTTCTTTAATCTCAGCTGAGGTAGCAATGTTTAAAGAACCTAGATTTGATTTTCCTCTGAAGCTTAGAAATATTTAGTTCCAATTCCAAGAACTCTTCGTGGCACTTAATTAGCCTAGATTTGGATGCTAGAGAGAGAGTATGTGAAAATGACAGTAGAGAATATAAAACAAAGCCATTTTTCAACACCAATGCACTAATTGAACTAACAGAATAAATGAATAAATATCTTTTGACAAGATCCAGTATTAACTTAAATTATAAATTCTTCTTGTCACCATACCCAAATAGAGTCATGAAAAACTATTAGTGGAATTAACTGATATAGAGACATACATTTCCACTGAAAAAGTAAATTTGTAAATCAGCATATTACAAGGAATTAGCTTACTGTGTAATAGGTATACTTCTGAGGAATAAAATCAACTTAAAAGAAATAAAAGCTAAAAGATGAAATAATAAGTCACATGAAGCTATGATAGACACCTGCAGTACCTGAAAAAATATCCTCTTAGTTTATTTTAGTTTTAAGAGCCAAAGCAGAAAGTGGTAGCCTTCCATAACTGGCCCTAACTCTAAACAATCTGTTATAAGTTCATATCTGGCTACTTGTGAAATATCCTTGAGTCTGATACATTTCTCTTCATTCCAACTTCCACAGCTTTATTTAGCCTTATTTAGGTTTGTATTACTCTTTGCCTCAATTCTCTCATCTTTCTTTCCCAGGCAATTTTTACCTGTCATCACTGTCATCTTCTAAAACCCAAACAAAGTTATTATCTCCCTCAAAATTGCCTAGTGTTTTTCACTGCACAGAGTTATAATTTGAGGCCAGAATAATAATAGAGCAGGTAGAGCACTAGCACTGCATGTAGTCAACCAAGGTTCTATCCCTTGTACTAGCAGGAGTACTAGCTGGTGTAATAACTGAGATTCACTAGTAACTCTTAAGCATCACTGGATATGGCCAAATGCCAAAAATAAAATTATGGTTTATATTTATCTTTCTCCATGGATTTTATTAATTTTTCAAATCTAATGTACAGAAAAACTGCAAAACTGAAATATCCAAATCTCAAGATATAAAACTAAGTGATCTCTCTGGATCAGGACTAGGTACTGAAAGGGGAAAAAGTGACAGGCAAAACAACATATTAGTAACATTATTGTACACTATCATGCCTAAAATTTGAGGGATTGGGAAAATAAAAGAAATAAATTGCCTATCATAGAGGCAGGCTGGGGGCGGTGGTGGAGGAAAACTGGGAACATTGGTGGAGAGAAGTGGACAGTGGTGATGGGATTTATGTAGGAACATGAATAATTTTGTAACATTGAATTTGTAATTCCTGTTGAATTAATTAAAAACCCCTGAAAGTAGAAGGGTAAAAAGATGATAAATAAGAAGTTAGTAAAACTAAAGACACTCAAATTACCCATTACACATGAAGTGAACCCTGATATTCTGCTAAATATCCTGAACTGTTTACAGAACACAATTGGAAAAAAGAAACAAACAAGCACATTTCTTGCCCCAAACCCTTCTCAAACTCAAATGCATGGACCTTCTCCAACTCTCTATCTTTTAAGTTTATTCTTGTACATCTTCCTCAAAGGAGTAGATTGCTATCATATTAGAAACTAGGTTCAGGTTCTAAAATGTTGGTGTGCACTTGAGAAACATATACTAAACAAGCAACAATAACAAAGACTAAAACAAAACAGAAAATAAATACAAAAATTAAACCTGGCTAGAAAGAAAAAATGGGCCACTAAGCCAAAAAATCATATAGGGAGCATTAATTTAATGAAGAGAATATCCAGAGCCTGCATTGAGGTTTCTGTACAGAAAATTGAACAGCAGTTTGAGAACTCACATCCTGACAACAGCCATCTACAAGATTCTTCCTATCACATTGTCTGATTATAATAGCAATATTATAATGAAGCACAACAGACACCATATTTTGTTTCCAAATATATTACAAGTTCTCAAATGAAGATTTCTTGTGTGGCCATAGAAATGTGTGTCCCTTATTTCTGCCGAAAATGTCCTGCCTATTTCTCAGTATATTCATGGCCAGTCTTCAGGATCTGAAAACATAAAAAGCTTTCTGAATTCTCTGTGTAGGTGAAGGATGACTCATTTCTGCATATTGTGCATAACTTTTTTAAAATAAATAATCATTTTCATTGTGATAATTGTACTTAGTTTTTTCTATTTAATCTCAGCCAAGAAAACCTTAAAATCAAAAGTATAGATATTTTTAGATAATGAGTAATAGTGAGTTTATTAGGATTGAGAACTTAAGGAGAATAGGCATGAGTTTCTTTGTGAATAGAAAATAATATAGAGGGCCCGGAGAGATAGCACAGCGGCATTTGCCTTGCAAGCAGCTGATCTAGGACCAAAGGTGGTTGGTTCGAATCCCGGTGTCCCATATGGTCCTCCGCGCCTGCCAGGAGCTATATTTCTGAGCAGACAGCCAGGAGTAACCCCTGAGCACCGCCGGGTGTGGCCCAAAAACCAAAAAAAAAAAAAAAAAAAAAAAAAAAGTTTAAAAAAAAAAATAAAAAAAAAAAAAAAAAAAGAAAATAATATAGATGGTGAGGGTCATGCATTTCTGTAAATATAAACAAAAATCATATAATTGAATACATTGTAAGTATATAGATTACATGACCCAAGTATTATTTATATTCAATATGTTGTATGCCTTGGATATACCATGGAATAGTTTTCATGAGTAAGCATTGCTAAGTTTTATACATTATTGGCATGATACTATTGAAATTATGATTTTAATACAATCACATAATAAATAGAACCATGATAGTTACTGTTTCATATTATAAATCACATTGAATTAATGTACTTTTAAAGTTGAAATCAATTTGCAAAGGGTATTGCTTTTTTTAGTCACTTAAATAAAAAGAGAAAAAAATTAAAGCAAACTAATCCAGCTTTTCTAACAGAAAATAAAGCAAATTCCTTTGATGTTTTTAGTGCAGAGAATATGAACTTTTGAATTTTCACAGCTGGATGTTTTTCTACATTACTTTTTATTCTGTAACCATGTCCCTGGATTTATGCTAGACATTTTATGTAGTATTTATACATGATATTCATATAAATTTGTTTCTACAAAGGTTAATGTGCTATTGTACACAAGTACAAAAATTTTAGTTTATTTTTCACATTGAATTCTTTCAAAAAAGACACCAAAAGCCTTGTAAAATCTAAAGCTAAGATAAGACATATTGTTTGGAATTTTATTTTCATACTTCTGATGAAATTTACATATGTTTATATTCTGAGTAGCTGATGAGAATGACTTTAGTACATGGGCAATGTACTCATAATTATGGAAAAAGATCAGGATGGTAGAATGAGAAATTTTATTGCAGATTATAGGAATAAGCAAATAATGCAAATTCTGATATATAAGGTAACTGAGAGGAGTGAGGAGGTAGAGTAAATGTGGAAAACCTAACACTATATAGGAGGTATGTCCATGAGTAATCAAGAAGCTGCATTTTAATTTAATTTCAATTCCTGCAGTTATTGTTCCCCATGAAAATGAGAAAAAATTCTATTTCATGTACAAAGACATTCTAGACCAGTTAAATTATCATTCCTAAATTTAATCTTCTCAATGTTTGTTTTCACTTAAAAATTGTGTTATGTCACTGTGAAATTATTGTCACTTATGATTGGATTTCAGTAATAGAATGTTTCAACACCAGTTCCTTCCCCAGTGTCCACTTACCTCTATCACTGCCTCCCAACACCTATACCTATTTGCCTCCCACTAAACAATCCATTTCTACAATCAATAATGAAAGAGATACTGAGAGAGAGAAAAAGAGAGAGAAAAGAGAGACAGAATTTTGCATTGTGGTTAACAGTACTATTGTTGAGAGGGTTTCATACGTAACAATTTACTACCATTTTGCTATCGTTAAGCACCACCCCCTTTCCTGATGACATCCTCCCCCCACATTGTAAAAGTTGCCACATGTTTCCTACTGAATACCAGTTCTCATGTGCTTTGTTCCCATTGTCTCTGAGTATTTGTTTTCCACCATTGTTTCCTTATATATTGCATACGAGAGAAATTCTTCTGTTTTGGTACCTTGTCTCTCTCCTAAAGAATGTCAACATCTCTAATACTTGAGCCTTAAACAACCCTTAATATAAGTTAAGGGTTGAGTATTTTATAGTTGTCTTCTTTGAGGAAGATTATTTTTATCTCATCTCCACATTTTTGATGGGATTGGATGAAATTCTCAGGTCAGAGAAATCAAATATTCCACATTTAGTTAATGTGCACATTTAGTTTACACAGTACCACACTCCCAGATTTATGCATGAATATAGTTATGTTAAAAGAGCTCTAACCCTTAAATACAGATCCAAAGGAAAAATAAAGTAGATATAAAGAATGGCTTAATAAATACAATATTTCAGCATATCTTCTTTATCATACCATGTTTTCTTTCTCTTATCAAGTATGTTTTGTTAGTACTTTCTAAAGAATTTTCTGCTTCTCTTCTACAGAAAGTGAATTTTTAAGCAACTAGAATGATGTCAAGTCTTGAAAAATAAATATATATCTAATGAATGAGTGATGGATAAGTAATTAATCAAGGAATGTTGAGTGTCAATCAAAAGTAATGAGATCATCCATAGACTTTTCCTAAGTAAAATTTTTATTTAGAGCTATTGAGGAAGAGGGAGGATAAAATAACAAGCTACGTGCTCAGGAGAGCACGGGCGTCTCCAAAGGCAGAAAGAATCCTGGTACACAGACCAGCATGAATGTAAGGAAAGTCTACATCTCAAGAAGAGAACTGCAGGACACATATGCTCGTGCATCATGTACCCAGGTAATATATACATATATAAGATTTTATTTTACTTTAAATGTTGATCATCATATTACATATGTAAAAATAGTTTTTATAAAGTCAAATATAGAGAAAGACCAAAATTTATTTGTCTTCATTTAGATTGTCTTTATTTAGATTGCCCCAGAAGCATACTCTGAGACAAGAATAGTGTTCAAATAATTTAATAAGTAATGCTTCCAAGAGAAACTGTTAAGGGAGTAGAAGTTGTAGGATAAAAAATGGGGAAAATTCCTTTCTTTAAGTCAAGTTCCAACTTTGCTAGATTACATATAGGAGTCTGGACAGCTATACTATATAGTTTATCATAGTTTAGGAGTTGTCTTAACTTGATAAGAAGATTCAAGGCTTTCGTAATGCTACACCTGCCAATCATTATTTGATAATATGCAGTGGGCTCTGCATTTCTAAGCGTTTCTTTATTTGGTTCAAGAGGCTTGAATAGCCCAAAAGGAGTCCTCCAACTTGCAAAAGCAAGTTTTTTAAGAGAAGCACACAAGTTGGTAGCTAGGTACTCCTAATTAATAAAGGTGATTAGACAAGATCTGGGTAGAGTTCACTACCACATTTAAGACAATTAAGGAAAAAAAATCAATGAAAGTTGAGATTGAATCTCAGCTCTGGGTTTATTAGTTTAAGGTCCTAGGAAAACTGTAATTCATTTTCCTTATATTGAGAGACTAATAGCATATATTTAGTAAATTTGTTGTAAGGAACAAGTTAGATAATATACATAAAATAGTGTAAATTGTGAATTAGCTAAATAACCACTAGATTATTGTTATAGATTGTCATCATCTATAACGTCATCATGACCCTTTCCTGACCTAGAGTTTTTTGTATTAAACATTATGGTAAGTCTAAAGTTCTTGCTAATTCTTCACACCTAAATTTAACTGACTTTGTTCTTAGATTATTAAAATGGGAAGTCACCATGTTCACTCTGGGCCAATTCCATAGACACAGTTTTCTTGAAAGAAATGTAAACCTAGCCATAAAAATCATGGGTACATCAGCCATGTAGCAATAAGCTGCTATTTGAGGAGTAAAGGACGGCCAAACCCCTACTCTGCTGAAGCCACGCTTGCTGTATCCATCCCCCAGTATCACTGTTTTGTCTTGATTCACCACCCCTCTAAGAGTCTTTTCATGACATCAATCTGATCAAACTTCAGGTACGTTCATATTTGGACTACCTCCCCAAGGCTTTTTGGACTGAGCGTGGGCACATTTCCCCAACATCTTCCTTCTTCCAGGAGGCCTGGCACCTAAGAATATGCCCATATATGCCACAATATAAGTAACAATGCTTTGAATTTCTGGACAACTTTATTTGTTTAATTGGTCATCTCTATAGGAGCATACCAATTTATCAGATTGTCCAGCAAACAACAAAAGCTTACTGAATTTTCTATAATGTAAATGACTTCATTGAACATACAGTAATGGTCACAAATGAGCTTGATATTCTACTTTCTTTATTTCCTTTTTAATTTTCCTTTTTCTTCTGTTTTTTTCCTACTTTTTAAATAACTGTTATAATTTATAAGAAATATATATTATGGTCAGCTATGTGCTGTATTTTATTTAAATAAAGTATAAAATATTCAAATGCCTATTCTATAAACCTGAGAGGACTTCTATTCTTTTTTTGTTCTTTACCTTCCACTTCATTTTTTATTCCTACGCCTAAATTCTTTCTGACCTTAATATATCAGACAATTCAGACCCTACCACACAAACACAGAAAACTGTATGACTGGAACTAATGGATTTTGTCACGTATCTGCATTCTGATGTTAATGGGAGCATAAGCTTCCATGAAGGCTTGCTAAGAAGTAGTGGTGACAGGAATACTGGCAGTAAAATAAGGCCTAGTAATAAAGTAATATAGTAGTGGGAAGACATTTATAAACTAATAACAGAATAGAATTTTTAGGTTCAGTTATAGGAGAAAGGAAAATGGGTTTAGAAGTCTTGAGAATATCAAAATTTTAGTCCAAGTGTTTTAATGACTTATTATCTGAGTGAGAAAAGATTAAATAAAAATCTATGATAAGTCTAAAGAAAGACATAACACAGAAACCTTTACACAAATATATGTTTTTATTGTCAAGCAATCTCTACTCTTTAAGGAACTTCTATCCCAAATTTGTGACTATTATCATGCATTTTTCATTGCAAAGACAGTGTCTCCTTTGACCACATTGTTGATCTAATTTTGAGTCTACATTCATGCCAGGAAAATAGACTTTACCTCTACATAACAGCTTCTCTAAACCCAATTTTTCTTTACTCAAAACTCAAAATAGAGTCCTCTAGTGGAATACTTGATGAGTCAAAAAGAGAAATATTGCTAATGCATTATGTTATATGTTTAAAAATAAAATTCCTTAAAATTGAGTAATGTACTAATAACTATAATGAGTGTGCTCTGAGAACACATTTTAGATTAAAGATTAAATGTACTCTGAGAATATCTTTCAAATTAAAGAGCAAAAATTATTTTGATTCCATTCTTTTCCCATTTGTGTAGATTCATAAGCCACTAGTCTAGTTTATTTACAATACAAATTAAAGGACATATAATGCACAGGTATGTTGCTTGCTTGCTTGGTACACAGCAGATCTAAGCTTGATACCTGGCACCCCTTCTGGTAGGTCTTCCCAAACCTACCAGAAGTGATGTCTGAGTGTAGAGCCAAGAGTAATCTCTGAGCACAGCCAGGTATGGCCATTCTTTCTCAAAAAGAAATTCCTTGCTGATAGGAAATATGTCAGTCAAACAAATTTGCATAATTTGTGATAGTTCAATTTATTTGCTTACTACTGTTCATTAATTAGCAAATTAGGTCCCTGGTAACAGTTACACTATCTTTCAAAAACCTTAGGTCTCAAGAATGGCTCTAGAACAATCAAGCAATATTGAATATTCAGGTAAACATACTAATATTTAACCTACAACTATGGTAGAGGAGTGAATCAAAGTGCATCAGAGAATAAAATATACAATGTAACTTGATAGTTGTGGTAATATAAGCAGACATAAAAAGAAGTATCTCTTAATTATTCAACTTTGTTGTTTAACTTAGTACCTATATGGAGATGGATTGTAGGGTCAGGGAAAAATCATGATGTGAAATAATGCAACTTAGCTCTTTGTTTCCTTATAGCTAGTAACAAAAGTAAAAGAATGTGGAGATTTGAGCCCCAGCAGTGGTGCAAGGGGTAAGGAATTTGCCTTGTCCACGCTAGCCTAGAAAGGACAGCGGTTCAATCTCCTTGCATCCCATTTGGTCCCCCATCCCCGATCGAGGAGCGATTTCTAAGAGCATAACAAGGAGTAACCCCTGAGCATCACTGGGTGTGGCCCAAAAACCAAAAAAAAAATGTGGATATTTATAAACACAATTATAGAGCTTTGACATAGATTTTTGTATAAAATATATAGAAGTACAGTATGGGGACAGAGCTACAATATCAGATTGTTTGATGTATCAAACACAAGAAATCTTGTTTAAGGAATTATTTTGTGTAGTGGATTATACTGTTGATTGTGAGGAATTAGGACTCTGTTGAAATAAATGTGATCTAATTGAGATGACAAGACCAGTTTGTATAAAAACATCAGAATTCAGAATTTGCTGCAATCAAGAATGTAGCCTGAATTTGGGAAAAAGTAATGTTGCAATTGGCAGGGCTATTGGTGACTGACAACTGGCAGAACAATAAGTCATAAATAAATAATTTTGTTTAAATGATGGTAAAAACTTTTTTGTTTTTGAGCCACACCTGCCAAAGTTCCTGTCTCTGTACACAGGAATCACTCCTGGTGGTACTTGAGATGTCCAAGATCAAACCCAGGTTGGCTGCATGCCTTATTATCTCGCATTATTATTTTGATTATTACACACGTAATAATTGTACCCCACCCTAGGGTGTGACCTGATGATAGTATATTGGATTATTCCTTACTTGGTATTCTGCTCCCACCCTAGGGTGGTACCTAATTCTTTTCAATAAAAGCAAGGGTCTGAGGAAGGCAGGGGCTCATTTGGTCTTCTTCCACTAAGCTGCACTCCATCTTAGGAGCAGGAAGCTTTTGTTGTTTGAATTCCTTGCTTGAGTACTGGATTTCCTGAACCCATTCTTGTACCTTTTCACTGTGTTAATTATTTTCTGCGGAGCTCTACAACCTGAATTGCTCCCCCTGACCTAATCGGACAGGGGAATGGGAACTGCCTTTCTTGTCTGGGAGCTCTGTGGGAATCAAACCTTAACCAATCTCCTAGAGAAAGTGACACTTAAAGTGCGTAAGGTGCTTACTGGCCAGACTTCTGACCTCGGTTCGGTCCCCATCCTTCTCACCCCGCCCTGTACCATATATAATTATTGCACACGCCTTATTACACACCTTATTACACACGCTTTATTATCTCTCCAGCACTTAAAAACATTTTTTGTTCTTTGTTTTTAGAGACCTATAGTTCAGATGGGGGATCCACAATGTTACAGAGGCCTATCTAAACTGAGATAAGGTTGGCATGAGCAAAAATTCAGTAGTTAAAAATGGTTTCCTACAGTAATAAGTTAAACCCCTTGTTCTTGTAATAAAATCTAATTTAGTACTAATGTCAAAAATACTGTTTTCTCATTTTACTTTTCATCACATATCCTTGATCCTATCTTAAATTTTCTGGTTTTGGGCATAATCATATTCCCATAATTTAAAAGAGCGAATTTAAGAAAAAAAATAATAATGACATGACTTAGTTCATGATCAATTGGTAGATAAATTACAGTATCAGGTATATTATTCGAAGCATGAGAATTTAGACTTTCTTGCTAACATTAATTTACAAGATATTTTAGAGCCAAACAATTCTTTGGTCAATTTTTTTCTGCATTCTCAGAGAACTTTTATTCTGAAATTAATACAATTTAATTTAGTGACAATTCTCAAATAAAGACTATGAATATTGTTTTTATCTGTTATCATTGCCTATATCTGATTACAAATGCATTTAAATGTTCTGGAAAATTTGAAAGTTAAATAGCAGGATATTTTAGGCCTATCTGGTAGTAAATTTTTATTATAGAATTTTTTTCCTGGGGCCAAAGCAGTGGTGAGCCTTGCAGGTGCTAGCCTAGGTCAGACCATGGTTTCAGTCTCCCAGCGACCCATATGGTCTCCCAAGCCAGGAGCGGTTTCTGAGCGCACAGCCAGTAATAACCGCTAAGCATCACCAGGTGTGGCCCAAAAACCAAAAAAAAAAAAAAAAAAAGAATTTATTTCCTCTTATTTGATAGATCAAGAAAAATTCCTAATCTTACATTCCAGGTACAACTAATATTCTACCTTTTGCAATTATATCAATAAAATCTCTAATGGCATAACATATCTTTTATGTTGAATTTTAGATTTCATCTTTTTTAGTAATTTTATTTTTTCTCTGCCAGCAATATAATCCAGGCCTTTTTTTCTAATCTCTTCTCCCACATCTGAAATAAGACATTCTAAGTACTTAAGTCCTATTATTGGAAGTAATATTTAGAAATAAAATTTAAATACTAACAATGGCTAAGAACTCATCACAGTAATTTAAAGACAAAGGCTATCAGAATAGAAAAAATCAAATTTAATTCAACACTATTTGTATAAAAATAATACCTCAGGTTGAAAATAAATTTTGATATGATATGCCACAAACACTACATAAAATATTTGGCTCCATTAATATCAGAGAGTTATATTTCAATATAAGGGATGGGAAGACTCATTGATTAAAGGGAATTTGACAAATATCAAATATGCTTAAAAATATAATTAATCACACTAGAAAAAAAGTAGAAACATATTTATACTGACAGTTAGTATTGACAACAGACCCACATTTAGCATCAAACATCAAGATAAGCTATACTATGATATTCCACTACAGTCTATAATTAAAGAGTACATTTACCATTAGTGATATTCAAAATTCTTTTTTAGAACTTCTAGCCTGTGCAATGAAGCAAAATAAATTAAAAGTGTAACAGTTTAGAGAGTTGTATTTTATTTACTTTATTGTAAGTTGCAAGGTGTTGGTTTAAAAAATAGGACATTAACAAGCAAATTTAGTACAGTACTAAATACAAGATAAACATTCCATAATCAAGTTCCTTACTCTCAATAATTTTCCTTGAATTTTAGAATGTTCCAAAAGATTTCTTCACTCATTCTGGGCTTGACTTGAATCATTATCAGTACAGTATTGTCTCTGAAATCACATTGTAATAATTGAATGTAATAATTGAAATTAGAAAAGCAATATGATTTACAACAGCATCAAAACTTGCATAAATCTAACAAAAATATGGATAAGTTCAGCACAAAGCTATTATGAAATATTGCTTTTAGAAATTTTTAAAAATATCTAAATTCATAATATTTCAAGTTCATGTATTACAAGACACAATATCATTAAGCTATCAATTCTTCCAAAATTACAAATTGATTTATAAGACCAAGACATTTGAAATAAAATCTCAGCAACAGTTTTTGTGTTTTGTATTTTAGATCCTGAGCTGATTTTCAAAAATGTACTTAGAAATACAGTGGACCCCTGCAGCTCCCCAAAAGATGTTAATTTATCTATTAACATGATAAATAAGCATGTTACTGAGAATAAGGATGGATGGACATCTCTATAAATTAAAAGAAGCTTGTCAATCTCTTGTGGTTAAGGAAAGATCTTTCTAGTAGAAGTTTCAGCATATGAAGAAATGGAATGTGAAAAACAAACCTTTTTACCTGCACTTTGCTGTCTCGCTTCTATAACCCTGCTACAAAAACATAGGTTCCTTCATAACAGGCTCAGCATGACTAGAAGGTGAGTAGTCCTCAGGCAAATAGCTAGTTCCTGGAACTTTTCAGTACATCCAGGAAATACTACAACAGACAGATAGCTTGAGCAAACCAAAGATAGACCAAGGAATGCAGGCGATAAATCTAACTGTATCTGAGGGTCTGCAGGCTCCTGAATTAGTTTAAGAAAACCAGCTATGAAATTAAGAATACTAGTGCTTTTACTAGCCAGTTTATAGATTTAAAGATAAACTAGCTGACCATGGAAAATTCCCTAAAACTTCCTATAAAAAGGGCCTTCGAGCCCACGCCAGGGTCACAACCTTGAGCAAGGTACGACCCTGTAACGCTGCTATCTGAATAAACTCCTATGATTTTGCATCGATGACTGTCTCCTTGTGGTCTTTGTGGGTGAGATCTCAAGTCTGGAGTTAACAAGCATCAAAATAAGCCATAAATTATGTCCTCAGACTTGCATAGAGGATCAAAGAGCTTTCTTTCTTCTGGACATATGACAAGTTTTACTATCAAAAGTGGCAAATGTACAAGATTTATTTATCTGTTACACATGCTTAACCTAGAAATTCCTCCAATTTTTTTTTTGGTAAACACTTAACATATCCTTGTATTATAAATAACTGCATCAAAATTCAAATGACATCTAACAAGATAGTATACGCCAATTTGGATCTTAGTAGCTCATTTTCAACAGATTTCAAGAAAGTTTAATGACTAATGACAAAAAAAGCTCCTTATGATGTGCATTTATTTGAGGTATAACATTCAAAAGTGTGATTCTGTGACCCCAAGATAATAATTAGAAAATGCATGTGCCCTTATTACTTAATACAATGACATGTAGATAATTAGTGTGTTCAGTCTTATTTTAATACTGTAATAAATATTATTTCCCGAAAATTTTCTTCCGTAACTAAAATAACAAATATACAGACCCATGCAAACTTCAAGTCCTAAAGAATGTGGCGCAAACTCCCTCCCCTACAAAAGTTTTTTTCAACTCCATAAAAGTCATATATATACACATATGTATATATATATACATATATATGTATATATATATATATATATATACACACTGTGGTTTATCCCATCATAATATTGTAAGGCTCACTTCTCTTGGAGTTCATTAAACTATGTTAAATTGAAGGAAGGTTGATCAAAAAAATTCATCCTCCCTTTACTTATAAAGTATCTTAGGGGAAAAGTATATGTTCCTCAGAGAATAAACCACATCATGTATTAATTTATAAATATATATCAAGACAAGTATTTGAAGTGAACAAACAGGGAAGAAATTAAATAAAACAAAGGTTTCTATCTAATTTTATTTATATTACCCTTTCTAACTTAATTTGTATGTCTAAAATGAGTTTTGTTTTCATGAAAATGTTTGAGAACAGTGAAGGGAAATGTGTTTGGATCTACTGGATTTTGAGTGCTCCATCTAAAACATAAAAGTGGGTGGTGTACAGGCACAGTCAATATATTTAATAAAATAGATGTGAGTTAAAAATGAGAAGTCCCTCATTTTCTTCAAAGTTCTTCAGATATGTGTGTTTATAGCTACCACAACTTTCACAATGTTGATTTTTCTACTGCAGCTGAAGCAGCATCCAAGTACTACATAGTAATGTAGTATGTAGTATGATCATGAGTGGAAGAATATCTCTCTTGGATCATGTTAAGCTATGTGAACTCATTAATGATGCTCCTATGCACAAAGTAGTTTCAGACTTGCTCTTTGTTTTATATCCTTATACCATATTTGTAAATAACTCGGGAGTCAACTCAAGAGACAATGCTAAGTGACAAAATCCATTCAACATTGCACAATTGTTACTCATCTTGAAAAATGGAAGTTTTCTTTTTTTTAAATTATGCATTTTCTAGTGTATTATGTTATTTCTTTATGACATTTTCATTATATCTTAAGTTTTTTTCCTTAGTGGTTACTTGTCATTGAAATTTTATTCTTTTTTAAATATATTTTATTATTATTTAACAAAATTTATTACATACATGATTGTATATGGGTTTCAGTCATGTAAAGAACACCTCCCATCACCAGTGCAACATTCCCGTCACCAATATCCCAAATCTCCCTCCTCCCCACCCAACCCCCGCCTGTACTCTAGACAGGCTTTCTATTTCCCTCATACATTCTCATTATTAGGATAGTTCAAAACGTAGTTATTTCTCTAATGAAACTCATCCCTGTTTGCGGTGAGCTTCATGAGGTGAGCTGTAACTTCCAGCTCTTTTCTCTTTTGTGCCTGAAAATTATTATTGCAAAAATGTCTTTCACTTTTCTTAAAACCCATAGATGAGTGAGACAATTCTGCGTCTCTCTCTCTCTCTCTCTCTCTCTCTCTCTCTCTCTCTCTCTCTGACTCATTTCACTCAGCATAATAGATTCCATGTACATCCATGTATAGGAAAATTTCATGACTTCATCTCTCCTGACAGCTGCATAATATTCCATTGTGTATATGTATCACAGTTTCTTTAGCCATTCATCTGTTGAAGAGTATCATGGCAGTTTCCAGAGTCTTGCTATGGTAAATAGTGCTGCAATGAATATAGGTGTAAGAAAGGGATTTTTGTATTGTATTTTTGTGTTCCTAGGGTATATTCCTAGGAGTGGTATAGCTGGGTCGTATGGGAGCTCGATTTCCAGTGTTTGGAGGAATCTCCATATTGCTTTCCATAAAGGTTGAACTAGAAGGCATTCCCACCAGCAGTGGATAAGACTTCCTTTCTCTCCACATCCCAGCCAACACTGCTTGTTCTCATTCTTTGTGATGTGTGCCAATCTCTGGGGTGTGAGGTGGTACCTCATAGTTTTTTTGATTTTCATCTCCCTGATGAATAGTGATGTGGAGCATTTTTTCATGTGTCTTTTGGCCATATGTATTTCTTCTTTGTCAAAGTGTCTGTCCATTTCTTCTCCCCTTTTTTGATGGGATTAGATGTTTTTTTCTTGTAAAGTTCTGTCAGTGCCTTGAATATTTTGGAGATTAGCCCCTTATCTGATGGTATTGGGTGAATAGTTTCTCTCACTCAGTGGTGGGCTCTTGTATCCTGGGCGCTATTTCTTTTGAGGTGCAGAAGTTCTCAGCTTAATATATTCCCATCTGTTAATTTCTGCTTTCACTTGCTTGGAGAGTGCAGTTTCCTCCTTGAAGATGCCTTTAGTCTCAATGTCCTGGAGTGTTTTACCTACGTGTTGTTCTATATATCTTATGGTTTGGGGTCTGATATAGAGGTCTTTAATCCATTTGGATTTCACCTTCGTACATGAGGTTAGCTGGGGGTCTAAGTTCAATTTTTTGCCAGTGGCTGGCCAGTTGTGCCAACACCACTTGTTGAAGAGGCTTTCTTTGCTCCATTTAGGATTTCTTCCTCCTTTATCAAAAATTAAGTGATTGTATGTCTAGGGAACATTCTCTGAGTATTCAAGCCTATTCCACTGATCTGAGGGACTGTCTTTATTCCAATACCATGCTGTTTTGATAAATATTGCTTTGTAGTACAGTTTAAAGTTGGGTAAAGTTAATTCCTCCCATATTCTTTTTTCCAATGATTGCTTTAGCTATTCTAGGGTGTTTATTGTTCCAAATAAATTTCAAAAGTGCCTGATCCACTTCTTTAAAGAATGTCATGGATATCTTTAGAGGGATTGCATTAAATCTGTACAATGCTTTGGGGAGTATTGCCACTTTAATGATGTTAATTCTGCCAATCCATGAGCAGGATATGTGCTTCCATTTGCACGTGTCCTCTCTTATTTCTTGGAGCAAAGTTTTATAGTTTCTTTGTATAGGTCCTTCACATTTTTAGTCAAGTTGATTCCAAGATATTTGAGTTTGTGTGGCACTATTGTGAATGGGGTTGTTTTCTTAATGTCCATTTCTTCCTTATTACTATTGGTGTATAGAAAGGTCATTGATTTTTGTGTGTTAATTTTGTAGCCTGCCACCTTGCTATATGAATTTATTGTTTCTAGAAGCTTTTCCATAGAGACTTTAGGGTTTTCTAAGTAGAGTATCATGTCATCTGCAAATGATGAAAGCTTGACTTCTTCCTTTCCTATCTGGATTCCCTTGATATATTTTTCTTGCCTAATCGCTATAGCAAGTACTTCCAGTGCTATGTTGAATAGGAGTGGTGAGAGAGGACAGTCTTGTCTTGTGCCAGAATTTAGAGGAAAGGCTTTCAGTTTTTCTTCAGTGAGGACAATATTTGCCTCTGGCTTGTGGTAGATGGCCCTAACTATATTAAGAAAGGTTCCGTCCATTCCCATCTTGCTGAGAGTTTTGATCAAGAATAGATATTGGACCTTGTCAAATGCTTTCACTGCGTCTATTGATATGATCATGTGATTTTTATTTTCCTTGTTGTTGATGTTGTGTATAATATTGATAGATTTATGGATGTTAAACCAGCCTTGCATTCCTGGGATGAAACCTACTTGATTATAATGGATAATCTTCTTAATGAGGCATTGAATCCTATTTGCCAGGATTTTGTTGAGGCTCTTTGCATCTGCATTCATCAGCGATATTGGTCTGTAATTTTCTTTTTTGGTAGCATCTCTGTCTGGTTTAGATATCAAGGTGATGTTGGCTTCATAATAAATATTTGAAGTTTTCCTGTTTTTTTGATTTCATGGAAGAGTCTTGCCAGTATTGGTAGTAGTTCCTCTTGAAAGGTTTGAAAAAATTCATTAGTAAATCCATCTGGGCCTGGGCTTTTGTTTTTGGGCAGAAATTTGAATATTGTCTTAATTTCCTCAATAGTAATGGGTGTATTTATATATGCTACATCCCCTTCATTCAACCATGGAAGATTATAAGTGTCCAAGAATTTATCCATTTCTTCCAGGTTTTCATTTTTAGTGGCAAAGTTTCTCAAAGTAGTTTCTGATTACCCTTTTAATCTCTACCATATCAGTAGTAATCTCTCCTTTTTTATTCCTAATATGAGTTACCAATTTTCTCTCTCTCTCTTTCTTTGTTAGGTTTGCCAGTGGTCTATCAATGTTATTTATTTTTTCAAAGAACCAACTTCTGCTTTTGTTGATCTTTTGGATTGTTTTTCGGGTTTCCACTTCGTTGATTTCTGCTCTCAGCTTTGTTATTTCCTTCTGCCTCCCTATTATTGGGTCCTTTTGTTGAGCACTTTCTAATTCTATGAGCTGTGTCATTAAGCTATTCAGGTATGCCCCTTCTTCTTTCCAGATGTGTGCTTGCAAAGCTATAAATTTTCCTCTCAGTACTGCTTTTGCTGTGTCCCATAGGTTCTGATAGTTTGTGTCTCCATTGTCATTTGTTTTCAGGAAGGTTTTGATTTCCTCTTTGATTCTATCTCAGACTCACTGTTTATTCAGTATGAGGTTGTTTAACTTCCAGGGATTAAAGTTTTTCTTCTGTCTTCCTTTGTAGTTCACATATAAATTCAGGGCTTTGTGGTCAGCAAAGGCAGCCTGCCTCTTGATATTATGGAGGTATGTTTTATGTGCTAGCATTAGTTTATCCTGGAGAATGTCCCATGTACATTAGAAATAAAATGTGTATCCAGGCTTCTGGGGGTGGAATGTCCTGTGTATATCTACTAGGCTTCTTTCTTCTATTTCTCTATTCAGGTCTAGTATATTCTTGTTGGGTTTCAGTCTGGTTGACCTGTCTAGTGTTGACAATGCCTTGTTGAGGTCTCCCACAATTTTTGTGTTGTTATTGATATTATTTTTCAGATTTGTCAACAGTTGTATTAAATATTTTGCTGGGCCCTCATTCGGTGCATATATGTTTAGGAGAGTGATTTCTTCCTGCTGTATATACCCCTTGAGTAATACAAAATGTCCATCTTTGTCCTATACAACTTTCCTAAGTATAAAGTTTGCATCATCTGATGGGAGTTAGTGCCATCTTTATATCGAAGTTTGGTGTGTCTGTTGGTAAGCCTTTTCTTAAAGTATGCCATTCAGTTTTTCTTTTAAGAATAGTTTTGAGTCTGTAAAGTTTCTGAGTTGTTGTTTGTCTGTGAAACCATGCACTGTTCCTTCAATCCTGAAAGTGAGTTTTTCTGGGTGCAGTATTCTAGGCAAAGCATTTATTTTATTGAGTTTTGTCACTATGCTCCATCACTGCCTTCTGGCCTTGAGTGTTTCCGGTGACAGTTCTACATTAAATCTCAAGAATGTTCTCTTGAATGTAATTTCTCTTTTAGATCTTGCTGCTTTCAGAATTCTGTCTCTATCTATGGGTTTCGTCATTGTGACTAGGATGTCTTGGGGTGTTTTTTCTTGGATCTCTTTTAATTGGTACTTTTTGGGCATGCAGGATTTGATCACATGTATTCATTAGTTCTGGTAGTTTCTCTTTAATGATGTTCTTGACTGTTGATTCTTCCTGGAGATTTTCTTCCTGAGTCTCTGGGACTCCAGTGATTCTTAAGTTGTTTCTGTTGAGCTTATTTCTATTTTCATCTGTTCCCATTTTTTGAGTAATTTTTCCATTGTTTGATCATTTGCTTTGAGGCTTTTTTCTAATTTCTTCTGCTGTATGGAGTTGTTATTAATCTCATCTTCCAGTGTACTAATTCTATCCTCAACTGCTGTTAACCTGTGGGAAAGCTCAACCATGTTTTTCTTCAATTCATCTACTGAGTTTTTCAGACCTGTTATTTGACCTGAAATTTCAGTTTGGAGTTTTCTGATTTCTATCTTCATATTCTCTTGATTCTTATTAGTGTTCTCTTCTATACTTTGTTTGAGTTCTTTGAACATCTTCCATATTGCAACTTTAAACTCCTTATCTGAGAGACTGACTAGTTGGTTGGTCATGTTCAAGTCATCAGAGTTGCTATCTTCATTTTCTATGTCTGTCGCTGGCCTGCGTTATTTCCCCATTGTCACACTTGTATTCTGGGTTTTTCTACGTGTTGCGGTTGTATTCATTGGCTAAATGATGTGCATGGTCGGGAAGGGGAGTGGAGTGGCCATGCTCCTCTGGCTCCTCCCTTTCTGGGTGTGTCGAGTCACCTCCATGGAGGGCTCACCTCCAGGGAGGGCTCACGGGAAGGCAGGCCGTCTGCGGATGAGCCACACACAGGATGAAATCAGGCCAAAAATGCAGCACAGCACAGAACAGATGCAGATAGGTTTGCTGGCATCTGAGATCCAGCAGAGTTCAGTGGCTCCTCCCTTTCTGGGTATGTCGACTCACCTCCATGGAAGGCTCAGGGGAAGGCAGGCTCTCCGCAGATGAGCTGCACCCAGGATGAATTCAGGCCGAAATTGCAGGACAGCGCAGAAGAGAGGGAATTTTATTATTGAATAACTTACTTTACAGTAATAAGTAATGTCAACTTAATTCCAATAGCATGTAAAGGTACTTAAAATGATTCCTTTTCATCTGCTCTTCATTGTGTCATACAAATTAAATTTTACAAATTATATGTCAATTACTGCAGACTTATTAGTTTCTATTATATGTAATTTTCTTTTTTTATATATATTTTATTTAAATACTTTGATTACATACATGATTGTGTTTGGGTTTCAGTCATGTAAAGAACACCATCCATCACCAGTACAAAGTTCCCATCACCAATTTCCCAAATCTCCCTCCTCCCCACCAGACCCCCGCCTGTACTCTAGACAGGCTTTCCATTTCCCTCATACATTCTCATTATTAGGACAGTTCAAAATGTAGTTATTTCTCTAACTAAACTCATCACTCTTTGTGGTGAGTTTCCTGAGGTGAGCTGAAACTTCCAGCTCTTTTCTCTTTTGTGTCTGAAAATATTATTGTAAGAATATCTTTCATTTTTCTTAAAACCCATAGATGAGTGAGACCATTCTGCGTTTTTCTCTCTCTCTCTGACTTATTTCACTCAGCATAATAGATTCTGTGTACATCCATGTATAGGAAAATTTCATGACTTCATTTCTCTTGACAGCTGCATAATATTCCATTGTGTATATGTACCACAGTTTCTTTTATCACCAGGCCACTTTTCTGTCATGCAGGTTTTTCTCTTGGAGTCCACCTACTTTAAGGATAAGCAAATGCATTCTTGACAGGGTATATATAAATCCTTCTCATAAATAAGTTTGTGGCTATGCCCCATGTGTGTACTTACTTTTAATATTCTTTACTTTTAGTTGTGTAATGAAATAGCAATTACAGTTTCCTTACTGTTGTTACTTCTTATTGATTCTATCTTTGAGACTTTATATCTGTGACTAGATAGATCACTTAATAATCATTCATTGTAATTCATGAGGCTAAAATCTTGAATTAAATTATCAAATGGTTTATTCCAATTTGAACCTGGCATCTATTTTTACACCATAATACAAATCCAGCCTCCACAATGTTCCCAAGTCAATACTCTCATTAGAGTTCCTGTGAAAAAGGAAGTAAAAAAGAGCATAGTTTCTCAGACTTATATAGATATATACATACATTTTCATTTTTATTTTCAAGAAAACCTATCCCAGCTATCTGTAAAGCATCACTACCTCTACCTAGACTAGTATAAAATTCCTTTGTAATTTCCCTTCCTAGAAAATAAGCAAACATCATCGGACAACAGAATGAAGTTTTCAATCAAGTAGTGCTTTGGGAATTGGTTGGAATTTGGTGGGATCATGAAAGATGACACCGAGGTGAAAGAACAGAACTGAGCAGAGTCTCTGAGAAAGCATAGATTGATAAGAGCAGTAGCAGATGTTCTGAATTGAGGAAAGGATACTTGACATTTCAAAAGCACATATTGATTCTAATTCTGATACTTGCTTCTTCTTAGTAATAATCACTTTAAGAAAGTAATTAATCCATATAAATGCTTCCTTGTAAAATATATTTCTATAAAGGTAAGTAATGCTCCACCAAATAAAAGTCTCTCTTTGTATAAGTATATACCACTCTCTTTGTATAAGTACAAAATTATTTTCTTTTTCCCACTCTTTTACCCTTTTACTTAAGTTTTCCCCAACTCTAGTATTTCTCTTACCATAAGATAAAGTTTATTTGCAAAAAAATTTAGTCTGAAGCAAATGCTTTCTTATTTTTAGTCGAAATAGATTGTTTAATAAGCATCAAGGCTACCAATTTTTTTAACCTTTAATGGCCTTTAGCTATGTAGTCTATCCTAAGTGCATTGGCCATGCTAGGTAAAATGATAGTTATTTTAAAATGCTTGTGATTTAGCCATTTGATAAATGAATTACAAGTTGCATGGATGTGTTATTTATTAGACTAAAATCAACAATATAATTACCCTGTGCACCCTAGGCCTCTTAATCAAATAGTGGTCACCTTGAAAATTCTCTATAATGCCTGGTACTACCAAATGAATAAGGTACAGTGTCTGATAAGAAGTTTCTCAATTACATTTTTTTATTTTCCTTTTAGTGGGAAAGAGAAAAATCAAACAACAGAAAAAGTCATCACAGGAATTTATCTTTCTTAAGAAATATATAACTATTTTTTTTTTACTTTGGGTATTACACTTGATGGTGCTCAGGATCAATCCTAGTTTATTATTCTAGGTACCACACAGTGCCAGAAATAAAACTCAGGGTTCCCAGATACACAACATTTATTCCAACTCATTGAACCATTTCCCTAGCCTCTATCTTTTATAACTTTTAGCAATCTAAAACCAGTTACCTTAAGTGTATTGCATTATTTATGAAATTAAGTCATAAGAAAGATAATGTTGAAGCAAGGAGTTTTTATTCAAGTTTTCACAATAGAAGAGAAAAATGTTGTTAGTTAAAATGGCTTGAAAACCAGCAATAGAGACAAAGACTCTCTGGTTTGCAAAATAGGGAAATTCATCATATAAATATTTAGAAGTTTCATGTATTTTTTTTACTAATTAATATTTTTCCTCACAGTCTTAGGTAAATGCTCTTAAAAACCCCTGCCATATTTCCCATCTCTTATCAGTTACTTTCCTCTGAAAATATTAGTGATCATTCATTGAATACTTATCAGACAAGAAACTGCTTTAAGCACTTTATCTATTTAATTTCCTAACCTCACAATAACTCTTTGAGAATATACAGCTATGATTTCACTTTCAGGTGAGAAAATAAAGGTTTAGAGAGATTAAATGCCTACTGTCACACAGCTGGTTCATTGGGGAGCCAAGATAAAAAATGTCAGCTTCTTGAGTAGATTTACAAATGCTCTAATCTGAATCATAAGGTTAAAAAAGAATGATTTTTACCTTCTTGTGCTCATTGCCTTGTGAAATTCTTAGTTATGCAAGAATACCTGTCTAAATACCTAGCAGAATGCTATTTGTCCTTTTAAATTTCTTAAATCAAATGCTTTATTGTATAGGTTATTGTGTCTCTGCATGAAGAAACAAGGGACAATGTTCAGCACATCACTAGTCTACATTTAATCTGAGCTACTGAGTAAATAATAGAATTTAACTTCACTTGGTAAATTCTGTATGTCTTGTAGAAACACAACCCCAAGTATTCTGGTTGTTAAGTAATTCTCATACCTTTCTGAAAAGCCTTTGGAAGTCTGGCAAACTTTGCATATAAGGACAGCTCAGCTTTTAAACTGAGCTGTCCAGGATAAAGGATTTTATTTGACTGAGGAGATTCATGAATTTTGGATTCCAAAACTTTGACTTGGCTCCTGGAAATCACACTAAAGTACAGACTAGTAAGACACCTTCTAGACCTCATAATATTCACTTGACCCAAATATATCTTTCTCTTCTTCAAATTATCCAAATTCCTTGCAATTTTCCAATTAAACCATATTATCCTATTATTTATAAAAAAACTTGCTTTCTTGTATTAAAATATAAAATTAATTAAATTAATAATTTAAAGATAATTTAAAGTTAGGTGCCCATTTTTGGCTTAGAACAATAATATTAATAAGCTTAAATTACTCTATCAGAAAGGCAAAGAAATATTAAGTAATTACCTCCAGTTTAAATGACTGATAGTGCACAAAATAATTTCTTTTTTAAAACTTTAGAATTTGTAATTAAAACACAAATTTTATACTTCTATTCTCCAAGCCTTTCACAAATTCAGGCTAACACAGAGTTGGACTAGTAAGAATCTATGGCTTGGCCAGGCAAGCATAGATCAGGGCACAGAAATAACTATGGACAGTAGTAACTCCCGAAATTAAGTACTTTGCCTACAAGATTAGGTTATTTGTTTTGGCTACTTTAATGGTAGTAATGGATTTTTAATCTTTTCTATTATTTCCTCTTATTATCTGTAATAACTGATGATGCCAACATCTAAGCCTCTGAGCTGTGAGCACTTGGGACACAGGTAAATTAAGCATTTTTAGATCACTAGGTCCAAGAAGTCATGACAAAAAGGCATTATGAATATCAGGTATCATGAAATACTTGTGGAAATTATAAATGAGCTATATATCTTTTCAATAATATTAATTTATTACTTGGATTTTACTATATTCTTTATCATTATTTTTTTTATTTATTTTTGATCATAGTGGCTTACATATTGTTGACAATGATATTTTAGGTACATATTTACATAAAATCAGGGGGAATTCCCATCACCAAATTGTCCTCCCTACACCTCCGTTTTTGTCCTACCACCCATATCCTCTTCCCTCACCCACAGGGTAGCTAGGATGTGTGGTCTCCTCTGTATCTAGCCTACTGCATAGTAGTCTTGCACCTCTTTGGTCCTGGTGTCTCCCTTGTTTCCCCCTCTAATTGGGGGGGCAGGACTAGCTAGTTCAAGTTACGTGGTTTTGTTTAAAGGAGAGAAAAGTAATAAACTGGGGTAAAAGTCTAATACGCCGAAAATAAGTGGAATTCTTCCAGAGGTTTTCAACATCGGTTTGAGAAATGAAGGAGAGAAAAAAGGTGAAACATTCTACCAGTACAAAAAGAAGTGTCAAATATCCCGTGAGGGCTCCAACAATAAGCACAAGCACCAAAAACAAAACAAAACAAAACAAAACAAACAAAAAAAAAACAAAAAAAATAAAAACCCACAAAAATAAACACAAAACAAAACAAAACAAGCAAACAAATAAACAAATAAATGTCATGGTCTTGATATAGGAAACATGGCATAGCATACAAAGGAAGAACAGAAAGGAAGAGAAAGAATAAGTATAACTGGGGACAACTTCAATTATCACACCCAAACAGAGAAATTGACCAAAAATAGATGGGTAAATAAAAATAATAATAATAAATGAAAATAAAATAATATATATAAAAATAATGATTTGTGCTTTTTTTTTTCCCCTCCTGCCCAGGCACAGTAAATATTGGGGTCATTCGAAAAGGAATTCACTTGGCCTAAGAGATATGGGGTATCTCCGCCCTTGGAGTGTATTGTCATGGGATCAACTATAGACTCTGTTCAGGATCACTTACTCTCCTGGTGGTGCTTTTGTGGTGTTTGTAAGACCTCTGCTCTGTCCTGGGTGATACTATCAGGCCTCTGTGACTAGGGATCTCAGTATCTGCACAGATCCTGCGGTGGGAGTTATGATGAAGTCAGTCTTTGTGGTTCTAGAAGTTCTGTTCCATCATTGTCATTTTAATTCATCTTCTGTGGTTGGTGATCTTGGTCTTTGCACTGAAGCTAGGATGGCACCTAGGACAGTGTCTTTCTTTGTGCTTCCAGAAGCCCCATTCCATTACAATGGTCTCTGCCAGACCTTTGAAGCTGGGGATCATGTTCATTGTGCAGATCGTAGTTCAAACCCTAGGTTAGGGCTTTTTTATTGGCCCCAAGCTGTATACAGTCTGGTCATGGTTCTAGTAGCAGTCATCTGTAACTCAAAATCTTGGCTTTTGGGCCTTCCAAAGGGTGACAAGTCTTCTGATTTTGTCTTGTCGTTAGCTAGAAAGGTAGGATAACCTTCACTTAGGTCAAGTTGTTCCCATTTCCTTCGTTGTCAGGATGTCATATTAGAGCTGGCATTTGTTGGTGGCCTCGCAGTATTGCGGCTGTCCCGGGTGGGATTTGTTTCCTGTAGCAGTTGTGAAGGACTGTGCCGTTCCTGTGTCTGGGATCCAGGGTTCAAGGCTGGATTGATGGTATCTAAACACCTGAGGTCTAAGTTAATTCCACATGACATATTTTCAAGGTAGGAGATATCCCTCTATTGTAAACAACTATGAGTTCCAATCTCTAATAGATAAGAGCTCTCTTTTTTTTTGATATATATATATATATATATATATATATATATATATATATATATATATATATATATATATATATATATATTTATGTAAGAATCCCCCTTTATTTTAGTGTGCCTTTGCAGGGGGAAATGGTGCTACCTTATATTGTTGGTGCATTTGGGGGTGGTCAAAAGGGGAAAACAGAAACAGGTTACATACCCAAAAAAAAAAGATGAAAAAATAATAAATAAAAAAAAATAGGTATCAAAAATGTATGTGCTTACATATGTATATGTAGGCCAGATTTTTTTTTAAATGAGGTAGCAAAGTATTTAAAGGGCCAAAGTGATGCATATGACTATCTTACATTTGGGGAAAAGCGGGTAAAGAGGTGGTGTGATACAGTTCTTATGCTTATGTTGGAAATACAGGTTTTCCCATTGTCTTTTGGGTTTTTCTTGTGGTGTGTGGGTCCCCAGGCATCTTTCCATCCCATCCCCAGATCTTCTTCAGAGTGGCAAAAGATTTGTGGCAGGGAGGTCCTGGAAGGGTTCTTGCATTGAGGATACTTTTAGACCTAAGTCCGGTTTCAGGTAACAGTCCACGTTAGGGGGAGTTGTTGGGGAGGGCCTCGCAGCATGGATCCGCAGGGGAGTTGGCTGCCTTTTCTTGCAGGAGACGAGGTGTGGGTTTGACTGGGTGTCCTCTTGACTGGGTGCTGGGTAATGGTTCGTTGGGGTAGGAGGTCAATCTTGATGCCTAATAGATTAAGGACTGAGGGTGGAGAGTTTTAATATGGCGGGAGGTCTGTATGGGATTGAGGGGTGGAGGGATAGTTGGATTTCCAGAGAGGGAAAAGGGGAAGGTATATGGAAGGGGTAGGAAGGGAGAAAAGAGAAAATACTTTAGAAGGAAAGGGAGAAGATAAAAGGAAAAAAGTAAAGAGAAGAGTAGAAAAGAGAGAGAAAAAGAAAAAAAAAAGAAGAGAAGAAAAAAAAAGAAGATAGAAAATAAAAAAGGAAGTAGTGAGAAGAGAGGAGAGAATAGCAGGGGAATGCTAGTTTGCCTGAATTTGTTCACAGAATAGAGCGTGTAGTTTAAGTCTGTACGTCTCGGTTACTGCTTTGGTGGTCTGGCTGGTCACGTGCTTCAGTTCCTAAAAGAAGGTGTAACCTAGAGATAAAATGTATGTTAAAGAGTTTTCTCGGGGCCATCTCATATTGCAAGCTAGGTATGGTATCTCATGTGGTATCCCGCGCTGCCATCTTAGTTTATCCGCCATTTGTATTCAAGGATGCCTGTGGATATAAAAGCTGAGAGGTTATTTTAAATATTATAAGATAAAGACAATAAAATGTAGTGTGATGGGATGATTCCATTGCAGACAGTGATTTTCCGTGGTGTTCTTTACCTGTGTTCCTGAATACTATCTCTAAGTGATTGTTGTGGGCCTTTGTCGTGGAAGGTTGATTACATACCTGTTCTCTCTACGGTGCAGTTTTTGGTGTTGCTGCTTTCTTTGTGGAATAATGTGTAGTCAAGAGTTTGCGTTGTTCCTTTTTCAAGTACTTTGGGGACTGCTCCTGAGTATATGTTGACTATTGCAGTGTTTAGAGTTTCTACCCTGTTAAACCGTGTTATTTGATTGTTGAGTATCAGTTGTGTATAAGATGTGTGTTCTGGGTGCTTCAGAATAGTGCTACCATTCTGTGTTTCTCTTTTGTCTTCTGACTTACTTTGTTTAATATAATATGATCTAGGTCCATCCATGTTGCTGCAAAGTCTGTGATTGTATCATTTCTGACTGCCATGTAATATTCCATTGTGTATATATACCACATCTTAATGATCCATTCATCTGTTGTTGGACATCGAGGTTGGTTCCAAGACTTGGCTATTACACTGAGTGCTGCGATAAATAGTGGGGTGCACATATATTTTGGAATGAATGTCCTTCCCACTTGGGGGTATATACCTAGGAGAGCAATTGCTGGGTCAAATGGCAGCTCAATTCTGAGTTCTTTGAGTACTCTCCAGACTGTTCTCCATAGGTGTTGGACAAGGGGGCATTCCCACCAGCAGTGTATGAGAGTTCCTTTCATACCGCATCCCCGCCAACAGAGATTGTTCCCATTATTTTTAATGTGAGCCATCCTCACTGGTGTCAGGTGGTATCTCATTGTTGTCTTGATTTGGATCTCTCTGATGATGAGTGAAGGTGAACATGTTTTCATGTGTTTGTTGGCCATCCTTTTGTCTTCCTCAGAGAAGTGTCTATTCATTTCATCTCCCCATTTTTTTATGGCTTTATTTGGTTTTGGGGGCTCAGCTTTCTGAGTGCTTTGTATGTTCTAGATATCAGCCCTTTATCTGATATGTCGAGTGAAAAGATTTTTTCCCATTCTGTTAACTGTCTTCTTGCGTTAAGTAGGGTTTCTTTCGCCATGCAGAAGCTTTTTAGTTTGATGTAGTCCCATTTGTTTATGTTTGTTGCTAAAGTTCTTGCCAATGGTGCTCCATTCTCGAAGACCTTTTTGATATATAGGTCTTCGAGTGTTCTGCCTATTTTATTCTCAATAAACTTTATAGATTCGGGTCTGATTTCAAGGTCTTTGATCCATTTTGAGTTGACTTTTGTATAAGGGGTGAGGTATGGGTTGATCTTCACTTTTGTACATGTGGTTTTCCAGTTGTACCAACACCATTTGTTGAATAGACTTTCTTTGTTCCATTTCAGGTTCTTGCCTCTTTTATCGAATATTAGTTGGCTGTATATCTGGGGGTTTATGTCAGGGAATTCTGTTCTGACCCACTGGTCTGAGGTCCTGTCTCTGTTCCAGTACCATGCTGTTTTGATTACTATGGCTTTATAGTATAGTTTCAAGTTAGGTAAGGAGATGCCACCCAGCTTCTTGTTTTTCAGTATTTGTTTGGCTATCCTGGGTCTTTTGTGGTCCCAGATGAATTTTGTGATTGATTGTTCTATTTCTTTAAAGAATGGTGTCTGGATTTGGATAGGGATTGCATTAAATCTATATAGAAGTTTGGGTAGGATAGACATTTTGACTATGTTAATTCTACCTATCCATGAGCATGGGATGTTCTTCCATTTCTTTAGATCTTCTTCAATTTCTTTCTGAAGTGTTTTGAAGTTTTCCTGGTATAGGTCTTTCACTTCCCTTGTAAGGTTGATTCCTAGGTACCTGATATTTTTTGATACTATTTTAAATGGAATTGTATTTTTAATCTCTCTCTCCTCGACTTCGTGATTTGTATATAGAAACGCTACTGTCTTTTGTGTGTTGACTTTGTATCCAGCCACTTTGCTGTATTGGTTAATTTTTTCTAGGAGTTTTACTGTGGACTGTTTAGGGTTTTCAATGTAAATCATCATATCGTCTGCAAATAGAGATAGTTTGTGTTCCTCTTTCCCAATTTGGATTCCTTTGATTCCCTTCTCTTGTCGGATTGCTATTGCTAGGACTTCTAAGGTTATATTGAATAGGAGTGGAGAGAGTGGACAGCCTTGCCTAGTTCCTGACCTTAGTGGGAATGCTTCTAGTTTCTCACCATTAAGTATAATGTTGGCTGTTGGCTTTTCATAGATAGCTGTAACTATCTTGAGGAAAGTTCCTTCTATGCCTATTTTACTGAGTGTCTTTAACATGAAAGGGTGTTGGATTTTGTCAAATGCCTTCTCTGCATTGATTGATACGATCATGTGGTTTTTATCTTTCTTGTTGTTGATGTGATGTATAATGTTGATTGATTTGCGTATGTTGAACCAACCTTGCATTCCTGGTATAAATCCCACCTGGTCATGATGTATTATCTTTTTTATAAAGTGCTGGATTCGGTTTGCTAAGATTTTGTTGAGTATCTTTGCATCTATGTTCATTAGTGAGATTGGTCTGTAGTTTTCTTTCTTGGTGATGTCTTTGCCATCTTTGGGAATGAGTGTGATATTTGCCTCATAGAAGGAGTTAGGGAGGATTCCTGTTTTTTCTATGGTTTGGAAGAGCCTATGGAGAAGTGGTAGTAAGTCTTCTTGGAAAGCTTGATAGAATTCACCTGTAAATCCATCTGGACCTGGGCTTTTGTTCTTAGGGAGTTTTTTAATTGCATCTTCAATTTCCTCTGAGGTGATTGGTCTGTTTAGGCTTTCTAGATCTTCCGTTTCCAGTCTTGGAAGAGGGTTTTTTTCCAAGAATCTGTCGATTTCTTCCGGGTTCTCTAGCCTGGTGGAGTATAGTTGTTCATAATATGATCTCATGATATGTTGTATTTCTTGGGGTTCTGTTGTAATCTCTCCCCTTTCATTAGTGATCCTATTGATTTGGGTGTTTTCCCTCTTTTTTTTGGTGAGTTTTGCCAGCGGTTTGTCTATCTTGTTTATTTTTTCAAAAAACCAACTTCTGGTCTCATTGATTTTTTGTATTGTTTTCTTGGTTTCGATGTTGTTTATTTCTGCTCTGGTTTTTATTATTTATTGCCGTCTGGTTGTGGTTGGATTTCTCTGTTGCTGTTGTTCCAATTCTTTGAGGTGATCTTTTAAGCTGTTGGTTTTGTTATTTTCCTGCTTCTTGACATAGGCCTGTATTGCTATGAGTTTCCCCCTAATTACTGCTTTTGCTGTGTCCCACAGATTTTGACATGTTGTCTCTTCGTTGTCATTTGTCTCAAGGAATCTTTTTATTTCTTCCTTGAGTTGTTCTTTGATCCAGCTGTTGTTGAGCAGTATGTTGTTTAATCTCCAGGTATTAGTTTTTCTCCATTGCTTCTTCCTGACGTCAATTTTGAGTTCTGTTGCATAGTGATCTGAAAGGGTACTTCTAATGATCCTTACCTTTGTGGTCTTATATAGGTTGGCTTTGTATCCTAAGACATGGTCTATTCTGGAGAAGGTTCCATGTGGACTTGAGAAGAATGTGTATTCTGCTTTCTGGGGATGTAGGGCTCTATATAAGTCTATTAGCCCCAAATCTTCTAATTTTTCATTTAGAGCTCTTATTTCTTTGCTATTTTTCTGTTTGGTGGATCTGTCCAGTGGTGATAGTGGAGTATTGAGGTCCCCTACTACTATCACATTTCCCTTCATGTGTTTCTCCAGGTTTACGAGCAGTTGCCTCACATATGTTGCTGACTCTACATTAGGTGCATAGATATTGACCAGGGTTAGTGTTTCTTGATCTAATGTTCCCCTGATCAGTAAGTAGTGGCCCTCTTTGTCTCTGATCACTTTCTTGATGTTGAATGCAATTTGGTCTGATATAAGAATGGCTGTCCCTGCTCTTTTTTGTTTTCCATTGGCCTGAATAATTACTTTCCATCCTTTTATTCTAAGCCTGTGCTTATCCTGTAGTTGTAGGTGTGTTTCTTGCAGACAGCAGAAGTCTGGTTTATTTTTCCTAATCCAGTTCTCTACTATGTGTCTTTTAATTGGGGAGTTTAGTCCATTAACATTTAGGGAGATTATTGAGAGAGATGACTGTTGTGCAGTTGTGTTGTGTAGGGTGGTTTTTGTTACAATCGGGGGTTTGGATTGTGTAATTCATCTCTGAGCAGGTCATTTAGGATTGGTTTAGTTTGCACAAATAGTTCAAGCTCGTTCTTGTTTGAGAATGTTTTTAGTCTATCCTCCCATATGAATGATAATTTTGCTGGGTATTGGACCCTAGGTTGGAAGTTTCTTTCTTTCAGTCATTTAAATATGTCATTCCACTGTCGTCTTGCTTGAATTATTTCGAATGGGAGATCTGGTTTGATTCTTATGTCCCTACCTTTGTACTTGAGATTTTTTTCTCTCTTATTGCTTTAAGGAGTTCCTCTTTCTCTTTATTTTTTGCCATTTGGATTACTATATGTCTTGGAGTTGTTTTATTAGGGTCTATTTTATTAGGGACTCTTTTCACTTCCTGGATTGGCATTGAGGTTTCTTTCCAGAGGGAGGGGAAGTTCTCTGCTATTATCTCTCTGACTACCTGTTCTTCCCCTTTCCCTATTTCCTCCCCTTCTGGTATACCCACAATTCTTAGATTGTTTCTTTTGTCCTTGTTCATTAGATACTGGACTTTTCCTTCTAGTGCTTTGCCTTTTATTTCTTTGTTGGTTTCTTGATCATTTTTTGTTTGCAGTTTTCCTTCGAGTTCTTCAATGTGTCTCTCCAACTCTGTGTTTCTGCTTGTAAGGCTTGTTACTTTGTCTTTTAATTCCTTCATTTCTTTTTGTATGGACTCTCTCATGTTCTTTAACATTTCTTCTTCAATTTGGCTGATTCGTTCATCCATAGATTTCTTATACTCGGTAGCTAAGGTTTCTTTCATTTGTTTTATTAATTCTTGCATTTCCTTCCTCATTGCTGCTTTTAGGTCACCTTCCCATGGATCTGTGCGTTTTGGCGGACTTGGAAACTTGATAGGGTCTGTCTCTGTATTTTCAGATGTTAGGGTTCTCTTTGATTTACCCATATTTCTTTGCGTCTATTGGTATGCTTTGGAATACACCCACGTGGAATGGTCTGAGGGGAATGCACTCTTTCTGGGCACTGGTGCGGGGGGGTCGTGGATGCGGGGATCCCTATGCCCCAGGTGGAGTGGCCTCTGGGCACTGCACTCACTTTAGGGAGAAGCACGCAGACTGTGGGGCACAGAGGTCTCTGAATGCCCACCTTTTTTTTTCCCCAATTTTTTGGGTTCTTGATTATTTAAGAAATTTTGGTGTTAGGCCTGAACTGGCTATACCTATAAGTTGTGTTAAGCTATATTCACGCGAACGCTATCACGCGCGGGCTGCGTCTTTGGACGGTGTCTCCCTAGCTGGGGGGAGCTTCAGCAAGTCGCCGGGGGCGGGGCCAGGTTACTTGCACAGGCAGCGTGTTTGGGCGGGGTCTCCCTACCTGAGCAGCACGGAAGAAAGTTCCCTGTTGCAGAGCCAAACTGCTCGCGCGGGCTGCGTCTTTGGACGGTGTCTCCCTAGCTGGGGGGAGCTTCAGCAAGTTGC
Organism: Suncus etruscus; assembly: GCF_024139225.1. Classification (NCBI taxonomy): domain Eukaryota; kingdom Metazoa; phylum Chordata; class Mammalia; order Eulipotyphla; family Soricidae; genus Suncus; species Suncus etruscus. Next base: position 53,057,276 of record NC_064864.1, on the reverse strand, counting down.
CGGGGGCGGGGCCAGGCTACTCGCGCAGGCAGCGTGTTTGGGCAGGGTCTCCCTACCTGAGCAGCACTGAAGGAAGTCCCCTGGGGCAGAGCCAAACTGCTCGCGCGGGCTGCGTCTTTGGACGGTGTCTCCCTAGCTGGGGGGAGCTTCAGCAAGTTGCCGGGGGCAGGGCCAGGCTACTCGCGCAGGCAGTGTGTTTGGGCGGGGTCTCCCTACCTGAGCAGCATGGAAGGAAGTCCCCTGGGGCAGAGCCAAACTGCTCGCACGGGCTGCGTCTTTGGACGGTGTCTCCCTAGCTGGGGGGAGCTTCAGCAAGTCGCCCTCTTTATCATTAATTTAATGCTTGGTGTGGTCTATGATTCATTACTCTTAAACTGTTTATTTGATTACAGTTCATTAAGTTATAATAGTATTAAAATTATAGGATTTATATACAAATATTGCTACATGTGTCCATGAATGAAGTTCTCCAACCCTTCACTGATGCTTTTATATTTCTTCTAGTCTTGTGTGCTATCTCCACCCTCTGTCCTTTCCATTCTTTGGTAATTAGTTCTGCAATCCAATGTTAAAGGTCTGCCTTTTCTCATTACTGTATGTTCTCTTATTTTGACTTAGTATTTCATAGATGAGTGTGATCATCTGGGCATTTTCCTTCCCCTGACTTATTTTGTTACTCTCTGATTCCATCCACATTGCAAAAGAATGCATGACTTTTTCTTTTTTTTTTATAGCACATAGTATTTCATACTACAGTGATTCTACTTTTTAACATTTATCCCCAAAACACAAAACATAATTTCAAAAGGATTTGCACTCAGAGCAAGAAGAAAAAGATAATTTCAGGAAATAATTAATTCAATAAGTATTCATTGTTTTACTTTTCTAATTTCTTTTGACCTATCTCATTTATCTAATCTAATTTTGTGAGTTTATGCCCTCAAAATCCAAGTTAGGAAAGAGTTAGTTTTTTATTTTATTTTAGTTCCTAATCATGAAGAAACGCAAATCACTGGGAAAGTGTGGACATGGTCTTGTAGAAATATTCAACCTGGTCTTAGACCTACATATACATTCATAGTAACCAACTAAAGGACAATCTCAAAACAGTCTTTAATAAAAGAAAAGAAAGATGCTTCCTATTACTCATGTACTTATGCTATCTTTATATTTCTATTCTGCCATCCTGTTATTTTATTCAGTTTACAGAAATTTTTAATGAGCACTGCTAAAAATAACATTTCTCAGAAACACATATGACTTACCTTGATAATGATGGTTTCATTCCTTCTCTTATTTTATTTTGTACAGCAGGTGATCATTAAAATTAAGCTCTTGATTAAAATTATCCAGGGTAATTTATCTCAGGCTGCCTTCTCACTTAACAAATGAAGAAATTCATAAATACTGATGGGGCTGAAGTTTTCATCATGCTTACTAACTCCTCAGGATAGAAAGCATTATACTAACATAAAAATCCAATAATTACCTAAAAATCCAACTTCTAGGCAATTATATACATTCAGAAAGTCACCAACAAGTGAAGAAATTGACATTATCATGCATATTTAAAATAAGATCTAATTGCTAAAGTATGAATTGTGGACTTAAGTAATTAATTTATTAATAGAGAATCAAATCTCTTTTTTTTAGCATTATTTATCTACAATGCTCATCAATAGAATTGTTGCTTAGTGTAATAAACCTCTTCCATCTAAGAGAAAAGGTAAAGATCACCAAATGTCATATTCAAGATTAAACTTGACTAGTTGTTCCTGAACTTCTCCATTATTTCTATTTAATGGATGGGACCCAATACTTTTTTGCTATGCTCCCATTTTTTTATATAATATTAATTCTTAATTCTTCAAAAAGAGGGAGTTATAAGCCACTGACGCTACATGATAATAGGGTTAGTTTAAATGTTGCCAGTACTACAAGATCCTTATCATTTGAGGAAAAGTCAGAATTTGAATAGAGTCTTATCTATTTTATCACCTGAGCCATGACTCTAACACTGGATAAGTAGATCCAAGTGATAAAAAATGTAAGACTATTTAAATTTGTCTCCCAGACTTTCAATGCAAGGAGAAAAAAGAAATGTGTTTGGAAGTTCTATCTTTAAATAACCATATTAAATTGATACTGCACAATATTATGAAGATAACCCCATTTTTCTAAACAGAAGTAATTTATACATTAAATCCAGAAAAAGAAAAGGAACGTGGTTTCCTGACAATTCTAGAAGAATTGTTGAGTTATTGGCCCAACACTTCATTTCTTAACAAGTCTAGCTGCTCTCCAAAGGAGGTAATGCTAACTTTTCTACCAAATAAGTATACAAGCAACACTATGTGTTAGAAGTAAACTAATGTTGGTGCTTTACAACAGGTAAAGCACTTGTCTTGCACAAAACCGACTTAGGTTTGAGCATAGGCACCCCAAGCCTATGATCCCTGAATGCAGAGCATGCGTGCGCACGAGCACACACACACAGAAAAAGGAAAATGACACTAGTGTCATTCTTCACATTAAGAGGACAGCTGCTATTAAAGTTTTACCATCATTTGTATTTAAAAGAAAATTAACTGGCACCATAATAGAGCTATTTTAATGTTCTCTAAGCATACTATTTGCACATTTGATTGTAAACCATCAATATGAATTTTCCAGAAAGTTGCACAATGTGTTTGAAACACTTAGGGTAGCTGTGATTTCATAATGCAATGATAAGGTATATATTTAAATGATTATCTTTCTTATTAATAATGCTATTTCTATAAGGGAGATAGAAGGAGAACTTTATCTGGAGGTTATACCTTTAAATAGCTATATTAAAAGCAGTTATAAAACGACTTTTGAAGTCTGGCTGCAATTGAAGTGGGTCTGGCCAGGTCATTTCCATCACAATAGAATTTTTGAGGAGAGTGCAGAGGGAAAAAAAAGACCCATTACCAGCAGGTCACCCGACCCAGCCCTAGAAATAATGTGAAATTGTTCCATACAGTAATGTCTACAGGCTTTATACAGACTGGTAAAATGAATAGCCCAATTTATTCACAGATCTAATAGCCCTCTTCTTTTATTTTTAGCTTGAAAGTTTATTCCTTAATGGCAGTAATAAGTAGTCTGCCTTACCATTTATCCTCCATTAATGATGCAAATGAAAGCAATTTTTTGGCCCAACAAACCAAAGGGAGAGAAGTCCTAAATGCTCTTTCAGTCCCAACACAAGTGACATTGATTGAATAAACATTTTCACTTGGGAAGCTTGAGATATAAGAAAGAGGAACTTCAAGAACATGAAATGAGTCATTATGGTATTTTTCAAAGGTTTGAAGATATCTGAAATTGGTTATGTGCACATCCTCTGCTCAAGTCTCATTTGTAGAGAAGGCTGTTACTGCTCCTTGAGCAAGAAATAGACATCTATATGTTATGTTCTGCACCACAGCATCCAGATGTCAAATTAATCAGCCTGAGAGTCAGTGTCATAAATCATAACCTAATTGTTCCATTATTGCATGGGCAATTAAGTCACAAAAGGAAACTCAGATGGTGCTATGTAAAAATATTGTAGCCTGCCTTCCAACAAGATTGTATCAGTGCTAGCAAGGGTCGAGAAATTTTTTATTGACATTTTATTCTTGCTCTTGGTGATGCCACCTGTAGGAAAGATCATTTGGTTTCTCTTGATTTCATGGACTTCTATTGATTTTGTACTTTCACTTTCTCAAAACTCCAGGAAACACCACCTACTCTGCAATACAAACAAGCCTTGCACTCCACAACACTTCAGCCAACGTATAAATAAATGGGAAAAAATGGGAAAAGATATATCTGGGCAGAGACTTTAGGTGTCCTTGTTGTAGAAAGGAGATAATATCCAATATAGGCATCACATCATTATTTCAGTTAAAATAGACTACATGAATCTGGAGAGGTAGAATACTTGCTTGCAAAGGCCAACTCAAGTTTCATACCCTGCACAATATATAATCTTCTGAGCCTATCATGAGTGGTCCTTGAGCTCAGAGATAGGAGTTAGCCCAAACACCACTAGTATGGCTCAAAACTAAACAAATAATAATAAAATATCCTACATTCTGGGAACAAATTATTTAGATTAAACAAGAAAACATTGAAACCATTTGTAATCTTCTTTAGTGGAATGTAGAAATATGCAGATGTACATGTGTTGGAAGTCATCTGAATTTTTTAAATTGAATATTAATTCAATTAAAACGTTCCAATAAATGATCACCTACAACTCACTCTTGACTCAATTATCCTTCTCTAGCATTACAATACGGATTAAAATCAGCACTTCTGTCTTTCTAGATCCTAGCTGTAGAGACATACAGAGATATCCTTAGTCCTAGGAAGATTCATTCCTCTCCTTTTAGTAAACTCATTCTGAGAGAACTCTGATGTGTTCATAAATTCTTTCGAGTATTGCACCAAAAAACTGTTCCTAAACCAACACACTATTTGTTGAAAAATCAAAGAGCCAGCATTATTTGATGTCTTTCTTATCTAGGGGTATCTTACTCTTTGATTTAGTAGTAAAGGAAATGTTTGAGCACATATGTCATTTAAAGTTTGGTATCTGTTCTTTCTGAAGTCTACTCTTTCTTTCAATGTATGAATCAAAGGGTTTCAGAGCTATTACATTTTCTTTTTGTTATTATTTAAAGATTGGTATTCCTTAAAACCAGAGAGATAACTAGCAACATGCAATTTAAGTACTTTTATTTTTATTTACTTATTTATTTATGGGGTGTTGGGTCATAACCAGTGGTGCTCAGGGGTTACTCCTGACTCTGCACTTAGTTATCACTCTTGACAGTCTTGGGAGACCATATGGATGCCAGGAATAGAACTGGGGTCAGTCCTGGATTGTCCCCATGCAAGGCAAACACCCTATCACTGTGCTATCATTTATTATTATTATTATTATTATTATTATTATTATTATTATTATTTTGGGCCACACCAGGTGGCACTCATAGATGTTATGTCTGGCTCTGTGCTCCGAAATCACTCCTGGCAGGCTCAGGGGACCATTTGGGATACCAGGAATCAAATCGGGGTAGTTCCTGGCAAATGCCCTCCAGCTGTGTTATCACTTGGTTCCACAATTTAAGTTCTTAATCATAGCACTAAATAAAATGATGAAAACCTGGGTAAGAGAATCCAAAGTTAGTAGCAATGAACACTATCTGATTGTTCCCTTATCTGAAAACGTGTAAGCCCAAGGTTTTGCACACTCTAGAAAAATATCTACCATTTTTTTAAGGAGAAAGAAAAGTAAGCCTCCAATGGAGAGGACTCTCTATGGTAGGAATGCCTAAGTCCCTGACTGAGTATAGCAATAAACAGGGTTGAATGCATCTAAGGCATATGCTCCTTGACATTCGAAAGTAATATCACTTGAAAGATGTTTATTAGACTGGCCTCTAAAACAGACAAAAGCCCAATCGCATAGCTGATGAAAAGAATTAGCTTGCTACTAAACATTAAATGAATCAATAATCTATTAACTTTAACCTTGTTAGCAGAAGCTTGCAGAACCGTACGTGAGCTGACTTTTTTAAACAAGCTCTCTTCAATGTCTGTCTTTGACTAAAATCATATTAGTTTTTCATTTTGAGCAATTGTATATTTAATACAACAGATTAGTTCAAATGACATTTCTCTCTTTCAAAGACTGTTCACCTTTATGGCCTTTCAAGATCATTACATATGTACCATTTTATTCAACTAATAATAGCATGATTTTCATTTTATGGGCAGAAACCAGAGCCGAAATTCAGACAATACTCAGTAAATTTCAACAGCCAAGATGAAATATTTTGTTGACATAGGTGATTGGATATCTTTGCAAAGTCATTGTCTTGTTAATGTAAATATCTCAATTCACCCTCATAGTTAAGGGCAAGGGAAAAAAACAGTGAGTTCCAGAATGTGCATGAAGGATAATTAGAGGGAGAAGAGGTTTTACTAATACATTGAGTATAGTTTCATGTATAATTTTTATTCCCATGCAAATTAAAAAAGAGTTGATCTAATAAAATAAAAAGATGCTTAATAGAAAACAGAGTAATAATCTTGATTCTTCCTTTAATTCTGTGCCCCTTTATGTCAAACTCCTCCGAAATAGAGAGCCAGGCTAGCCTTTTCTGTATAGATGAGAGAATATTGAATGAGCCAGTAAAATTAATCCTAGAATATCTTGGGTCCCACTATATGAATCCACTTATATTTGACATCTTTTAAATAAATTGAGTTTTACTTTTGAGATTTGAGACAATTTATTTAAAATGAGCAAATTATGTAGTGTAAAAAATGTTAATTACAATAAGAAGATATTACTCCATGAAACCCATATAGATAATAGTCTGTTTTGTCACTTAGTATCATAAAACAAGTACATCTGTCATAAAAATTAATTTTGTGGACTGATGAATAGCCCAGGGATAAGTCACTTTCCTTGAATGCTACTAAACCCAGTTCAATCCCTCGAACTGCATAGTGTTCTCTGAGCTTTGCCAGGAGTTATCTCTGAGTACAAAATAATCCCTAAGTAATCCCTAAGCATTGATAGGTGGGATCTAACCCTCCATCTAAAAAGTTAAAATTTGCTGGAGTCTAGCCCTTTTTGAGCAGGTTTAATTAACCAGGGGCACTGCAAGGATTAAGAAAACAAGACAGACATAGAGAGAAAAGCATGAGGTCAGGGGGTTCCCAGATCATGGATCGAGGCCCTGACTCTCTTCCACTTATGGTTCAGAAATAATTAATATGAGAGGAAGGGCAGATAATAGGAAAATGCCTATCTAATGCTAAGCAAGCGTAAGGCAGATTTCACATTTTATAGAGGAATGTGTGAGTGACAAAAGAGGAAAGTAAGGTAAAATCTCTGACAATTTTCTTCCGCTGGGAGAAGTGGCAGATAAAAGAGTGAATACAGGACCCATACCTGAGGATATTCCCAGTGGGCACCAGCATTCTGCCAATTTAAATATTAAGAGCCCCTTTTCTGCCTCTCTCCTCAGACTATCAACTCACTAGCTAAACTTTTTTATTACTTGGATGTCTTCATATTCAACAAACACTTGGTGGCTAAGGTGTCAGGTTAGATTATTAGGGCACATGTCTTGCATGCATGGGACCCTAATTTGATACTCAGAACCAAATATCCCAGTTGTATCATTAGGTATAGCCCAAGTAGTTTATGAGTATCTCTGAGGTAGTCCTGGTCTGTTGTCTCAGCACCACACTGTCTGAGCTATAGAAGGGTTGTGTGAAGCTCCCAGTGAATTTTAAGAAATTATAAAATTAAGATGTGATATGAAAATAAATCCCTGCGTCCAGCCACCAACTCCAGAGCAAGTACTCCAGCCTAAATCCAAGGTTATAATGCAGCAGAAACTAAAGACCCAATAAGACTGAATGGAGACCACTTAAACTCCCTGACAATACCTAAATAAAGGACTCTAAACTTCATCAAAATCCTCAAGCCAGACAATTTTGATAAGCCTATAAAGTCAGCCTTATAAGAGTTGTGAGCACTCCACTCTGGAATAGCCTGCATTCCAAGTTACCATGGATAATTCTTTCTTTTACTTTGTTCTCTCCCTGGTTGAGTCATTTATACCCACCTACTCTGCATACACAACTCTCTCTTTACTTTGTCTTGCACTTCTGGCTGTTGATATCCACATTTCACTTGGTTGCTGGATTATTTTTATTTACTTTACAGGTTCTATTGCTCTCTCTCTCATCTCTGAAATAAAATTTTTTTCTTTGCTGTCTTCTCCAGAAATTTGCTGTGCAACGTAAAAGCCAAAGGCAAGTAGAGATTGGGCCTGACAAATTTGGATCTTTCCAGGTACATTCCCCCTCACTGAAAACAGAAATACTCCATGTAATTCAGAATAAAAAACTATTTAAATAAGTATATAGTTATACTTTTTTATAAGGACACATCTTTCAAGGGACTACTAATGAACAAAGCAAAGGGTATGGACATATCCAAATTATTCAAATTAGTCATTCATTTCAGGAAATAATGAAAAAGGACCTCTGACAGATGTGATTTTCAAGTTATTTGTTTACCATATGATTCTGTTCACCCTCCTTTAAGTAAATTATCTAGATTAAGAATAGTGAGCTCATTAGTGTTTGGTGAAATAAGAAGGTAAGAAGGTAGGAATAAGTTGATAGGAAGTAACATGGGAACATGGGTGAAGAGTCTCCAATGTGTGGGTAGTACTAAGGAAGGTAACAGTTTACACTGAAACTATAATTGTCAATTAACAAATAATTAGGTGACATAGGAAAGTGGGGAGAGTCATGGACCTTCAGTTGTTGGGGTGGACATAGCTTTGTATATCAGTAACATAAACTTGAATACTATTGTAGTCTTACTATCTAAACTTTACTAAGATTTTAAACTAAATAAATAATAAAACACAAAATATATCTGTGAGCCTCTAGTTTGCCAGTTTTCCATCACAGGGTGGATATAGCAGGGAACTTTACATAGTAATGCAATATGTCCTTTTGAAAAGCATTCCAGAGTCTCTATCATTACCTGACCTTCCTTGCTTTTTCTTTTTCATAGTCCATCATCACTGAGCCAAGTAAACCCCTCCCAATTATTTAGTTCTGCTCTAATTCAGAGACCAAATTTAAAGCAGAAAGTATTTATATATTCTGGCTTTTCTATTAAGTATTTTTCTCAAATCCAGCAAATCCTAACCAAGACTAGACCATCATCTCACTGGGATTTCAAAAATACAAGATTCAGTGCTGACTAAAGATGTTATTTTTCTTCATTCATATTCCTTGCTATTTTAATAGTATTGTATGACTTCTTTAGCCCAGCTATGTCTCAATCCTATTTTCTATATTTAGCACTACTCTCCTGAACATTCCTTTCATCATCCATCACTCTCAATATTTCCAGTTTATAAAGCATGGCATCTGGATGAGTCCTTCCTGAACCAACACTCAAGCACTATTGTAGAAGCTATGCACAGAGTTAGTCTTGCAGCTCTATATGACACGGAATGACTAAGACAAATGTACCACTTCTCCAAATGGAATTTCTAAACTGATGAATCCCACAAGATGATTATTAAAAAATAACTCTGTAATCAAGAGACAGAAGAGCAAATGCTCTTAGGAGCTTATTGAAAACTGGGATGATTCTGCCAAAATGTAATTTGGGTGGTTTTCAATGCCTTTGATAGAGCTAAGTTGAATTTTAATTTCATTTCTACCAAAAAAGATCAATCAAAAATAACTTTTATAAATCTATTTTTAAAATGCTCAGCTCTATACTAGAAGCTTTAGGACATTACCAAAATAAAAAAGAAGAAGAAAATTCCAATTTATGACCCCCAGGTCTTTACACATTAGATTTAGAGATGTGCCTGCACACACACACATACACACACACACACACACACACACACACACAATACAGCGTTCATAAGAAAAATGTCCAATAAAATAATAGTCACCTACTGGGAACTTAAGAGCCAGATGAGTTTTGCAGTTTTCCAACAATTTTTCAAATTCTCACTTATTTTTGCCCACTTTCACAACTAGAAAATTGAGCAGAAACAAGTCTATTTGACAACAAATGCTATATCTACTAAAAAACAAAATAAAGCAAGAAAAAATAAATGTACTACACTGACTTTCTTTATAGATTCTTATTCAGTTCAAGTCTGATCCGTAGAACTCTTATTTTTAACCGTGTCACATAATTCAGTGCAAGCCAAGGTAGAGAACTGAGCTAATACAATAACCATTTTATGGTCCAAGTGCTAAAAATTATACATAGTAAGAAAATTAGTATGTGAAATATTTCTAGCAGGCAAACTGAAAACAAGCGGTCTTCCTTGATAAAAGATGCTTGCCCAGTCAGAAAAATTTAGCTGACAAACTCTGTAAAGAAAAAGTAAATGAATACGAGACTAGTATATACATATTATTTATGCTTGTTTACATTGTAACTTTATATGCAGCACTTAAATATCACAAAAAATTAGAGGCCACAGCAATAATACAGCATTTAAGATATTTGTCTGGATCCAGGTTTGGTCCCCTGCACTCCTTATGACTGATCACCTTGAGCTCTCCCAGGAATAATTACTGAACACAGAACCAGAATAAGCCCTGAGTACTGCTGGGTATATTCCAAAACTAAAAATAAATAAACAAAATAAGTAAACATTATATGATATGAAGTAATAAGTAATAAAATAAGTAAACATCATATGATATTCAAGTACAAAGAATTAATTTCTTTCTTTATCTCATAGTCTAAGAATAGAGATAAGAGGAGGGGGATTAGTGTATTTTGTGTGTTTGTGTGCATGAATGTATGTGTTTTTCTTCTGTTTGGTTTCGTAAGGGATTGAATCTGGGGCCTCATGTGCAGGCTGTGAAGTCTACCACTGAGCTACCCAGTCTGATATGATGTATTTGCTTCTTATGAAGAAGATTGAGGCCCAAATTAAACACAGGACACACAGCTTTCCAGTGACCAAGATCTTGTAGCTCAGGAATGCCTAGGAATGGCTACTTGTCTACAAAACCTAAAGCAAAGGAAAAGTCAGAGCTTCTTGTTCCAGAATGTTGGACAAATTTCAGGACAACTGCAAAGTATTAAGCCCAAGTAGTCAATGGGAGGCTCCTCTGAGTGCTCTCTTGGAGACAAGCTGTACCTGACAATGTCATTGCAAATTGACCATGAAAATAATCATCCAAGTGGCTACTAATTGAACAAGGCATAAGGTATGGGTATATTCAGAAAATCACTTTTCCAGGAAGTACTGAAAAAATACCTGTGACAGATGCACTCCAAGCTGCGTGATCATAATCACTCTCCTCTAAGTAAATTATTCAGATTAGGAAATGCACACCCATCAGCTTGTGGCAAAAAAAGATAAACACATTTCCTCCCAAGTTACCCGTGAACACATTAATATGTATTTTCCCAAATGTAATGAACTGATATGCTTCAAACCATGGCAAGGTACAGGCATCAAAAAATTCATTCAGAAACTTAGGAAAATCATCACATTTGATTGTAGCTTCCAGAAAACCAGTTCTAATTGGACGATCCTTCCAGCATATCATTTTAGAATAAACAACTTCAGGAAGGCAGGTGCTTGCACAACAGAGCCAAGAGCTGAAATAAGTGCCTGATAGTGCTATAAAGGCACCACAGATGTTGGCAGAGATGCTGAGAGCTATGTTTTGAATTCCCAAAATAATGTGCCCTTTGCAACAAAGAAAAGCCCAATGTTGTCTGGGAACTCTGGGGAATCCCAGAATTCATGCTTAGGGGCTAATTGGGTTTGGGGTCAGATGCATTCCTTGAGAAGGGAACAGGAAGGAATCAGAATATTTGCCTTCTGGTGCTTTGATCTTGCTAGAAACTAATCTCTGAAAATGACAATCGTCAAGAAAATCCTAAGCAGATTTTTAAAGCACAAATTATACAAATAGGAGGTGTCAAAGGTGAAAAGATAAAGGGTTGAATGAACTTAAGTTTTTAATTAAAGAATTAATTAAAGCAGTGTAGTGAAAAGAAAAAAAACATTTAAAACAAAATAAGGCTATTGGAAAAGATACACAATTGTCAGTTTATTCTTCAAAAACAAACTTAATTATTTTTTTTGCTTTTAACTATATTGATTTTATTATTTCTGTTTGCTTTGGGGTGCATAGGGGTCAATTTCAGTGGTTTTTGAGGGAGAATACCATGACAACAATCAACCAGTTTCATATTTCATACAAAGTATTTGCTTCAGCCCATTGAATATCCTCCTACCCTCAAGCTGTTCTCCTCGCCTCATCTCGGCTCTCCTCTTTTTCCTTTAACAATATATTTTATTTAAGAACCATGGTTACTTAACATGTTTGTAAATGGGTTTCAGTCATAAAATGCACATACCTCTTCACCAGTGCAACTTTCCCATCCCCATTGTCCCCCCATATCCCTTTCCCCCCACCCCCGCCTGTCTTCAAGACAGGCATCGTATTTCTCTCTCTATCATTGTAATGGTAGCTGTTAGTGTAGTTATTTCTCTAACTGCACTTACTCTTTGCAGTAAGCTTCATATCATGGACTCATCCTTCTGGACTTCATCTCTATTATCTCTGGATATTATTACTGCACTTGTTTTATTTTTCTTAAATCCCACAGATTAGTAAGGCAATTCTTTGTTTATCTCTCTCCCTCTGACTTCACTCAGCATAATAGTCTCCATATTCATGCAAGTATAGTAAAATTTGGCGACTTCATTATTTCTAACAGCTGCCTAGTAATCCATTAGCCACTCATCTGGTTTGTTTTCAAATTTGGTTATTATAAATAGTGCTACTATAGAGATAGGAGTGCAGAGGGCATTATTGTATTGTGTTTTTGTAATCCTAGGTTATATCTTTAGAAGTGGTATTGCTGAATCATATGAGAGTTCAATTTCCCTTTTTTTTTTTCAGGAATATCCATATTGTTTTCCAGAAACGTTAGACCAGATAGCATTCCCACCAGCAGTGAATGAGTAGTTTGAAGTTTCATTATGTTATTTCCTTTTTAACCCCAGGATTTTGTTCAGAATTTGTTCAGAATTTTCTATTTTTTTAATATCTTTAAGCACCATGTTTGCAAAAATGTTTATAGTTAGGTTTCAATCATAAAATGTATACATACCTCTTTCACCAGTGCAACCTTTCCACCACCAATGCCCCCATCTCCCTCCTCCCCAACCCCCTGCTTGCTTTGAGACAGATATTCTATATCTCTCATCCACTACCATTTTCATGATAGATGCTAGTGCAGTTATTTCTCTAACAGAACTACTTTTTGAAGTAAGCTTCATATCATAGGCAGATCCTACTATCCTTCATCTTTAATGTCTCTGGATATTATTATTGCCATACTGTCTTTTATTTTTCTTAAATCCCACAGATGAGTGAGACTATTCTGTGTCTGTCTTTCTCCCTCTGACTTATTTCACTCAGTATAACAGTTTTCATGTCCATTCATGTATAGAAAAATTTCATGACTTCATTGTTCCTGACTGCTATATAGTATTCATTGTGTATATGTACCATAGTTTCTTTAGCGATTCATCTGTCGTTGAGCATCTGGTTTGTTTCCAGATTCTGGCTATTGTAAATATAGAGAGTTTCTTTCTCCCTACACTCATGCAAGCAGTGATTGTTCATGGACTATGTTATGTGTGGCAGTTTCTGTGCCATAGACAATATCCCATTGTTAAAAAAAATGTAGCTTTAGGTTGCAAAATTATTTTAGAAAGTCATATCATTTGTGAATATAAATAATTAATTCTTTTGGAATTCAGCCATTTTATATTTGATTCTTACATTACCTACTTAATTTCTGAGTGACTTGATCATGAATTAAATTCTTTAATAAAAACCAACATAAACAATAGAAACAAAGAAGAAAAAGTTGAATAACAAGGGCTTGAGCAGAGTGAATAGCAGCACAACTCCAAGAGCCTTCTTAAAAGAAACTGTAGATCTTGATCTTGAATAGTAAGTTATTTTTCCTGGAACAGTCAATGTAGTTTATAAAACATTTTTCATGCATTCTATAGTTAAATTCTTGCAGAAGGTATTATTGTAAATAAGTATGTGTCCTCATTTTCTGAATGAGAATATTCTTAAAGAGAGTTTAGATTTCCCATAGTCACATCTTTTGCAAACCTCAAACTTGCTTAGAAAGAAAATTAGTTTGGGTCTAGATTTGATGTACCTGATGAAATTCTACTCTCTTTGTAGTTCTTTTACAGGCCAGGAATGCTCAATCTTTCTGCTCCTCTTTTATCTCGCTATTCATTTTTATTCACAGTCTTATAATAGATTTAACTTTATTTTTCTGAGACTGATATTTCACAAAAGATTATATGTATTTTAACAGATACTAAAAATAATTTTCTCCAAAACATTAAAAGTTCAAGTCTTTGTTAAACACAATACCCTTGTATTCCTCCAAAGCCTGCTGAGAGTCTCCATACAGATCTTAATTTTTCAAATCAAAATCTTCCAATTTAAATCCAACTTCTTTTCTAAAAGAAATTTTCTTCTTTTTTAAAAAAAATCACTTCTAAAATTTGTATTTTGTCAAAAGACATTGCTCAGGATCAGGATGTCATTCAGTGGTAGATCACTCACCTTTCATGTGTGATGCCCTGGGTTTGATGCTTAGCATGAGGTAGGGACAGAGAGGGACAGAGAGATCAAGACAGAAACAGAGAAAGAAGAGTAATAAAATTTCCTCTACTTTTTTCTCTTATGTTTTCCCATCTTCTCACACCCTAAACCTTGAACAATCCCACTACAGGGTATTATATATATTTCCATGGTGAGTCTTTGAGAGAAGAGCATATTTTGATTGACTAAAAAGACCCCTCTTTCTTCAACTGTCACTTCCCATCCTGAATAGGACACAGTATTCCCTTATTCTTCCTCATTTCTTGTTTTCCTCATCCCCTCTGTTTTCTTGTCTCTGTATCTCTCTCTTTCTGTTTCTCCTTTTCAGCTCTTGAATCAAGATACCATACAATCATTGAAGTGAGCAATTTCTCTTCAGAGAACCAAAAGTGGGAAACATACAGAAGAAAATAGTACTAGGACGATAACAGCCAATAGGAGACAACTAGGGGAAGGAATACCAAAACTCAGAGTTGTAAGCAACCAAAGTATAAACTATATTATTTGCACTTTTAATGTGATCAAAAGTACAAAAAAGGAGAACATTGGAAGTAAGGATGGGAGATTATAACTATAAATGAAGAGCATACAGATAGAGTAATAAAACTTTTATAATTACAAAATCTATGCAGTTTTATTACATGGTGTCAATATTTGTTTCTTTTTTTTTTAAGTTTCTTGTATTTAGGACTTCTTTAGGCTTATTGAATGTGTGATTCTAGAGATTTCATCAAATCATTTTCAATTTCTATCACTTTTTCTTCTAACTTCATATTACCTGGTGCTGCTTTCCTATGAGAAAAGAGCATTTTAGTACAAGATTCTTATCTTTCATACATAAAATATTAAACATTTGGATCTTAGATTTTTTTCCACTTGATGAATGCAGCTTGATTTGGAAAGTATTATAATGCATTTTTGATAGGTTTTGCTTATGTTATTTTGGTAATTTAGATAACATGATTATAACAATGTTAACTTACACCTCACTTCATCACCACCAAAGTTCCCAAGACTCTCCATTAACATTTAATGTCACTTGTAGTCCACATTTTTTGCCATGCTGTGACCCCCTCCACATACACTGCTTTTTGGTAATTATAACTTTGTAATACAAAATCAAGAACTTGTTAATCATTCAATATTGTCTGTTATCTTTTATTTTTCTTGCTCAACGAGTGAGATTATTGTGCAGTTGTTCTTCAACTCTGACTTACTTTACTTAACATGATGTCCTCCAAATCTATCTAAAATACAGCACACTTCAAGTCTTCATCTTTTCTTATAGCTGCATAAAATTATTTTCCTATGTGTGTATATATGTATATATGCATAATTATATATGTGTGTATATGCTGCAATTTCTTTATCCACTCATCTGGTACTCACTTATTGTATTTTTTAAAAGTTTACTGAAAACCACTTTAATCTTTCTAAAGAGCTGCAAAACTAGATATTATTATATGCCTATAATCCCTTTATTTACACACAATTGTCTTATTTTACTCTATTATTTTATTGTTTGTATTATGTAGATTAATAAGAAAAGATGAGTATAAATAACATTAGTAGGTTTATATATATATATGATTTTTCCAACCCCCTTGAGTGATCCTTAAAATTTCACAGCCTTTTCAAGATCTTATTTCCTAAAAATAATTATATTATTTTAAATTTCTACAGACCAATTATCAACTTAATAAAATTACATTAATCCAATAAATTACTGAATCTATTATCATACAGTGATGATTTTTTGTGACCTGGTAATGTACTTTCAAATATTTCTTTATTTTCTTTCTTGCAGATTCAAGTGTAAAGGTCAGTTTTTTTGAAAAGGGAAATCAGCACCCCCCCACCAACCTTGGCTCCACCCTTAAGGAAGTCGTCACTACCTTGGCTCCACCCTTAAGGAAGTCGTCACTGCCTCGGCCCCACCTCTACCCCTACCTCACGAATCATTGGTGTTATCCTAGCGGAAGTCCAGCCCTCAAGGACTCTCCTTCCCCTCCCATTTCCCATCCTATATAAGGGGGTGATCAGGGAACCACGCGGTCTTTGGTTCTGGTCCTATTCTGGGAATCCATAGACCCTGGCCATTCCGAATGGTCAGTATTAAAGCACTTTTAAGCATTTGCTGGGACTCATCAGCCTCTTCATTTCTCTGTGTCGGGCAGCTAGATTAGGACGTCCAGACCTTTCAGTTTGGCGAGCCAGCCAGGAGTCCTCATTCTGCCCAATACAGAGCCATGAACAGGTGGTCTGGCGAGTTCTGATGTGTGTGTGTGTGTGTGTGTGTGTGTGTGTGTGTGTGTGTGTGTGAGCACGCTTTGCTTCGTGTCTGTCTTAGTCTAAGATTATGTTGTATTCTGTGACCAGCGGGAAGCTGACTTTGTGGTGGCTTGGCTAATGTTATGAGCTCTTTGCTCGATGTGGAATCCGAGTAGAAGCAGACTTTGTATAACAGGAGGGTTCGAGTCCCTCGTGTGACTAAGGGATCTCCCACTTGATGTGTTTCCAGGTGTGTGTGGTCCTCCACCTGATGCATATACCAGGTGGGCAGGAAAGGTTGACGAGCTTTGGCTGCTTAGGTCACAACCCTGGTGGTACCCCAGGGGTTCAGTAAGAGCAGCGGGAATACGTTCCCGCTGCTGCTGGGAGGTTGTCTGCCTGTGATTTGTGGAGCTCAAAAACTTGGTTGTTATTAGCATAGCCGTCTGTCTAGAAATCTGTGAATTTTACAGTTGTGTCTCTGGATGTTCGTTTGACTCCCCTCTGACTGCCTCCTTTGCCTGTCTGCCTTCCTGGCGATTCTACAAGTTTGATGAGACAAATTCAATCCACCCCACTTACTCTGACACTAGAACTTTGGGAAAAGATTACTTGAACACATTCGTTTGGGTTGTTTCAGTGTGGTGCCACTGTTTGTCTGTTTGTTTGTTTTTGTCTGTGTGTTCTATGTTTATCTTTGGTCTGACCACGGGACTCGCCCGGCCCCCTCTCGCGGACCGACCCCTGGGGAAAGGGGCCGAGCCCGCGTCTTCCTTGCCCGTCAGTCGTCCCAGCCCGGGATCACGAGGCCCAGTCCCCCGCCGCCCGCGGCGTGGCGAGAGGGCGCTCGAAACCCGCCTAACCCACTCCCCCCCCAACCAGGGAGCGGGCGCGTGCAAGGGCCACGCTAGGGACATGGCGGAGGGTGTTGGAAATTGCAAACCCCAGATTTGTCAAATGGCCATCGGGAACAAATTTTCCCTGGAGATTTTCTGGACTTTGCAATCCCCAATTATCCTGCCATGTGTTCAGGCCAAAAAGAGCAACTGGCCGCTTTTTTTTTCTAGCTGAAGAAAAAAAATGTGCTCTTTAAACTCTCCAGCCTGAAGGAATTCACCACGCCCCAGGGCAGACTATTGTTTTCCCAAACTCACCTGCCTGGGGATGTGGGTCATTTACATATCAAAAAAATCTAGCTAATGGTTTGGAAGGCAGGAAAAATTTTAAGCGTTTAAATTTCTAACTTAAAGGTTTCTTAAAAAATAATAAGAGGATGTTGCAAATTACTGTTGTTATTTTTGTTTGTTTGTTTTTCGGTGCACGTGGAGATTTTTAGCAGCGGAACCACTGCAAAAGAATGAGTGGAGAAGCTTAAAAAAAAAAAAAAAGGAAAGGAGAAGGAGCCGGATGGTAGGACATTTGCCTTGCATGCAGAAAGGAAAGTGGTGCAAAAAAAATTAAAAATGTGTAATAGGAAAAATCTGTATAATCAAACTAAATAATTACTAATATGTCTCTAGGTTAAAAAATAAGTGTAAATGTTTTTAAGCATGTTCTGCCAGTAAGGTGTTTTCTGTCTGCAAACCAAGGTCAAAAAAACTAGGTAAATTTCTATATTTAAAATTAAGCATGATTAAAATATTATTTTGCAATTTTTCATTATATGTTACCAAGAACATTAATATTTGTATCACAAAAGGTTATATAAAATTGGTCATGGTATTAAGAAAAAATGTATAAAATATTTTGTTGTAGAAAAAGATTCTAAAATTATCTAAGTAATTTAATATTTGCTTTTTCTCTTCTCCCAGAACCTTTTAATACCATTATGTCATGGCATCATGTTGCTTTGCACAAGATACAAGCAAATGGCTTTCCTCTCTGCATGAGGAGTAACCCCCCATGCAGACAGAAAATCCAAAAATTAGTGAGGGGACCCCAAAAGCCCTCTTTCAGAGGAATAATTGGAGTCAAGGTGGTGTGACAAGCAGGCATTCTCAAGCATTTGGCTGAAAAAGACTGGAGAGAGACTGAAATAAATGGCCTGAGTAAGGAAATTGAAGATTTTCCTAAAAGATCATCACAGCCTGTGGGCCCTGCTCTCACCCTCAATCTCAGGAGAAGAGAATTCGAGGTCAGTCCCTTCCAAACCTGGAGAGGAGTGGAACAGACAAGTCACCTCTAAAAATTCCTGCAGAGGGTGAGATGCCCAGCCAGAAAATCCTCATGCTGAACCGACCATCTCATCAGCCAAACCTAAGTGACTGTAACGTGACAACCAACCCTGCTGTGTCTACAACCTATCCTCAAAAAGCTCTGTAAGTAATGGGGGTGCCCCAGATGGAGATTTCTCCAACAGTGCTGTATATGTGCAAAGGAAAAAGCCAAGTTATTCAAATACCTGGTAAGGTACAAGGTAAAGGTGAAGAGAAAAACCATTTTTGGTAGCTAATTAAAATTCTAGTGGGCCTAACTTAAACCCACTTCTTTGAAGTAACTTATGTAAAAATGCTCTTACTAGTTGTATTAAACCAAATCATAAACTGTAAATGCAAATGTTAGTCTAACTGAAGTAACTCAAAACTGTGTTTATTCATAATGCTATAATGCTTTGTTTTCTGTTGATTAATTTGTGCTATCATTACAGACAATAAGAACAGCTGTGCCATTCAAGTTGTGCTATTTACTGCTCCAAGGCCTGAGTGGGTTAAGTAATATTCCCCTGTATAATTAATCTGATCCTTTTCAGGTGTTAAAACTGCAAAAGTGAACCAGTTAACTGCTCCTTTAGGGAGATATGAGATTTCACCCTATCTAGAGATTGAAACTGCAGTCCCCTGTCAGCCTGAAGTAGCTACAGAAGATTGATCTTCGACCACGTTTCCTCTAATAACTTCTAGGGTGATGAAATCTCTAAAGCAAAATGGTCATCAGAAAAAGCTATAAGGAAAATAAGGGGGAAAAAAAGGCCACAGGAATTAATAAGCCAAGTTAACTACTAAAAATAACATTATGCCTATCTATCCCAGAGGTTAGAGCAGGTAGCAAAAATTATGCTTCTCTTGGTAATGTTAAAAGTAAAACAGTCATTAATAAAAATGAAATTTCTTCATCTCTGTCTGACCCAGTGCAGGAAAGGCAACTGGAGTTTAGGGCTCTACTGTCCTCTCTACCCCAACAGCTGTTTAAGTTGCAGAAATGAAGAAAAAAAAAAAGCAGAAACCTCCTTATTTCCGTTGTGGAATTCACAGCCTATGAGAAGAAAACCCTGAAGGCCCAGCTGAGTTGGCTCATAGGACCAGAATAAAAGTCCTAGTCTTCCTTCAGCAGCAACCATATGGCGCCCCGCCCAGTGCAAATGTTTTCTGAGTCTTATAATGTTTTTCTCTCCCCCCTTCCACTCTCCTAGCAGCTCGGCCGGCCACCATCAATGCCCCCTACGAAGCTAAGTCTGAAAGGGACCCAAACAGGCATATGAGCCCCAGAAGCCGAGAGACCAGGTCCTAGTAAAATGGTACTGCTCACAAACACTAGAGCCTATGTGGAAAGAACTGCTGTCAAGGTGAACTGCATGCTTCCTGGGTTCACGCCTTCCATCTAAAACCTGGAAAGTGGAGCACACTGAGGATCCCCTCAAGATACGGGTCCGGCGGGCACACTTCAGCCCTAATGCACTCACTGACTCTGGCAATGCTCTCCCTGGCACTTGCTAAAAAAGGGCTTAATCAGGTCATGCACCCAGATGAACTGGTGAAAAGACTATATGGAAACCCCTGTGACTGAAGGGTGGGGGCATCAAATCAATAGTAGGCTTGTGTGAAACTAGAACCGCTTACCTCCAGTCCCCTACTTCTTCCCATGTGGTGGTGGGGGAACTGAAATGGGGGTGTAAAGCAAAACCTCAGCCTTTGCCTCCCTCTTGGGGGTGGGGGGGAAATTGGCCTCTGGCTGTCCCTGTCTGACTAGGTAATCTAACCTTTACTTCTTCTAGCTGTACTTATGTCAAAAGGTAGTCCCGTTTAGCTTTGAATCTTCTGTTTGCTATTCATAACAGCACCAAATCTGTAAACCTGGGTCAGGTAGGAGGTACTCAGTGCTCAGAAGTCCTGACTGCTCCCTCTAGCCCAGGGTATTTACCTCCGGAACGGGTATAAATGTGTGGTAAAAATTTGGCTTATACATCCCAGCATTAGTGCTCCCCAACATTAACATCATCCCAGGAACAGAGCCCATCCCTCTGCCTAGCATATATCTCTTAGGAGGCACTCCTAGGTCTAAACACTCTACTGGTAGGGCTCAAAAGTGGCAGGTAAATTGGTAACTGGGGGAGCAGGGCTAGCAGGGCTAAACAGAAATAACAAACTCTCACAAAAGTTAATTTCAAATGTGTGGGACAGAATCAAGCACCATCAAGAGTAGCTGGCCAAAATAAGGGGCTACTGAATGGTCCCTTATGGTCTTTATAGGGTGGGAATCACATTGGCTTCTAGGATTAGAAGCCTCAAGTACAAGAAGTGGGGATTGAAAAGGGAAATCAGCCCCCCCCACCAACCTTGGCTCCACCCTTAAGGAAGTCGTCACTACCTTGGCTCCACCTTTAAGGAAGTCGTCACTGCCTCGGCCCCACCTCTACCCCTACCTCACGAATCATTGGTGTTATCCTAGCGGAAGTCCAGCCCTCAAGGACTCTCCTTCCCCTCCCACTTCCCATCCTATATAAGGGGGTGATCAGGGAACCACGCGGTCTTTGGTTCCGGTCCTATTCTGGGAATCCATAGACCCTGGCCATTCCGAATGGTCAGTATTAAAGCACTTTTAAGCATTTGCTGGGACTCATCAGTGTCCTTTAATCTTCAATCTGACTACAATTATTTTGTCTTTATGTTCTATGAAATGGATATGTCCTTATTCAGTCAATTTAATATGTTTTAAATATATGTCCAGTCCTTTTCTTTAAACTAATTGCAAGCTTTTATCTTTTTTTGTTTGGGAATTACATCAGTAATATAGTCTTACTCCTGGCTCTGTGCTCAGGAATCACTCCTGGTAGGCTCTAGGAACAATAGAGGGAGGCAGTTATAAAACAAATAGGGAGTCATTTAATTGAAGTCAAGTCCCCCTACTATAGCTACAGCCCCCAAACTTCTTATAAATTCACTGTAAACATCATCCTCCAGTTTTACATAATCCACTTTATATATTTACAACATTTATTTTTCAATATCATAATATCTAAATAAACTACATTACCTTTTATTTTCAGATGTCAATTTGTTTGTTTTTTTAAACCAGTGTAAGACTAACAAAATAATGTCACATTTCATTTTAACTTCTTTTTGGCTCATTAATTTAAAATGATTTCTTTTTTGTTAGAGTTTAATTTGTTATTAAAATATACATATGATTTGTGGAAACTTAGTTTTAAAAATATTATTTAATATTCATTATTATTATGTGTAGCATAAGAAACTTAAAACAATATATAATCACATTTTCTTTCATGTGTTTTTACTCATTTTAATTTTAAGTCTAGTATAAATTTATAACACAGCATTATTTTTCCTATAAAATCAAAATTTATAAAAGAATATTTTATATTTACTTTATATTTTTATAAAAATGTTTCCTTCCTTTTCAGATCCAAATATTTGTAGTATCATTTTCCTACAACTTAAACGATTTAAGACAGGTATGCTGTCATTAAATTCTTTTAGTTTTTATATATAATATTTTTACTTTTTATTTTTTATGTTTTGCTTTATGAAATAAAATTTTAGTTTAAAAGGTACTTTTTAAAGTTTTATTCTTTAACAACATTAAAGATGGTTAACATTGTATTTTTATTAAGAAGTTCCAGAAGTCGGTGATTATCAACTTTATTGATTTAAAAGAAATATAGTATTTCCTCTGAATTTTTCATAGATTTTTCTTTTACACTACTTTTTCGACTTTGCAACCCCTTCATTTATCATTCTTTTCAACATTTTCCATTTCTTGTGCCTGGATGTAATTTTTTTTTTTGTTCAATCTTTGGAGCTTGTCAACATATTAGACATTATCATCAATTTTGGGAGAAAAGTAACTTGTATTTCTTTGTAATCTTTACCAGTATATACCATTATATGTTTCTAGAACTTCAAATTTACATATGTTAATTATTCATGACACTGTAAAATTTAACTAATATTTTGTTTTTTTTTTCCTTTTATTTTAGTTTGAATTAGTCTCTAATTTCATGTTCCTGCATCAACTTAGTATTTTTATTCTAAGACAATCTAGATAACTTATTAGACTTTTTATTTCATATCTCTAAAATATCTGTTACTTTTGTCTTTTAAATTATGTTCATATTTACTTTGAATATATTGAGCATATCTGTATACTTATTTCAAGTGTAGATTCCTTGAATACTATCATTTCTATCTACTATCTATTTAGTGTTTTCCCTACAGACAAATATTGGTAATATTTGTCTCCTGCTTTTGTGCAATCAATTGTGATTGAAAGTGGTTTTTCTTAATTTTTCTATTGTTCCAACATCTTTTAATTAAAATATTTCTTTTATGTGAAATAAGTGGGTTATTTATTAATTTTCTTAGTCATGCTAGAAATTTTTTGGGTTTTTTGTTTTTATATTAATACTGAATCAAGCCATCTTCACGTTAGGGCTAGTTTATCTCTACAACTAATTTTTGATTCTTTAGGATTCTCAACTATGTGAATTGATATTCTGGGAAGATTCTCTACTCTAGCTATATGGAACATAAACAGAATATTGAAGGAGAGAGCACATATGAAATCTTGGAAGAATAAGGATAATCCTAGTGCATGTGGTGAGAACTAGGGAGAACATTTATAAAGGAAATTGGGATATTATTTTGGAGCAAGAATAGGTGATATGTTTCTGTAAGAGGTAAGAGGGCTCATGAAGTTCATTTAGACAATGTTGACATGAAGCTGAGTAAGGTGTTTTCTTGAGGTAACTTTTATAACAATGGCAAATAATGAATAACAAGCATCCTCACTTCTTCTTATAGATTCCCCTAGCATTTAATCGGTTTCTCGGGATTCCAGGGGCAAAGTGCTGAAAGAGGATTTTCCATTGTGCTATTATTGTTACTTCCTCGAGACAGCAGTACCATGAGAAAAAAGACTTCTATTTTTGTTGAAGGCTAGTGATAACATTTCTAATATCACAACATTTGTATCTAATGTGCTTTAGTTACATACACCTGGAAAAAGACTCAGGTAAAATAAATTGATATGGAAAAGAAGCAATGACTGAGCCCTCAATGAAGTTTCAAAATCCCGTACACACACATAAAAGAAGCCTTTACTATTACTCAGAGTACATTCCTGATTGCTTGTCTCTTCACAGCAGTAATGATTAAATGTGCCTCTGTGTACCTCTTCGTATCTTTGAAAACAGGCCTCTTCATGTCACTTTCTGTGTCTCACCTGTAAGTTTCGAATTACATCTATAAACTTGAGCAGCCGTATGGGTATTTTCCTGTGCATAATGATGCATATCTCTATAAAACAATATCTGTCTATATTTGTATATGTGTTTGTCTGTGATGTAAAAATATTGTGTGTATATCTCTGAAGCAATAGAATTATGTCTTTGTACTGGAATGTATGTCAAGAACATAAATGTGTCTCTAACCATGAATATGCATACATCTGTAAAGTGTTATTCGCATCTCATTGGAATTGTATAACTAGGTTCTTTCCTGTTGTGTCTCAGTAAAACTTTCATTTGTTTCCTACACTAAATGAGTCATATGTGTGTGTTTGTATGACAAAAGTGCAACTTCAATTTGACCCATCAATGTGGCTATGTTGAAGTTTAAAACCAAGTCTTGTTAGGTGCCAGAGCGGAGGTGCTAGAGGTAAGGCTGTCAGCCTTGCAAGCACTAGCTTAGGATGGAACGTGGTTTGATTCCTTGGCATCCCATATGGTCCCCCAAGCCAGGAGCGATTTATGAGCACATAGCCAGTAACCCCTGAGCATCAATGGGTTTGGCCCCAAAACAAAACAAAACAAACAAAAAACACACAAAAACAACCCTTGGTAAACATAGGCCACTGGATTAGTAATACACCTATCACTGCACATATTATGGAGAACTTTTACAGAACACTAATGCCTACACACCACTTGCAAAGATTACAATTGCCACTCAACACTGCAATGAGTTTTAAATATGAGAACCGTGTAAAGAATCTAAGTGATACCCCCAATCCCAAGGTCACAAATGACTATTTCAGGCAAATGTTCAGGGCCTCTCCCATTCTCCCTAAAAGACTGAAAACTATTTTTCTTACCTGTGACATCAATATTACTAGTTGGAGAAGGATAAAATTTTGAATATACTGCCTAGTAGAGTAAAGGACAATGCTCTCCATATTTGGATGGAGGCACCCACCCATAATAGACTCCATGTGTCAGCAGTCTCCAGATTTACTTATGAAAACAACCGAGGAGAGATTGATCAAAGCCCAATCTTCTCTCATTTGAGGAGTCATTTGTTTCCCTTTGCATGTATATCTGTCTAATTAAAAAGATGTAGTACTAACTTAATTTCCCTATAAACTCATCACATTTACTGCAAGTGTTTTGCAAACCAAAAGAGGATTTATTAGTATAATAAACCAAGTGCTTCATAAAAATTTAAATGCATTTTGAGCATTCTTTACTGAGGAAAGATGTTAAAGGGAAAGGGTTACCTTCTCTGTTGGAGTTTAAAGATGAAAAATATCCAAGAATGGGAAAAAAAAATCTCAGATGCTTATACCCTGGAAAGCAGAAAGAACCACCGCATCTGATGAAGATGCTTTTGCGTAATTAGAAAAATGGTCCTGGGGGCCGGAGCAATAGCACAGCAGGTAGGAATATTTGCCTTGCATGCCATGGTTCTATGTTCAGACCTTGGCTTTCCATCAGGTCCCCTGAGCCTATCAGGAGTAATGTCTGAGCACAGACCCAGGAGTAAATCCTAATCACTTGTAGGTGTGGCCCCAAAAAACAAAAATGGTCCTTTCCCAAGAATTCAGTTCATTCATCTTCTGAGCAGCATTCTACCTAAGGAGAAAAACTTCTAGCAGGATCCTTGTAAGGACAAACTATTTCTTCACTTGCAAAACTTCAAGTGGAAATATAAATAGAAGGAGAAGCATCTGAGAATCTTGGATTCTTCCATGATGAAGATTCATTCAGATGAATATTTGAATAGTGAAAAATTGACTTTCAAATACTCCTTAGGGAACATTACTCTATCTGACAGAGTATCTGAGGCTCAGTAGGTGCTCACTGAATATTTGCTGAGTTTATTTTTTAGCAAAGTAATGGACCTATGCAGACAATTTAGAAGAGTCCATTAGCCATTGAAAGAACTACAAAAGGTCTATAAGAATATTTCCTAAATTATTCTTCTAAGCAGCAAAAATACTCAAGGAAAAGGACTGAGGGTATTAAATATGCTTATTTTCACCTCAATGAGACACACAGATAAGATATGCAATACAATTTTTAGTCTAAGTCTCTTTTAAGTAAATATTAAAAAATATGGTTTTGGAAAAGTTTAAGACAGAGTGTTACAGGGAACCTGTTGACATTGGTGATGGGAAATGCACATTGATAAAGGTTGTTGTATATTTTATGACTGTTAATCATGAACAAGTTTATCTGTGAAAAGATGTAGTATAAATGACCTTGTAACCATTGCATTTAAATAAAAATAATTTTATAAAAGACAAAATTATTGGAGGAATAGCTCAGTAGTTCAATCCCTGCCAGGAATGACTGTTGACCATTGAACATTAATTGTTCCTGACCACTGCTAGTTATTGCTGACCCCCACAAAAAATGGAAAATGAGAAGAAAAATTAAAATCTTTCAGACTTTTATGAGAATTTTCTCTGGGTACTGATCAGTTCAGCCCTCTCAATTCTCCATTTGCAGCTGAAAATCTGGAACCAAGAGGCATAAAAATGCATCCATATCCTAGAAAGATGGTGACAGACACGATCCTAACTGGTCTACTGTCACCTGCTTTTCTTCCCATTCCTCAGTCTCCTCAAGAATGTCATGAGAAAATTTGTTTGGAGATAAAAGACAATCATTTTAGATCCCACTAATCAATATCAGGACCATTATACCCTAAGATTTTGCTTCCCAGATTCACCCAAATTACTTGATAGCATGATCAAAATTTCTTAGTAAGAAATTAAGAGGAATGTCTCTCTTCCATGGACAGACATGGAATAAAATGTTTGGAACATGGATAAAATTATCATAAGCACTATGAAAATCTTGTCCTCAGCAAAGGGGTTTGAGAATATCAAACTATTACCTATCCTCTAAGGGTGCTGAACTCCTGGTGAAGTGGGTGGTGCCAAGTGCCTGAGGGCTCTGAAGAAGGACAATTTTGGAGACAAAATAATATATAGGAAATGAATCTCTTTTATCTATTTAAGGTGTCCCCTAAACTTATCAGGAATAATCCTAAAGTTTAGAGCATACTGGCACTTTTCCCCTAAATCAGTCTGCATTAACATTTTAAAGCAAACTGCTGGATTAATGAGTAAATTCAACAGTCTTTACTTATCCCAGAATTCCAGGTATCCCTTGCACATAGATCTCTCCCTACAACATGTAAATACAGAATAAGACATACAGATAAGCCCCATCACATACTACAACCTCTTACACTTTGCCACAACCCCTCACTATTGTGGAATCTGGAAAAGCCACAAGAGTATATTAAAATGCTTAAGATGGAAGAAGAAAATGTTCCAAATTACCCCGGGGTGAATTTTAATCTCATGATTGAGATATTTATTACATCTCTAACTCCCCTCATAAAACCCTAAACACAACCTTAACAAGTAGCCAGGGTTTTTTTTTTTTTTTTAAATAAATGTGTGCTTTGTAACCTAGGTAAAAATCTCTACTAATCTTGTACAAGTCTAGTCTACATTCCTCCATATTAAAAGGAAAATCAGAAGAAAGCACAGACAATAAACATAAAATGAAATCATGTTATTCTAGTTATAATCAGAATGTAAGCTTTTAAATATGTACTGTTTTTTATTCAAGGAGATACTAACATAGTGTCATACACCATGAAATATATATAATAAAATGAGTTCATGCATTACTGGCAGCATTATAAATTGGTAGTTGCTGTTTTTCAGAAAATTACTGGAGTGTGCATAATTCCCACTCTTTACTTACTTGGATATGGTTCATTTCATTTTCATGAAACAAAGAAAAATAACTTATACATACAAATCAAACCTTTGTAGTCTTACTTTTAAATGTCCTACTTTACTAACTGGAGAATTACTACATCTTTCGTTTATCCTCCAACACCAATGGAACTTTTTCCAATAGTATTGTGGTCAAATATATGCAATATTACAGAATTTTATCATAATAAAATGCTAAATTTCAAAAATAGGATGATATACCAGCCAAAATATTTAAACAAGCACTTAGAATCCATACTTCAGTTAAGCTTCAGCACCAAATTCTATGGAATCTATGGAATATGATACAAGTTGGAAAGCCAAAATAAATGTCAACCTATCCCAGGATGTGATGTATCAGTAAAGGGAAGATTCCATGTCTACCATCCCAAGATCCAAACACCTCAATCTGTTAGTAGTTTCTAGAGTAGTGATATCCAAACTTTCTGTCTGCCATGCAGAACTTTGATCTTCCCACCCCATCATTTGTGGGGGGCTTTGTTTTATGGTGAGTATACTTGACTGCTCATAAGATTTGGGCAATTTTATGAAAGATTATGAAAGGTAGCACCACTAGTATTTGCAAGGGTGGAAAATAATTAGACAAAACAATGAGTATTGAGTACAACTAATAAAAATGAGAAACTAGAGAAGGACTGAAAGAGAATCAAGTCGCACACAGAAGCTTGGGTAACATTTTTATTTTATGACTTATGTCCTATATTGTGGAGGAAATGTTCTTTTAAAATACAAAATATCTGTATTCATTTCTTAGGGCTGCTATGCAAAAGACCACAAACATGGTGGCTTTTAAAGAAAAATGCTAGAGACCAAAAACTTGAAATTAAGCTGCTATCAAGATCCATGCTCCTTCTGAAGTCTTTAGAAAAGAGTATTTCTTCTTGCCAGCTTCTTGTGGCTGTTAGCAATTTGTGGCAATCCTCATCTTGCCACTGGAATTTCAATCTCATCTTCCATTAACATACAACCTTTACATCTCTTTTGAATCTGTGTTCAAGATATCTTTTAATCTAGGAAAACTCAATCTGAGCTTGGTGACTACAGACTATTTCTAAATAAGATCATAACTAAGGTTTTAAGTTGTTATGCATTTTTGGGGGGTCACAACTGGCAGTTCTCAAAGGATACTCCTGGCTCAATGCTCAGAAATTGCTCCTGGCAGGCTGAGGGGACCATATGGGATGTGAGATTTGAACCACCATCCTTCTGCATCTAAGGCAAATGCCCTACTGCTGTGTTATCTCTCCAGCCCCAAGATGGTAGCATTTTTAAGAGCACACTAATAAGTCACATAAAGTACATAAGGTAGTTCTCATTTTGTTTAAACTAAGATTAAAATTCTTATGTCAGGAATTGGTGCTTTTATTTCTTCAGCTTCAAAACAAGTCTTTTTCACAGAGAGCTTAAATTGAGCAACTATTGACTCTTAGAGAGATTTAAAGAAAATAAAATGCCAAGGATTGAAGAAATAATTTTTTTTCTTTTGTTCTATTCTTTTCTTTTTAAGCCACAACCAGAGATTCTCATGATTTATTTCTGGTTCTGTGCCAAGGGATCAAACTGATGTTTGTAAATATCAGCCAGTAGTACAATTGAACAGTTGCAAGGCAAATGCCTGAATCTTACTATCTCTTCAGCATTAAAGGAAATATTCAGAAATTAAAAATATAGAAATGAATGAGTTACCCTGCATGGAAATAACATGGAAAAAATTCTAAGGATAATTTCTTCAGCCTCTTCATAAACAAATCCAACATCGTCATCGTTATCATATATCAAAATCACATCTACCTTTCTCTCAAGGAGGATCACAGTAAGATCTGTTTCCTAAATAGAATCATAACAAAAAAAAATTCCATAGACGTGAGCTAAAACCCCATGATTCACATTCAAAGTAACAATAAGAATTTAATAAAATTATTAAAAGTATTGTTGATTTTATAATTAGATATTCTTTGTATTTTGAAGATAGATAAATAAGTGGTGCATATGGTAAGAAAAATATATTAGGAAATCTGTTGCAGTGTTATTAACTGATGATGGGAAAACTGAGTAGTCACAAGTAAACTAATAAAATGGAATCACAGGCTGCATTATACTTACAAATTAATTGAAAATGTTTTAAATACTTGAATGTAATACCTAAAAACATAAGCTTCTAGAAGAAAATATGAGTGGTAGATCTTTCACATAGCTATTAAAATGATTTGATTTGAAATTCAAAGCAAATATAGCAGAAGCAAAATTAAACAAGTCAGATTACAACAAATTTTAAGTCACCAACAAAATGAAAGGCAAACTAATAAATATGAGAAAGTATTTGTAAATCATATATCTGATAATAGGTTAGTATTTAGAATATATAAAGAACTCAGTCAGCTCAAAAGAAAACAAAGCCCTAATTAGAAATTTGCAGATCTGAATAGACATTTCCCTTCCCCACCCGAAAAAAAGGCATAAAAAAGCCAAAAGGTATATAAAGTCAACACTAATTATGAAGGAAATTCAAATCCAAACCACAATGAGATATAGAATATATATATATATATATATATATAAATATATCAAGAATACATTGGTGAGGGTGTGAGAAAAAGAAAATCCTATGCACTACTGGTGCATATTGATTATATAGGAATTGAAAAAGTGAATTTATCCAAATCCTGGTTATTAACTCCCTCGTGCTAAACCTCCAAAGAATACGATGAATGAGACATTTATCAATGTCAAATTAATGAAGAGCAACATTTTTAATGTTCTCCCCATTTCAAATAAAAATCAACAAAATATTAGAAGGCAGTAAAGGCAAAGGCAGACAGATAATCAAGTTGCTCAGATTGGCTACTTCAATTAATTACATTAAGCCAAGTGTAAGCAGAAAGATATTCGAAACAGCTAAGAATGGAGATAGTAGAATAAATCAAGGTACATATGTCATTGCATAGGAAATCGGGCAGGTGGACAGTGTAGAGAGGGTTTCGGGGGTGAAAAGGAGACACACAGGAAGGCTGATGGCCCATGGGAAGGCAGATCCTGAGCAGTAAGTGGCAGGTAACAAGGAGAGGAGCAAAGATCAGCCCTGAGCAAATGGCCATGATCCACACAAAGAGGAAAGCAGGAGCCAGAAGGAAAAGAGGAGCCAGGACTAAGATCTCTATCTCAGAAGAAGGGGTCTCCACAGCTACCACAGCCTGGAGACATAGACCTACATAGGCTATATAGTGAAGAGTCATTAAATAAAACAACTTTAATACTGAATACAGCTGGTGGTCCAGGAGCTAATCTTGGAGCCATTCAGAGGAGCCTGGAGGTAGGCAGGTTACATTGCAACAAAAATGTTCAAAGCAGGAAGGCTGATTGGCTGGAAAAGAGAAAGACCAATGAAAAGCAATCAGCATAAAGAGGCTAACCTGTGGCTCTGTTGTCAGTTTCAAACTCAAATTTCCCACAAGCCTTATGCACAGGATCAATATAAGCTAAATTGAAAAGCCTAATGAGATTTATGTGACATAATTTTACCCTAAGAAAAAAGACACCTTTTCTTCACTGGAACATTTTTTTTGTTGGCAAACTCACCAGGGAAGTTCCTTGTGTTCTTTCTGTTTTCCTGTATAGGATAGTTTCTAAAAAAAATTAGTTTTTTTTTCTGACAGACACAAAATTATAGCAGAAACCTTCCCACAAGATAATCTAATTCCTTTCCTGATGAGAGCCCCGAAGGCAATACTCTCAAGAAAGCTTGGGCAAGTCTTCATTTTAATCAAAAGCTCCAGAGACCATTCTAAGCTGTGTTGCATTTTCAAGGGCTGCTAAATGCCATCAGGGGCTTGCTCTACTATGAAACGTCATATAGCAAGAAATTCCTGCCGTATTTTCTACTTTTACCAACCCAGCATCACCATTCTTTAATTTTCTTTCTTTTTGTGTGTGTGTGGGGGGGGGGGGGGGGGTCACACTAGGAATGCTCCTGGGTTATTCCTGGTTTTGGTCTTAGGAATTACTCCTGTCAAGTCCTAGGGACCATATAGGATGCTGGGGATTGAACCCAGGTCACTCTCATGCAAAGCAAATGCCTTATCTGCTCTACCATATCATTTCAATCCTACTTTCATTATTTTCAATGTCTATCATGACTATTGAACACGTTACCTCACGCAGAAGGCTCATTTAAAAGCATTAAACTGGGGCTGGAGTGATAGTGCAGTGGTAGGACGTTTGCCTTGCATGGCGGCTGACCCAGGACTGACCTGGGTTTGATCTCTGGCAGCCCATTTGGTCCCCCAAGCCAAGAGAGCATAGGCAGGAGTAACCCCTGAGAGTCATTGGGTGTGGCCCAAAAAAACAAACAAACAAACAAAAATACTTGTTCATCATAGCATTTAGCATATAGTATACCCTGAGTTTGTTACATAAGTTAGTAAAAAGAAGTATAAAGTTATTTTCAAACATTATTTAATAGGTACAAAGCTCTCCTTTAAGGTAAAAAAATTCTGAATCTTAGAGGTATTAAATGGACTGCTTAGATACATTATTTTGTTCAATAGGTGCAGAACTTGAAGTCAAGGTTTGGCTCCTATCTTCTTTGCATAGAAAGTAGGTTCTCTTTCCGCCAAACAACATGGATTTTGGCTGTTTGAGTATATTCGTACTTGTTCACTAATCTCCTTGTCCAGCCAGACATCTGCAGATCAATGTTTCCAGAGATATTTTAATCCTCTGTTCTCATCTGTCCTTGATGTTTTTCTCACTTTCTCAGTTACTCCACCCACAAACTGTTAGGATTATGGTGATCTTATAAAGTGGAGGCTGGAAGTCAACCTATGGTGGGATGGGTAGAGAACTAGCAAATATTTACCTCTTTTTGAGCAGTAGTTTGAAGTATCTGAACCCCAAAATGCTTTATGTTCCTATCACTCTTACACACACATCCTGCAACATTTATCCAAATCTAGTAAGTAGCCTGTGGTTAATAAAACTTTTAGACTAACTCCTTCTCAACGAAGAGCTTCCTTACTATGCTCAATGTGTCTCTCTTGGGAACTGAAAAATGTCTGAGAACATAGTAGGAGGTTCATAAAATATGTCTGATATTGTATCTTTGTTATATCACAACAGCAAGTTAAAAACAAAGCTCAGGCATTCATAATATTTTAATATGTATTAGGTCTTTTTAAATATGTATTTGATTGCTAAGAAGACAACTACTGATGAATATCACAAACATTATTTTAAACAAAGAGGGTAAAAAAATAATGCCTATTTATTTAAAATTCAGAACCAGGCAAAATTAACAGATGGGATAAGAACTGCTGATCTTATGATTTGTATTATATGCAAAATCACTACCTGCAAGGCAGTCTACTCCTAGACATCAAGAGGATTCCGAAGAAAAAAATGTAACTCTTTAAATGTTCATAAATTTCATTACCAACTGACAATGAACACAGCTTAAAGTAAAACCTCCCTGGGACTGTTCTGACAATTACATGACAACTGAATGCCCATGAATGGCGCCTCTATCTTGCATTAATATTTTCAATACCTGGAGAACATATTAAAATAGCTGCATGTTTCTATCAAAATATGAAGGTTCCCAGAAACAGCTTAAATTGTGAAGGTGTTGTAAGAACTAAAGGATGCTGAAACCTAGATTGCCCACCCCACCCCTGCCAAAGGTGAAAGATCACAGACTGATTCTGCTCTGAGTCTAGCACAAATGGGCACACCCCCACTCGCCTTTGTTCCCCCTCTGGTACTGGAACAATTCTTTATTCTCCCTCTAGAAAGGGATGAGGGAGGTCACCTCTTTATTTGTTTGTATTAAAAGAGGTCGGTAATGAGGGACAGCAAAGAGATGTTCTCACAGGAACAACTTATCCTCCCGAGACTGCTAACACCAAGAACAATTGATTATCCCCAGGCAAAGAGTTACAGAACTGGCCACCCCTCTTTGCAAAAGGTGCTTCCTGACTGCAGGTCTTAATGCATGAGTGTAAGAGTAGAAACCAGAACACTCTCGAATAAATTGTCCATTAAAGTTCAGGGGTGGGGGCACCCCATCTAAATTACTAGGTAAACATAACCTTTGGTGGCCACCAGAAAAGCTAGCAAGTGAAAGAGGAAATGCCAGCCTGCAGAAATCTGCATCCTTTATTGCACCTGTTTCTGGGTCTGGTCTTGAGCAACAACACCCACCCTTGTGAGCAGAGGGAGAGTTCGCAGCAGCTGTGGGTTTTCGAGAGCTTGTTTGTTTGCTTGTTTTTATCTTCAGGTTAAGGTTTTGGAAAAGACATAAGGGATGCATTTACAGATGATAGAATTCTGAGGAAAGCAGGCAAGGACTCTCCTGTGCAAATGTCTCCTGAGCCTTTAAGTTCTTTGTACTCCGCTCTCAATGTGCTCTCACAGTTGTCCTTATCCTTTTGACCTGGCTCCAATCATCCCATCACCTCTCCTCTTCTGGAGCTTCTCTGTTGGCCAAAACAACAGACTAGGATTCATGTCCCTGCAGAGGTGCCAGTCAAGAACAAATGCACTGGCCTTGACTTCAGCCCCTCCTGCTCCAGCGGTTGCCTTGGGATTGAATTCTGGTGCACTCTGAAGTTCCGCAGTTCTCACCCTTTCCTGGGTCTGAGCTCAGGGGTCCAGAAAGACCCCTGAAAAGAATGGCTAAGGCCTTGGTAAGGCAGGGAAGACCTTGGGGTTCGTAAACCTGGAACCTGCAGCACGCTCTAGGTCAGGGGTCTTCAAACTTTTTAAAGTGGGGGCCAGATTACGGTCCCTTAGAGAGCTGGAGGGCCGGACTATATGAGTTACTAATTTCTACTCACACTGCACATATATTACATAAATAAAATGAAAACCATTTATAAATAAACAGATCACACATCAATATTTCAATGGAAACTGTGGGCCTGCTTTGGGCTATTGAGATGGTCAATGTCCGGTTCCATATTTGTCACTGCCAGCCATAACAAGTGATGCAAGTGGGCATCAGTTAATCTTGATCTGGTTGGAGATTTCAGATGTTTCATTCTTGAAAAAGACTGTTAACAGGCATAAGTGCTACCAAAGATGGTTACCATTTTGAGTGCATGGTTCCTGATATTTGGATATGTCTCAGAGGGGAGGGATGCATAGAAATTCAAAAGGTTACTTGACTTAAATGCGTCTTTCAGAGAGTCACGATTCTGGAGTTCAGCCAGTTCCATTTGGTAAATTGTAAGGACATTTTCAATCTCAACAGAAAATGGGTTACAAAAAAGCTGTATGTCCTGTTCATGGAGATGAAGCTCTTTTAATCTAAATTGAAACTCCCTTTGCAACAATTCTAGTGAAGCCAGACATGTTTCCTTTGGGAATGCAACCAATGGTTTGTCCACTGACAGGTTTTGAGTTGTTGGGAGATGACTGAAGTTTTCCTCCTGTACTTGTTTGAGGAGAAGGCCCAATTTTACTTCAAATGCTTTCACATGCGATGCCATATCACAGATGAGCTTCCTTTTGCCTTAAAGTTGCAGATTGAAACTGTTGAGTAGCTCTGTTATATCTGTCAGAAAGGCAAGGTGCCATTTCCATTCTGCATCATTGAGCTCTGGTACTTCTTGGTTTTTTGAAAGTAGAAAAGCTGTAATCTGCAGAAGTAAGTGATAGAAACATTTCAAAACTCTCCCTCTACTCAGCCAACAGACTTCTGTGTGGTACAAAACATCTTCATGGGCAACATTTACCTCAGATAGAAATTCCGGAAATTGTCTGTGGTTTAGTGCATGAGTTCGAATGTAATTAACACAAGATACCACAATTTTCATAACAGAGTCCCACTTCAGTGATTTACAACACAGCACTTGTTGGTGGATGAGGCAGTGTATGGCAATTGGATGAGGATGGTTATGTTTGTCCATCTCTTGTGTAATGTAAACAATTACTCTTTTCTTAAACCCCACCATGCTAGGAGCACCATCAGTTGTTACACTGACTAGTTTAACCCAGTCCAGCTCCAAACTATTCACAGTTTGGCAAACCTTTTCAAATATATTCACTCCTGTGGTTGTACCTTTGATACTTTGCAGTGAGCAAGCTCTTCTGTGACTTCAAAATACTCATTTGTCCCACGCATATAAGTGAGAAGTTGAGCAGAATCACGAATATCATTGCTTTCGTCGAGTGCCAAGGTAAAATAGCAAAGTTTCTTGCAGAGTTTTGCAAATGGTGCAGCAAATTTTCTCCCATTTTTTTAATCCTTCGTGTCATTGTAACTCCTGAAAGGCTCACTGTACTAACTAAATTGGCCTTCTCTGAACACATCTCTTTGGCAACAAAAATAAGGCATTTTTTAACAAATTCACCCTCCACAGATGGTTTTCTATTGCACACTATTAGCTTGACAACTTGAAAACTTGTCTGCAGTGAGGAACTATTTAATTGCTTCTGCTTCACAAAAGTATTTTGCTGAGTCATCAGTGTATGTTTCAGTTGTAATATCTTATCTTTTCTCACTTCTTCAACCAAACAATCATATTTATCTTTATGTTGAGTTTGATAGTGGCGTAGCAAATTGTATTCTTTGAACACAGCAACTATATTCTGGCATATCAAACACACAGCTTTTTCTTTGTACTGCATAAAAAAGTAATCCTAAGTTCACTGTTGTTTGAATATCCTACACTCGCCATCAAATTTTCTTTTTCTTGACATCATTGTTTCCTAGGGATTCCAAACTGATATTAGTGAAATATAAGTATGTGTGTATATATACACACAGTATATGAACCCCCATTAGTCCCTGATGTGAACACTTACCCATTGCTGGCTTTTCTAAGCAGACCAGCTCAGTCCCTGATAGTTCAGTTATTCAGCTTGCTGTATTCATCAGTGATATTGGTTTGTCATTTTCTTTTTTGGTAGCATCTCTGTCTGATTTAGGTATCAAGGTGATGTAGACTTCATAAAAGCTATTTGAAAGTGTTCCTGATTTTTCAATTTCATGAAAGAGACTTGCCAGGATTGGTAGAAGTTCCTCTTGAAAGGTTTGAAAGAATTCATTAGTAAATGCATCTGGGCCTGGACTTTTGTTTTGGGCAGACATTTGATTACTGTCTCAATTTCCTCAATAGTGACCGGTGTGTTTAGATATGATACATCCTCTTCATTCAACCGTGGAAGATTATAAGAGTCTAAAAATTTATCCATTTCTTCCAGGTTTTCATTTTTAGTGACATAGAGTTTCTCAAAGTAGTTTTAGATTACCCTTTGGATCTCTAACATATCAGTAGTGATCTCTCCTTTTTCATTCTTAATATGAGTTATCAAGTTTCTCTCTCTCTTTGTTAGTTTTGCCAGTGGTCTATCAATCTTGTTGATTTTTCAAAGAACCAACTTCTGCTTTCGTTGATCTTTTGGATAGATTTTCAGGTTTCCACTTCATTGATTTCTGCTCTATGCTTTGTTATTTCCTTCTGTCTTTCTATTTTTGGGTCCTTTTGTTGAGTACTTTCTAATTCTATGAGGTATGTCATTAAGCTATTCAGGTATGCCCCTTCTTCTTTCCTGATGTGTGCTTGCAAAGCTATACATTTTTCTCTCAGTACCGCTTTTGCTCTGTCCCATAGGTTCTGATAGTTTGTGTCTCCATTGTCATTTGTTTCTAGGAAGGTTTAGATTTCCTTTTTGATTTCATCTCGGACCCACTGATTATTCAGTATTATGCTGTTTAACTTCCAGGTATTAAAGTTTTTCTTCTGTGTCCCTTTGTAGTTCACATATAATTTCAGGGCCCTGTGGTCAGCAAAGATAGCCTGCAATATTTCTATCCTCTTGATATTATGGAGGTATGTTTTATGTGCTAGCATGTAGTCTATCCTGGATAATGTTCCATGTACATTAGAGAAGAATGTATTCGGGCTTCTGGAGGTGGAGTGCCCTTTCTTCCATTTCTCTTTTCAGGTCTAGTATATTCTTGTTGGGTTTCAGTCTGGTTGACCTGTCAAGTGTTGACAATGCCGTGTTTGAAATCTCGAACAATTATTGTGTTGTTATTGATATTATTTTTCAGATTTGTCAACAATTTTATTAAATATTTTGCTGGCCCCTCATTCAGTGCATAATGTTTAGGAGTATGATTTCTTCCTGCTGATTAATACAAAATATCCATCTTGCTCTGAGCAGGACAGCTAGCCATAGGCCCCCTTGGCTGACCACTTAGTCCAGGGGACTGAGATCCCCCCATGCCAGGTGGGTCTTCAGGGCCACACCTAGTTAATCTGGCCCTGGGAAGTGGCAAGGGAGTGAAGTTCCTTTCTATGCATCCACAAACTACAGAGGCAGGGCTGTACCCTGAAGACTCCACATCCCAGTTCTTCTGTATCCATTCAGCTGGTATGTTGGGGGCTCTGGGCAGGACAGCTAGCCATAGAACTCCTGGGCTGAACACTTAGTCCAGTGGATTGAGATCCCCCCATGCCAGGCGGGTCTTCAGGGCCACACCTGGTTAATTGGGTCCTGGGGGTGGGGAGGGAGAGAAATTCCTCCCTATGCATCCACAAACTACAGAGGTGGGTCTGCACCTGGAAGACTCCACATGCCAGTTCTTCTGTGTCCCTTTAGCTGGTATGTTGTGGCTCTGGGCAGGGCAGCTAGCCATAGGCCCCCTGGGCTGAACACTTAGTTCAGTGGACTGAGATTCCCCCCATGCCAGGCTGGTCTTCAGGGCCACGCTTCTGCAGACATGTTATCGTTGCTAAGCAGAACCTTCATGGGGTCCGGGAACCTTACACAGGGAGAGAGCGGGAGCATGAGTGTACAAATATGAAATAAATGAGAACACACAAAATGCACTGTATGGGGACCCTCGTCTAAGGGACGAGATACAAATTTACTTTCCAGTTGATAACATTTATAAGCACAAACTCTGGTATACAAGGTGTCCTCAAAGAGCAGGAGAGCAGTACAATGGGGCTTTACATTTATATATTAAAAGACCTTTCTTCAGGTGAGAAAGAACTCTGCTGGAGGGCAGTGAAACCAGAGCTGGGGATTTTTTTAGCTTAGCAAAAAGCAGGTTTTACAAAAAACCAGGAGGAGTGAGACAGAGATATTTATGATGTTATGTAGTAGCCAGAAAATAGATCTTAGGGGGGATGGAAATAATTGTTGACCATCATAGAGCTAGACTCAGAAAAACAAGCTGTTGGCGCCAGGTTATATGAACTAGTCAGCAGGGAACTTTTGGCAGGTTTTTGGTACTGACATTTCTTTGTCTGTAGGAGAGCTGAGGCTGGATTTCTATAGTGGCCAAATAGAGAGAAAAATGTAATGTTAGAGCCATGTTGTAATTACCGCCAATGATCCACGCAAAGGGTCAAATGATTGACTTCGCTAAGTGGGCCTTTTGGCAAATAATTCTTTTAGAGGAAGGCACTGCACCAGGGAAGGGAAAAACCATGTCTTTTGCGTGCTTTCCTTAAATGGGAAGTAACAATACAGCCCTTCTTTTTTAATACCTGTCAGCATTTAGGGGCTATTTCTGGCTCTGAGCTCAGAAATAGCTTCATGCAGGCTCAGGAGACCAAATGGGAAGCCAATATCTGAATTACTGTACTGCATTTGAGGCAGGACAGCTAGCCATAGGCCCCCGGGGCTGACCACTTAGTCCTGGGGACTGAGATCCTCCCACACCAGGCAGGTCTTCAGGGCCACACCTGGTTAATTGGGCCCTGGAAGATGGGGAGGGAGAGAAATTCCTCCCTATGCATCCACAAACTACAGAGGTAGGGCTGCACCTGGAAGACTCCACATGCCAGTTCTTCTGTGTCCCTTTAGCTGGTATGTTGTGGGGTCTGGGCAGGACAACTAGCCATAAGCCCCCTGGGCTGACCACTTAGTCCAGGGGACTGAGATCCCCCCATGCCAGACAGGTCTTCAGGGCCACACCTGGTTAATCGGGCCCTGGGGGGTGGGGAGGGAGAAAAATTCCTCCCTATGCATCCACAAACTACAGAGGCAGGGCTGCACCCAGAAGACTCCACATGCCAGTTCTACTGTGTCTCTTCAGCTGGTATGTTGGGGGCTCTGGGCAAGACATCTAGCCATAGGCCCCCTGGGCTGACCACTTAGTCCAGGGGACTGAGATCCCCCCACCCCAGATTGAATCCCATTCAGGATTTCTCTTCTTACTGTTATTCATCTTCAAAACTTTTTAACAACACCCAAAAATATTCTTAATTCTCGACTGTTTTAGGAAAAAAAAGGAATTTCCTATGTTTGGAGAATAATATTCAAATAGATCTCTAAATTCAGTGTATGTGTAGACATGGCTTCCTATACAGTGGTCCTCTTTGACTGCGATGCCTGACCATAAACAATTCATCTATACAATTAATATAACCCTCTTATATATTTCCCCTCCTCCACACAGAGCCCCTTCTACTCCCTCATATCCCAATTCGGCTTCGTTATCTTCCCCTTAATTAACCATCTTTACCCTCAGTTCTTTAATTTGTTAGGCACCAAGACCAACCTCCTTCTCCAACAGATTCTGCCCTTGTGTATTTTCTTTAACAGCTATAACTCTTTCTAAATATTATTTTACCGTGACGATTATATTCACTGTTTATCTTGTCTTCTGTTTGTGAGCTGTTCAATAAAGAATTTTGGTGGAAGAGTCCCTCAGTTTAATGCTTATGATTGAACCATGTCATGGGGATTGTTGGACTTGTTCTTATGGCCCCCATATGAGCGAACAACACCATGTGGCATTGTTCCTTGTTTGCATAGGCACATTAAAATGGGAAAATACTATACATACTATTAAGTTCTTATCTATTGGAGATCAGAACACACAAATCTCGTAGTGCAATGGGCCTTACACCCTGAACATTGATATAATGACCTGGCACAGGCCTCAGAAGAGTGGGCATCCTCCATTCACCCCTGAACCAGAGAAGGTAGCTATGAAACATTCAAGGTTTTTTATAACAACATGTGGAAGCAATCCTCTACCAGGAAGACACTACCATGGCTCTGACATCAACCTGCTCAAAAGAGACTTCCCTTAACACTAAGAAGAATTGACAACAACAACGACCTGCTTACAGGACAGGGTTCTCTACATTGCCCTTTAATTGCGAGGTGAAACAAGAGGACACTCTGCACCATCCTGACTGCAATATAAGATATGCAGATTCCAGGATCTTTAATACAAAAATATGATACCAACAACAGAGACTGTGTGAAAAATAAAAGTGTATTGGCACTACAGACAATGACTTGGATTGGACAAACTAGTTTGCCTGGAGCCTAGAGTTGGTCTTATTCCAGGAAACTTCAGGGGTAGGGTCTCCTTGTATTTAGGCAGATGATTTTCCTTTCCATGTCCTTCATATTTTGGTGGGCCTATGCAAACAATAATTGCCACTCTAACACCATTTTAACTGTGCTCCTTTGACTCTAATCCTTAAGAGAAACAAACCACTTAAACTTTTGAGGTTAACTTAAACTAATATGCATGTGCATGGAAATGTAAAAAAGTACTTTGCCTTCAATGTTTAAGGAGTTACATAAGTTTTATGTCTTTAGATTACTTTGTGTGCTGCTAAAAAATATTATGTACTACAATCTGGGGACTTGAGGGACAAAGCAATTGTACATAGGTTCTGTTTTATTTTTCTTAATGATCTTTGGCTGAAAGTTCAAAGTTAAGATATCAGCAATAGGACTACTGAGAATTCTGTTTATGGGTGATTGTCCTTCCACTGTAACTTTACCTTGTCCTCTTTCTTTGCATCTTTGTTCTCATAATTAAAAATAAAAAATAATAAAAAAATGTCCATCTTTGTTCCTTACTACTTTCCTAAGTATAAAGTTTGCATCATCTGATATTAGTATGGCCACTCCAGATTTTATATGGGTGTTGTTTGCTTAGATGATTTTCCTCCAGCCTTTTATTTTGAGTCTATGTTTGTTCTGACTATTCAGGTATGTTTCTTGTAGGCAGCAGAAGGTTGGATTGAGTTTTTTGGTCCATTTAGCCACTCTGTGTCTCTTAACTGGTGCATTTAGTCCATTAACATTGAGAGAAAGAATTGTCCTGGGAGTAAGTGCCATCTTTATATCAAAGTTTGGTGTGTGTGTTGGTCAGTCTTGTCTTAAAGTAGGCTGTTCAAATTTTTTTTAAGAATGGTTTTGAGTCTGTAAAGTTTCTGAGCTGTTTGTCTGTGAAACCATGTACTGTTCCTTCAAATCTCAAAGTGAGTTTTGCTGGGTGAAGTATTCTAGGCGAAGCATTTGTTTTATTGAGTTTTGTCACTATGTCCCACCACTGCCTTTTGGCCTTGAGTGTTTCCGGTGACAGGCCTGCAGTAAATCTCAAGGATGTTCCCTTGAATGTAATTTCTCTTTTTGATCTCACTGCTTTCAGCATTCTGTCTCTATCTGTGGGATTTGTCTTTGTTACTAGGATGTGTCTTGGGGTGTTTTTTTCTGGGGTCTCTTTTAGTTGGTACTCTTCGGGCATGCAGGATTTGATTGCTTGTATTCTTTAGCTCTGGTAGTTTCTCTTTAATAATGTTCTTGACCATTGATTATTTCTAGAGATTTTCTTCCTGTGTCTCTGGGACTCCAATGATACTTAAGTTGTTTCTGTTAAACTTATCATAGACTTCTATTTTCATCTGTTCCCATTCTTTGAGTAATTTTTCCATTGTTTGATCATTTGCTTTAAGGCTTTATTCCAATTTCTTCTGCTATATGGAATTGTTATTCATCTCATCCTCCAGTGTACTACTTCTATCCTCAGCTGCTGTTAACCCGTGGGAAAGCTCAACCATGTTTTCCTTCAATTCATCTACTGAGTTTTTCTGACTTGTTATTTGACCTGAAATTTCAGTTTGGAGTTTTCTGATTTCTATCTTCATATTCTCTTGATTCTTATTAGTGTCTTCTTCTATACTTTCTTTGAGTTCTTTGAACATCTTCCATATTGTTACTCTAAACTCCTTATCTGAGAGACTGACTAGTTGGTTGGTTATGTTCAAGTCATCAGAGTTTCCATCGTCATTCTTTATGTCTGGCATGGCCTGCATTGTCACACTTGTATTGTGAGTTTTTCTACGTGTTGTGGTTTTATTCATTGTCTCGATTCATGGCCGTGCTCCTCTGGCTCCACCCGTTCTGAACTTGTAAACTCACCTCCATGGAAGGCTTCAGGGAAGGTGAGCCATTCACAGATGAGCCACACACAGGAGAAATCAGGCCAAACATGGAGCACAGCACAGAAGACAGGCAGATAGGGGTGCTGGCATCTGAGTTCCAGCAGAATTCAGTGGCTTCCCTTTTCTGAGCTTGTAAAGTCAGCCATTTCTTACTCACTTGCTCACTGGGTAGCTTCAGAATGCAGTTTTTTGGGGGGGTTCACTTCCCAGGGCTCTGAGAAGAGCTTCAAGGATTCAGAAAAGACAGAGAAGCACAGGACAGGGCTCTCTTCAGATCCTCAGTTTCTTCAGAAGGAGGACCATTGCTTTTATGCCTTCTCTTTATTCCTTACTAGTTACCTTTCAACCTAGATAACTATGTAGAGTTCCTCCAGGACTAGAAAAGCAGATTAAGAAGTCAGAATTTAAAGTGTTCCCTACTTATTAAATATGAGACTGGGAAAAGTTTAAAATTAAAGAGAATAAAAAAGAAGAAAACAGATTTGTTTTCTCTTTGTATTTTGTTTGTTTGTTTGTTTTTATGTTTTGCACCACACTAGTGCCGTTCAGGGGCTGCTCTTGGCTATGTGCTCAGAAATCGCCCCTGTCTTGGGGAATCATATGAGATACTGGGGGATCAAACCAAGGTCTGTCCTAGGCTAGCACAGGCAAGTCAGATGCCTCACCATTTGCGCCAC
Source organism: Suncus etruscus (assembly GCF_024139225.1). Taxonomy (NCBI): domain Eukaryota; kingdom Metazoa; phylum Chordata; class Mammalia; order Eulipotyphla; family Soricidae; genus Suncus; species Suncus etruscus. The sequence goes on along the minus strand of NC_064864.1, from coordinate 53,013,577 downwards.
AGCTCTGGCCCCTGTATTTTGTTTAATATCCCTCACAATAATACTCCTGAGCATACTCCTGCCTCTGTGTTCAGGAATCAGTCCTGGCAGTCTCTGGAGATCATATGGTTTCCAGGGAATGAACACAAAGTGGGCCACATGCAAGGCAAGTTCCTTGCCACTGTCCTCTCTCTCCAGATTTAGGAACCAGTTTTAAAACCATGAGCCAGTATTAAAATAAAAGTACAAATAACCTACTAGGACTAATACTACTGATAAATCATATTTCTAACATTAGGCACTGCCTGTAGAAACTTGATCCAATTGCTTCTCTTTGTGCCTGTATATTAAAATCATCCTTAGTTTCAGCATTTGCACACTATTTTCACAATCTCTACAGATAAAACTCTTTGCTGTCCCTCATTACAGAAGCCTCTATACAAGCTTTCAGTGGTTCAATGCCTTCAGATCATGCTATGTGTTGGAATCAACTGGTCATTTGTAGACTGGATTTTGTACTGGATTTGTACTGGATTTGTACCATTAATATTGGTACTAATGGTAGAGATTTGAGTCTCATATATAACTTAGTAAATTTACAAAACAAGTAAATTTGTGGATAACAGCATTTACATGACAGAGCTTCTTAAATATTAAATAAGTTTATAAACATAAAACATTTCAAATAAGTTTTTAATATAAAACTTTTTAATGATGTCTGGTACATAGTGAAAACTTTGTAAAATGCAGATGTATGAGTCCTAAAGTCTGTTCTCATTCCATCTAGCTTTGAGTCCTTTTGGTCTATGGTATATTAACAGTATTCCTCATCATTAATATCAAAGTTATACATGTGTTTTAGTCTTAGAAGGTCTGAATGGGTTTTGTTAAAAAGTAAGAGCTTTCTATTTCACAACTTATCACCTGCAATTCCATTTTTTTGAAATAATTACTTTCAGTCATTTTTCTATTTTTTGGTTTCTTGAAGACTATCTCCATAGCTTTTAAGGATAAACTTATGTCACAACTAGGACAATCTGATGATACTCCAAGATAAGGCATTTGCCTTCCCAGAGACCAACCTCAGCTCAACCCCAACACCGTGTAAGATCCTCTGAGCACCATTTGTGTGATACCTCCCACCTAAAATATGCCTCAGTATTCTCTTGTCCCCTTTACATAGGCATTGCTTCACTTTCCATTTTTGTTTAACATCTTTTCTTTTCAAGTTCATATTTCCTCCTAGCCTTGCAGCTAAAGAATGGTTTGAGTAAGAAAAGGAGCTCTCTTTGTCATTCATTCTCAATATTTGTGTTCTCTAAGATCAGTGTCTTTTCAGAAAATGGGAGTGTCCCCAAGAGGCCTCTCAATGATCAAGAATAAGAGACCCAAATGCAATGCATTTAGTGGCTACTTATGTCTCTCCTTGCAATATGAGATTTGGAAGGCATTCCCAGGAGTTTACAAAACAAACATTTTGTTAAAACACACAAGTGAACTTGGTGTGTGCCATCTTGGACAAAGATTAATGCCCAGATACTATAGAAAGATTTTATCCAACATTCTTGTCTAAAGTTATCTATGTAAAAAGCATAAACTGAAGATGTTACATTTAAATTCAATAAAGCCCAGATTTCATTACTTTGAAGTATCACATTTGGAGGTTATTCTTTGTTCTAATTCTTGTCAAAATACAACATTGTATCTTGTTTCCTTGCCCACAATGAATTATCTTTTAGTTTAAATTGATGGATTTGAAATTAAGAGACTTCTGATAAGGAGGTACACTGCTTTTCAGGAAGAAAATTTTTGCTCAACCAGCAAAGGAAAGTATTTGTTTGAAATGTTTAATACTATGAATTAATTCCTAGGAAGAAAACATTCAATATGATATTTTTCACAGGCTCTCTATTCTGATATTAATCACATACCAGCCCCAAAAATGTCTTTTCTCATCCCTTACTGTATAGATATCTCTCACTCCCCTTCCCCCTCCTTTCTTTTTCTTTCCCCATGTAAAACCATTTTAAAATACCTTGCATAAAATACATGTAAATATAGAAAAGTCTGTTTTATTAAATTTCAAAGCAAAACCTTTCTTTGAGCAAAGAATATATCCACAATAGTTTGTCTACAGAGGATTAGTACAGAAAGCTCTGTAAGATTTAAAATATTATTTGAGGATAGAATAGAAATGGGTGGTATTATTTATTCCAAATTTTATGCATTGTGCCTCTTCAGCTACCTGATCATAGAACTGCTATAGTGATATGATCTCACTCTCCCTCTAATGTCAAAAAGACTGTCAGGAGAAAACTGCCCAGGAGCAAGCACATAATAATAAATAAAGATGTAATCTTCTATTTGAAAGTGTTTTTAGCTTTTCAAAACTCTGGGATTTGTTCTCCTATTTGAATCTCATGAGAACTCTGAAAAATGGTAAGGCAAGTGTAAATGTCCATATTATGTAGAAGAAACTATGGATAGAGTCTGATTCATGCCTTTAAAGTAATAGATGAGTTGGCAGCTGAATCTGAATTAGAATCACCTTTCGTTAATTCTAACTAGTGCAAAATTTTAGCTAGAAAAGTATGATCAACAATATTGTAAATCCCAATACCTCAATAAGATTTTCTTTAAATACTCTTTATCCAAAATTGAGAAGCAAAATCACTTTTAAACATAATCAAGCAAAAGAGTATTTTCTTTGTTTATCTAGTACCAGTTACTTTGATTTATACATAATAAGAAAATACAGGATGTCCAAAATATCTCCACGGTAAGAACTAGATAGACATATATAGCTTACTAGTTTCCTGTGTGTTAAGGCTAGAAACAAATTCTATTCTACTACTGATTTAAAAATCTATGTTTCAGTGTCTTTGTTGTAAAGTGATGAAATAATGATTAATATATCATTACTTAATGTGGATATCTTATTTTTTTTTGTCTATTTTATCACATGGCAAAATTTGAGTAAAGCTACTAATATGGGTTCTGGTTTGTGGGGAGAGAGGCCGGGAAATAAGGAGATTTCTGCAAGCTAGCCTTGAATATAAAAGAAAGTCTCTGTTTAGAGATTTGTGTTTGTGCTGTTTTGAGTGCAGGAGAAAGTCACCAGGTCAAACAACCCGTCTAGGCTGATAGAGTTACAAGCATTGCAACCACTATCTTTACATGCTTCCTGATTTAATGATGCCATGGGAATTGCTATATTATCTTTAATGCTCCTGATTGAATGATACCATGAGCATTGTAACTGCTATCTTTGTATACCATCTAAATACATGATGCCATGTACCTTGTAACTATTGTCTTTGCATACCATCTTCTTGCTGTAATGTCTAAATTGTATTACCCACATTCTGTTTCCCTGCCAAAGTTTACCCTTAAAAGCCTTGTCCCTACCTTCAATAAACAAAGCCTATTGCTCTGACAATACTTCCCTGTGAGTGGTCTGTGGCTCACAGTCTTCCCTCTTTTTCCTGCTTTCCCGAGTCCAGCCTGGAGGCCATGCGCTGAAAGAGACCCTTACCCAGCCCTTGCATTGGCCTTGTCGGGGGGTCTGGGGCCAGAAACCTACACTGGTTCCTTAAGTTTTAATTTTGATCAACATGGTCAGCTCTGTCTAACATGAGTGTTTCATTTTCATGTATCTTACAGTTGGTTCAGAGAGAAGTAAGTAACCTAAGTTACCCAACAGGGCCCAAGGGTTACCTCTCTGCATCCTTAACACCTTTTGGTATCTCTTCACTTTTTATTATATTTGTCAGTGTAATAGACCTGAGGTGATATCACATTGTGATTTGATTTTTATTTTCCTAACAATTAGTGTTGTCAAACACATCTTGTATGTAACTCTTGAATACTTGAATATCGTCTTTATTTTTTAATTATTTACTATAGTTTTTATCTCTTATTATTTTTATTATTATTTTTTGTCCCCCAATTCACAATACAGACCAGGCAAAGGGCCTGGGTTGAGATTCATATAGGGTGCATTTACTGTACTTCCTCTTTCTATACAGTCAGTGTAAAGAACACAGCTTGTGGTAAGAATTGGGAACCCTTATCTTTTTGAATTTGATCCCCTGAGTACCACCAGGAGTCACTCCTGACTACTGACTCAGAAACAATCCTTGAGTATGCTAGATGTGGTCCAACCTCCTTCTATTAAAAGTTAACAATAATAAGAGTGACTCTTAGATAATTAAGTCAATGCTGACCAAATATCTAAGGACTGTAATCATTGTCCTGTCCTTATTAATTTTAGCACATGACTGTCATCTAAAGCACTAAAAAATGTGAAGTTATTTATGGATCATCTATGATGAATGTTATGTGTTTGAACTGTCTATATCTAGGGAGCCTCCAACAGAATAAAGGAAGAAATGTTTGCCAATCTTTTGCACCTGTATTAATGGACATCTCAATTTGCTGTAGATAAAGGATTTGCTAGCATGTGGAAATTGGTTTAAAGAAGATAATTTTGCAAAGATGGGCTCTTTAGAAGGCAAAGAAGCAATGTTCCATATGCTGAAAGCAGAAAGAAAACTTTGTCTCATTGAGCACCTCAAGAAAGGAGAGCAAGTAGACTCAGTTCCTAGGTAGATGCTACAGAACTGGTGAGGACCATGAGAATGCAACCACCTATATCTGAGAACCAGGTCCCCTCATGACACAGAAGTGTCCTTTGCAATAGACAATGAGAATTCAGCAGCCAGGATTTAAAGAAATAAGATTTAAACTTCCTTTTCTGAATGTCAATGACATTCAAAAAGGCCATAATAGTTCTAAGATGAGAATAGTTGCTTGTGATTCAAGAACTAAATCATTTATTTAAATTAATGCATTTCTTTGGCATTTCTAAGCTAGTAAGCTGCCATTTAAATTTGTTAAGATTACTGTGGAGGAATGTGGGTATGATGAGCAGTGAGTTAGTTGCCTACCTTGCACATGGTCGAGCCCAATTTCATTCCTGGCATTACATATGGTACCCTGACCACCACCAGAAATGGTCCTTGAACATAGAGCCAGGAAGGAGTAAGTCCTGAAAACTGCCAGATGTGACCCAAACATCAGCCTTTCTAAAAAATCTATTGTTGTGTAGTTTTCCAAGTCTAATCTTTGATAAACAGCAATTATGGGTAGTAATTATTGTCACATAAATGTATGTAGAATTCTGTTTCATTCAATTTTAGACACCAGGAAAATATGGCACTCCAATATCAATATTTTCTTAGCTCTTTTTATACTCAGGATATGAATAAAAGAGTGTTTAGGTTTAGTCATGCATGACAGAACCATTTCCATTATTCTTGTAAACATTTTTTCAGGCTATTTTATATTTACCAATATGATATCTGCCAATTCATTAAAAGATAACACCTCTGGAAAAAGCAAAGATTTCCTGACTCTTCCAGTATAAGCAAGTAAAGGTTGAAAGAGGAAAATAGGGAGATATCAAGATGGAGGAATTGGAAGAAATTGTTTTCCAAGGTGGAAAGGAAGAAAGAAGCACAAATGTCAATTAGATATTTATTATACAGAAACACAGGAGCTGGTATTGATTTATTTTGATTTGGTGAATATGATGACATTGACTTGCCCCAGGATGAGGGTGCTGGCATCTCATGCTTGTCAGTCTTTATTGAAGCCCTAAGAATATCAGGAACGAACCACATTCTATTTTGTTACTGAATAAAGTGCTTCTTTCTTATTCCCCTATGCTAAATTTGTGGAGAGAATTTTTGGGTTAGGAGAAGTGACTGTTTTTAATTATTTTTCTTCCAACCTGTTGTGCAGGCTTCAGAGATCTTCACCTTGAAAAAAAATGTGTTAAAATTGGGAACTACTGAGGCCAGAGCAGTGGTACAAGTGGTAGGGCCTTTACCTTGCACACACTAACCTAGGAGAGGCCACATTTCTATCCCCCCACATCCTATATGGTCCTCCAAGCCAGGAGCAATTTCTGAGTGCATAGCCAGGAGTAACCCCTGAGCGTCATTGGGTTTGGCCCAACCCCATCCCCCAAGTGGGAAAAACTATGTCCCAGTGATGTTTTGCTCAATTGATATAATTAAAAGAAGAGGAAGCTACTGTAGTTTTCTAGCAAAGTAGTGCATGCCATTGTCTGAGCAGGACTGTCCACAGAGCTAATTATTACTCTTAATTCACTGAGAGAAGAGAGGTAGCCTTGTCTTCTTTTCAAGGTCCACTTTTACAATTCTTTCTTGAATTTCATACATTTGTATTTAATTTACTACTTGCTATCTGAAAGCAAAAATGCATAATTCATCCTAGAATTGCTGATAAAATATAAATTCATATCTGGTGATTGCAGGGTAAAAACTGTTTTCATATGTAAGTTATATTAATTATAATAATTTTTTACAAATATTTGCATCAAGCACTTCTTAAAATTAAGTGTGCATACATGTAATTTTTATCTCTATTTAATTATTAATTAGTTTTAATCTTCTTAATTTTTTATTTCTATCATTTTACTTAATAGATAATGCAGCTCAATCATTAGGAATTTTCTCTGCTCATCTTCCTTAATCTCCAATTACACATTAATGGATTATTTTTTTGAGTGGTTGGGGGCCAGAAGAGAACATTTCCTTGAGGTCTTTTAGAAAAATAAAATGACCCATTAGACAAAAAGTGTAAATGTACTGCTGCTACTCCACGCAAAATGATCTGGTTTTGCCATTCCAGCAAAATTCAAAGTATACAGATATTCTACAAAAGGGATCCACAACCATGAATCCTTCTATTTCAGAAAATTATTTTAGTATGAGAATTAAAATCATGATCCTAGCTCACTGGCAAACATCTGTTGTTCATTGATAGCACCATCTGGCATTTCAGCTCTTCACTCTGTTTTTGATGCTTTGTGTAGCTGCATCCCCAAATTAATTATTTTATAACTATTTGTTTTTTAGTAGCCCAAGTCTTATAGGGTAACTTTGCTAAAAGCTAAAAATTCAATGCTTTATTCAGGCCTGAATGGGCATTTCTGTGCTTTCCTCTGGTCATGGTTTGAAATGATTCATACCATTATGTTCAGGGCAGTGAAGGGTGGGAGAAAATGTATTCTAATGCCCTGAGCAGTTTTGTGGCATAAAATGTGTTTATCAGCATTTCCTAAACTCATGAGCATGCATATTCTAATCCAAATAATTTAGAGAGATGATTATTATAATACAGGTTGAACTATATCTGTCATAGAAGTTAAAACACTGCTGCCTAAAGCCTTGATTGTTTTAATAGAGCTATTGCCTTTACCCATTTCTATTAGCACCTTCTTCAATTATTGATCTTACCATTCAATTTACACTAGTGTCATGGTGTTTCAGGCCTGTGGGAGAAGCAGTCTAGGTGATGCCATGAAATAAATCAAGATAGGTCACTAACTTGCCAGCTTAATACTTTGTGACTTTGGATCTCAGTTTCTCAATGGTAAAGAAATTACAGGTTGTGATGTTTAGTAGAGATCAAGGAACCCAGATAAAATATCAGCAGTAATGACTATAATGCACAAATACAACTGAACGACTATGGGATTCAGTGGTTCTTTATCTTGGCATGAGAACCACCTCGCACCTTTAAATATTCTAATATTTTGACCTCAAAGGAATAGAATCTGACAGATTGGCCCAGACATCTGTATTGTTTAATTGTTTCAGTTAATACAAAAATACAGCAGGGGGCAGAGAGCTAGCACAGCAGGAGGGCATGTGCCTTGCACTTGGCAGACCCAGGATGGACCAGGGTTCAATTCCTGGCATGCCATATGGTCCTCTGAGCCTGCCAGGAACGATTTTTGAGTGCGATACACAAGTACAGTGTTCCTTTGCCACTTCATGCTTCATGTTTTGTGGCTTCAGTGCTTCACTGGTTTTTCCAAAATATTCATAAAAAAATAAAAATAGGGGCCAGAGAGATAGCATGGAAGTAGGGAGTTTGCCTTGCATGCAGAAGGACAGTGGTTCGAATCCCGGTATCCCATATGGTCCCCTGAGCCTGCCAGGAGTAATTTCTGAATGTAGAGCCATGAGTAACCCCTGAGCGCTGCTGGATGTGACCCAAAAACCATAAAATAAAATAAAATAATAAAATGAAATGAAAAAATACAACCATATTGGCAGCCACATTGCAGAAAGGAGCGTTGTTTCATGTTGATGCATGCCAGAGAAGGATCTCTGCTGGTCAAACAAAGAGATGAGGTGACTAAGACTCCATACCAAGGGCTCTCATAAAGGGGCATGATTGGTTTCCAGTGTGACATCTACTAATGAGAGTACGAGTGGATTTACAGTGATCCCTCATTTTTTATTACTCTATAAGGTTTTATAATCAACCTTATCAATTATCACTGACATGTTTAAGTAAATATATATACTGTTGTAATTTTGTCTTAAACGTGTAAAGAATAAACACTGTTTATATGTTTAAAACTTTCTTGTACCCGCATACACGAAAATTCCTAGGTGCAAATCCTACTTTGCAGGTTTTCAGCTTTCACTGAAGGTTCTGGTCACCATTAATCACACACACACACACACACACACACACACACAAAACAAAACAAAACAAAACAAAACAACAGAGGGATCACTGTAATCCCTGAGCCCCCCTCTAAAAAAAAAAAAGGCAAAGGATGAGAACCACTCATTGAGAGGAAAAAAGCACTTGGAGCCACATAACTTAGTAATGCTGTTCTACTGTGATCTCGGTTCTGAACCTTAGTTTATAATGTGTACAGAGAAAGGAGAAATGTGTAGTGCCTGGAGGTGTAAAGAGACATAATCTTTCAGGTAAATTTCCCAGCCTTACAATAGCTCAGTAAATGTTAACTACTATCATGTCTGTACTGTTTTTTTTTTCTTTTTTCTCTCTGCCAAAGAGTGGTTGTGTGATTAAACATGGAGTATAAACTTTAAAAAATATATTTATTTATTTACTTGGGAATTGAAACCATCTGTCCGGTTGGCCATGTGCAAGGTAAATGCCCTACTGCTGTCTTATCTTTCCAGCTCCTAGAGTATACGTTTTTTGAGGACAGAGATTATGGTTTAGTTTTCCTCTAAATTTCATATAGGCCCAAGAATAGCACTGAATATATTGTAGAGGGTATATGATAATGACAGAGATTCATCAATTGTCTTCTACTGACAAAAAGGAATTCAAAATTATCTTTGGCTCTAACAAATACATTTGCAAACAGCATAGATACATTCTTGTAGACTCACCACATTTTTGATAAAATTCAAAGAGCATTTGATCATCTGAATCTGTCACAGAATACCTTTTCTATAATCATATTATTATCTCATCAATGTAGATGCCATGGTAGAGCAAATTCATGTTTTCATCTACACATTTTATATGGCATTGGATTGCAGAAAGGAAGTTCTATCTATGTGAAGATAAAAACTGGCTTTCAGTTCTCAAGAACTAATGTGGGGGTAATATTTTAAAAATCCAGACTCAAGAATACCATCCTGCTTTTTACATAAACCTAAGAATTGAGCAGGCTAGTGAGAGAAGACTGGATAGGGGCACTGGAAACTATGTGAGGGACCAGGGGGGCATTGCAATTTTTGAGCAGCAAGTTGACCTCCTGTCTGGCTCAAGCCCAGGCTATCTTAGAAATGGAGTAGAGCAATCTGTGTTAATAGCTGTGGCAAGGAGAAGGAGACAAGTAAGGATGATCAAAGACATGAGCTTCTCCCAAACTGGAAATGCTGTATTACCACATGAGACCCCTGCTACTCTCCCCACCCTTGGTAGCAAACATGAATAAGAGCAGATTATTAGTGTGCAGACATGTTCTATGTAGTTGGTTCATTCAGCTAACACAGTGTTCTAAAGGAATGAAGGAGGTGTTACTCCGGATCTTGAATTCAGTAAATTCACCATATTCTGTACCATCTGTCAGCTCCTTATTCTGAGTTTGTAAACTCGAGATAAAGACACTGAAGACAGCTGTTGTCTCTGTCAAGTGTTGTCAATAAAACATGGCTCATTTTATTGCACATTCCAAGATCTCGACCAATGCTCTTTAAGTTTTGTCACTGTCTACTCAGCTTTGCAAAGATAATGAAAATTCAAACCACAGAGAGAAGGGAGAAAAGGCGCTTATCTTGAATCAACATTAGTGACTCAGGATAAAACACCTAGGCAGTTTTGAAGGATGTATCTTAAGTGTGCTTAGAATTTGGGTGTCTGAGGCTTTTGCAAAGAAGTGTATGAGGGCCCGGAGAGATAGCACAGCGGCGTTTGCCTTGCAAGCAGCCTATCCAGGACCTAAGGTGGTTGGTTGGAATCCCGATGTCCCATATGGTCCCCCGTGCCTTCCAGGAGCTATTTCTGAGCAGACAGCAAGGAGTAACCCTTGAGCACCACTGAGTGTGACCCCAAAACCAAAAAACAAAAATAAACAAAAAAAAAGAAGTGTATGCATTTCAGAAATCAAGGAAGACTAAAACCTGGGTCACAGTTTGTGACAAATAAAGTTAAAACTCAAGCAATAGGATAGAGTTAGATGGGCAGCAAGAACTGTTTGAGTTAGTCTCTCCTGTACCATCTACAGTATAAGAGACATAGGAGCCATCTTGAAAATGTATTTTACCTGTTAAGGAGAGGACATCAAATATAAAATTTATTTCTAGATTTTAAAAATTGTCATCCTTTCTATTTTTATTCCACAGGTTTTAGGAAGCTCAATTTTGTTGGCATGATTAGTCAAATGAGTAGGTCTGAACTGGAACTATATACACAGTCACTCTGAAAGAGATGATGTTCCAGACTGCCATATACTTTTTGGTTTTCCAATAATGCCCTATTATGCTATAACTACTTCATAATGAGAATTTTTAATTTTGCTCATGAGTTTTATAGCATGAAATAAATTATTGCAATATTATAATTTTATACTTTTTGAATTCCTTCCCCCTTTTCCAAAACTATCATATATTACATGATTATGTTTGTAATATAATACAGTTCTGTGACTTTTTGTCCATATAATCTATCATAAAACTTTTCTCTCAGAAAAGTATCATTTTTATATTCATGAAGACATTTTTCTGTAGCAAAGTTAGCTTATATTAGCATTAATATAACATTAGCATAATTGTCATTTATGCTAATATTCACCTGTGTTTACCAAAGATAAATTACCCTAAAACGATTAAGTACATTAATGCACATTTTAGTTGTTTCCAATTGCTAGGCATTTTTAGTCTTTTTATTTCTTTTTAATCTTTTTTTAAAGAATAAATAATTATGAATAAAAAACAAGATTTATAAAATTTTAAAAAATGTTTTTCTGTGAATTTTAACTTTATACTCAAACTTTCTTTGGTAAAGTGGTCAAAAATATTTCATCCATTTTATAGAGAAAAATGAAATGATAAGTGATTTTCCAAGCACCATAAGTTATAGTTTCAATCTGAAATCAGTCTTCTAGCTCTTAGATATTTTTCATTAATAAAAGACAAAAGGAAATATTATGTTTGACTTTGTTTTATTCTTTTAATTTTCATTAAACTTCAAAATTTATAATTTTTCATCTTGTATTTTGGAATAAAGATATATTTTGAAAGAATCCACAAAATTTTTATAGTGAATTTCAAATGTGAATAAAATCTAGAATAAAATAATAGGTTTTATGATAATTATTACAAAAACTATTCCTTTAATATTCTAGGCACTTTAAAAAGTAAATTATTCCAAATGGTATTAAGTTACAGGTTTTTATTTTTCTTTAGTTTACCAATCCCAAGAAGATAAGGCTCAAATTTAAATATATTTCATTATCTTCCAACAGTTTCACTATTGAAATATGTTAGTTATGAAAAAAAGAAAGAGTAAGAGGGGTCAGGAAAAAGGAAAAGAGGAAAATTCTACTGCTTAGTGTCTACTCTCAAGAAACAAAAACATTAATTCAAAAAGATACATACACATCACTACACACACCACATATGTTGATTGCAGCTCATAACTCATTAGTCAATATATGTAAACTATCCAACTATCCAACAACAGATGAATGAATAAAAAGGTGAGAAAGTAGAATATTATATATATATATAAGAATATTATAGTGTTGTATGAAAATAGGAAAGCATTCAATTCTCTGCAATGAGGAATGAACTGGAGTGTATCAGATTAAGAAAAATAAGTCAGTAGGAGAAATACAAATAGCAATTGATTTTACAAATTTGCAGAATATAGAGAAACAAGGGATAAGGCAATTTTAAAATTAAAAAATTTTAATTAAAAAATGAAAAGTAGTGAATAATGATACACCTGGATGTGTAACACCTGAATGTTATGAAATATGTAAGCTGTTAGGAAGTGGGTTGTTTGGACTTCTTTTTTTTTTTCACCTGTTCTGCAGTATCTGTTCCAGAACCTTTGCTCAGTAAGGCTATCTCTGGACCCTGCAGGCTCCAACTCCTACTGGCCCCCTAGGCCTATCCTGACCTACTTACTGGTAACTCCTTTACCCTAAAGAAGATTTTTTCCTTTTACCACATTCATATCTTTATCATGTTATTCAGTGGTGGCAACTGGGCAATTTAATTCACCCTCTCAAGGTCCCAAAAGTCTCATGTGGAAAAAGAAATCTAGAATTCTAGAGAATTGATCTGAACATGTAAGTGAAAAATTGTTGTATGTTTTCTCTGTGCCATATATGTATTAAAGACTTTAGAATGCTCATTCAAAAACCTAATATTCAACTATATGCAACAACATGTAATTGGTAAAGTTTATCAATAATAAAATAAATTATCTGCAAAATGCATCATAATATTAGATATGAGAGGCTCATATTTAGTGAAAGTTTGAAACTACTGAGTGCCTTAAGATAAGTTACAAACCTTTCGTTTATGAACATGGGAATGGAGAGGATGGAGAGGTTAGTAACAAACAAGTAAGACTGAGGCTAGAATCTAGGTCTCTTGATTCTAATCCAATGCCTTTTGCCAAATCATTTTTGTGAATTATAACAAATAATAATTATTCTTTGATCCAGTAGATTAAATGCAAAAGTGTATTAGTCCAATAAATAACCATGACAAGAATATTCTATTTATAAGTATAATAAAATAATTGAAAATAAATGTTAACCTATAGGGATATTTGATAAATAAGAGCATATAAAAACATGAATCCTATGGAGGATTCAAAATGATGATATAGAGCTTTGTTTATAATTATAGACAGATGAAAATGATGTATATTTCTTGGAGTCCCATCATGTTAACAAACAATCTGGCCTGAAATTGCAGAATTTACACTTAGATTGCACATTTTTGAGGATTTTTTTTTATATTGTTTTATATCCTAGATTCAGTGTTAAATGATTCAGAAGGTGCTTGCCTTGCATGCTGCAGACTGGAGTTTGATCTCTCAGAGCATTGTTAAGTGTGACAGCCCCCCAAAAATCCAAATTCCTTTAGAATTTTTTTGCTAAAGGAAATGTTTTAAACATAGTAATTCTTGTTCTGATTCTTTCCTGATATAAACCAGTGTTTCTGAACTATATTTTGTTTTAATGTAAAATCTTATTCCATCGACTATTCATCCTCAAGGGTTAAGTCAGAGAATCTGCATTTGTAACTAGTTACCTTGTGTTGCTGAATAGGGAGCAGCATTTGGTACTGCAGGATTTAACTGTTTTTGTTAATTACTCCAACAGGGCTTTTTTATCACTCATTCTATATGTCCCTTCTGGTAATCGGTTTCCTTAGTTTATTGGTGCTTTAGTGATTTCTAGCTAAATGGAGCCCTGGAGTTTTCTTCTTTTTCTTACAGTTAATAAGCATAAGCAATGGGAGACATTATTTTAAATTGTGGCATATCCACTATTCAACATTATTTTTTAATCATGTATTTTTATATATCTTGATATCCTTAACCAATAATGTGGATAATGTGCTTTGATTTAAAGGTATTGATTGTTGATGTAGATGAACAACTGATGAGTAATTATGATTTTAAAATAACAAAGCAATGCTGGGCTGCTCAGTAAGGGAAATGAGGTCATAGTATAAAAGCTACTATTCAGCACTATTCTGGACTGCATTGTTATGAATTTAAACATTTTAAGAATGACTGGATGTCAGAATGACCTAAGATTTATTTTATAAAAAACATCTTGTGCTACCGGATAAATAGCATAAAGGTAAGGCGTTGCCTTGCTTATAGAAGGACTGTGGTTCAAATCCCGGCATCCAGTACGGTCCCCAAGCGGAGCCTGCCAGGAGCCATTTCTGAGCGTAAAGCCAGGAGTAACTCCTGAGTGCTGCCGCGTGTGACACAAAAACCAAAAACCAAAACAAAACAAAAACAACAACAATAACATCATGTTAAAAGCTTGAATTTGGGAAGAAAGATAGATGATATAAGAAATTATCTCGTAAACACCATGTAAAGACCAGCAATATAGATTGATAATATATAAATAATATATATAATATTATAATATATATAAATATATATTATTTAGTTTTAAAAGGTTTAGTAATTTACCCAAAGCAACACTTTGAGTGATGGGAATCTCAATTCACACCTGTTTGACTTAAAACTTAGGATCATAACCTCTGCATTGAAACTCATTCTAGGACTTGAATGCCTACCTAAATGTACTACGTAGTTCTTTTGGTAATAGAGGGCTTTATTTAGTAAATGGAGAAATAAATATCTCTTTATATAAAGAGATAAATGTTTATATAGATTGGATGAAATCTCAGTCACTTAGCTATATACTGAAATATGAATGATTCTTGGATCCAAGGCCAAAATGAATATATGTCAGGCCTTTCTCAGTCAATCAGAACTTCTTGAACAGCAATATATAGTCCAATAATTTAACATAACAACAAGTGGGGACAGAATGAAAAGCACTAATCCTTTTGTCACAAGGTTGTTTCACTAGGCAACTAGTCCTGGTCTTTAGGTGTTTTCAAATTTACATAATAGGTGTGTTCTAATTTACATAATGTAAATTAGCTCCATCCTGACTGTGTAACCAAAGAGACCATCAGATTCCCAGGTGGGAATCTTTCTTGGGAAGTATGCCCATCAAACACTAATTACAAGCCCTATTTGTTACCTGTGCTTCTGACTATATAAATCAGAGGTTCCTACAACTTTCTTGTCAGGTTTGATTAACTTACTGGCACAGCTCATTGAATTCCTGAAAGCCTTTAATCACTAGATTATTTGGTTATTATGATATTATATAACCCAGAAACAAACAAAAGTTCATAGGACAAAGTGTTCAGAAAGGGTACGGAGCCTCCTGGGACTCGAGAGCATTCTAGAGTTTTATTATTTACATACTCTGAATATTTTTGTTTTTAATTTTCTTCTTGGGTTTTGTAAAACTTTATTACTTAGACATGATTGGTTAAATCATTGACCATTGAGGAGTTACCTAACCTTCACTACTCAACTCCCAGAAGGCTGATAAGTGCTGGATTGGAAGCACTATCCTCTAATCTCATGATTCACTTGGCAATCAGTCCTGGTCTTTAGGTGTTTCCTAATTTACATAACAAAAGATATATTTGTCTTTTGTGACTTTTAGGAAATTCCAAGAGTTTAGGAAATTGTGAGCACCCAAATATATACAAATTACAAGTATATATGAGAAGAACATTTTGACTACATATCAGACTAAATATATTTCTTATAAGTCACTGCATCATAATAATTCTGCTAAGTGGAAATTTTTCTTTTCTCTTTGGACTTCAATTTGCTTAACCACAAAAGAATTTTTTTTTTACATTTTTAAGTTTGCTTTAAGATCCAAACCTTTATGTCCGAAATAATCCAAACTCTTTATGGATCTTTTCATTTCCTGTTTTGAATTCAAACTAACAGTTTATCCACCAATGTCCTCCTAATTTCATGTGTGAATTTTTCTTCCCAATAATCATTATTGTTTTTTATTAATATTTTTATAATTAAGGGTGATGATTGCAAAACCAGACTGCTGAAAAGGATGTTGTGGATTTCTATTACAGTGTTTATGCCAAATAGATTTCTTCCACTTACCTGGGCCAGATTGTTGAGAGTTTGCCATTTTATCATGGGCTTTCTGCCATTGTCACAGATGGGTCTAGTGCACTAGCCTCAGACTTCATGTATGAGAATCAAACACGAGAATCAAATTTCATCAGAAATTATTGTATTGAGTTTTTGAGCAGTTGACACTAAATGAAGCAGTTTACCTCTCTGGATTCCAAAAGAGTAATTGAGTCTTCACTCAACGTTTTGTCTTTTTGAAGATTTTTTTTTTTTTTTTTACCTAAGTAGTTCCTGATCAATATAGGCAAAAGTATGACAAAATAGGACCAGAATAAAATTAATATGGATATGAATGTGATTTCAAAAATTACTACAGAAAAAAAGATGTCAATAAGGAGATAGTTTCTCTCTATTAATATCTTTATGTTCATTAATTCCTCTGATGATAATATTTACTACCTACGATGTATTAGCTATTGTACTAAATCCTTCAAGTACAGGGTTCTTGACTTATATAGAACCTTGCTGAAGAAGGCGCACGTAATTTTTTAGAGAAAATTATATGACCAGAGAAAAAATGAGCAGTTTAGGTCACTTCTAGTCTAAAAAAGTAATGCCAAAAATATGATTTGTTTTTAAATTTAAACACCATGCTTACAAGTTTGTTTATAATAATAGCCATTCCTGCTATCAAAGTCAATGGTATCCCTCTCACCATCCCTAAGACCCTCTTCCTGTCCACCCACTCTCTCCCGTCTGCTTTTGCGACAGGAATTTTACTTTTTCTGTACGTTTCTGTCTGTCTCTCTCTCTCTCTTTTTCGCTCTCTCTTGCCCTTGCTCACTCTCTCGCTCGCTCACTCACATTTTTACATGTCCCCTTTGGCCTTCCGTATTTTTAGAGGAAATGCCTATTCATTTCTTCTCCCCACTTTTCGATTTGGTTAGATAATTTTTTCTCATTCAGTTCTGACAGTACTTTATATATCTTAAATATTGGCTAGCTCTTTATGAAGTGAATATTGGGTGACTAGTTTCTCTCATTCCGTAGGTAGCCTTTGTATTTTAGTTACTATTTGCTTTAAAGTGCAGAAGCTTTTCAATTTAATCTTGTCCATTTGTTTATCTCTTCTTCCACTTCTTTGGTCAGTGCTGTTTCTTCCTTGAAGACGCTTTTAGTCTCAATGTCACGGAGTTTTTTGCCTATGTTTTCCTTTATGTACCTTGGTATCAGGTCTGATATCCAGGTCTTTAATTCATTTTGATTTGACCTTTGTGTTTGGTGTTAAATAGTGGTCTGAGTTCACCTTTTTTGCATGTATTTGACCAGTTTTTACAACACCACTTGTTGAAGGGGCTTTCCTTGCTCCATCTTGTATTTGTTACACCATTATCAAAGATTAATTGGTTGTATACCTGGGGGTCAGTTTCAAAATATTCAAGTCTATTCCATTGATCTGAGGGTCTGTATTTATTCTAATACTATGCTGTTTTAATTACTATTACTTTATAATACAATTTAAAGTTGGGGAAAGTGATGTCTCCCATCTTTTTTCTCCCAAAGATTGCTTTAGTTATCTTTGGGGATTTATTATGCCAAAATAATTTCAGGAGTGTTTCAGGAGTGTTTGATCCACTTCTTTGGAAAATGTCATGGGTATCCTTTAAGAAATTGCATTAAATCTGTATAGTGCTTTGAGAAGTATTGCCATTTTAATTATGAGCATGGTAGATAACTCCATTTCCTTGTGTCCTCTTATTTCTTGAAGTACTGTTTTGTAGTTTTCCTTGTATAGTTCTTTGATCTCTTTAGATAATTTGACTCCAAGGTACTTTATTTTCTTTTTTCTTTTCTTTTCTTTTTTTGCTTTTTGGGCCACACCTGGTGATGCCCAGAGATTACTCCTGGCTACGCACTCAGAAATTGCTCCTGGATTGAGGGACCTTATGGGATGCCAGGGGATTGAACCGTTTTCCATGCTAGGTTAGCAAGGCAAATGCCCTACCATTTGTGCCACCACTTGGCCCAGTACTTTATTTTCTATGGCATATAGTAAATATAACTTTTTATAAAATAATGTTTCTTTATTCTCTTTTTATTATTTGTATATAAAAAGGCATTGTTTTTTGTTAATTTTGTTGTTTACCATATTACTTTACAAATCTATTATTTCTAGAAGCTTTTAGTAGAGTCTTTAAGATTTCCTAAATATAGTATCTGCAGTAAGAGCTTGACTTCTTCCTTTTCAATCTGTATGTCCTTGATTATCTTTATCTTGCCTGATTACTATGGCAAGTGGGAATGTTGCACTGGTGAAGGGAGGGTATTCTTTACATGACTGAAACCTAATCACAATCATATTTGTAATCAAGATGCTTAAATAAAGATATTATAAATAAAGAAGAAGTGCTGAGAGGAGGCTGAAAGAAGTGAAAAACATACTTTTAATGAAAGCTTTAATATATGATATGAATTTATTAAACTCCAGCCATAAGTTGCTTTTGTCTCCTGTTTCATTTTAACTGACCATAAGTTGTTTTTCTTTAACTGCCTGCCTGCATATTTCTTATCTGCCAAGTTACAGAACCTGCCTGCCGGCCTCCCTGCTTCCCGCCAGCTTTACGAGCTCCTGTGTGACCCACCGCCCTTGAGATTTGAAAATTTGCCACCCTGCCCCCTGACCTCCCTGCTTCCCACTCCTGTATGGCCCACCCGCTCTAAAATCTTGAAATTTGAAATCACCTTTATCTCACAACCCCAGGCGCAGTTCTCCTACGTCAATGCTCATTCCTGTTTCTTTTAAGATTGTGCTTTGATGATAAGAATGAATCAGCCTGTCTAAATTCTGTATAAAAAGAGAGTGGCTTATGGTTTAGGGGTCCGCAAACCTCTACTCTGCCATGGGTACATTTCGGACCCTGACCCGTCAGATAATAAACGGAACTCGCTTGCATTATTGCTGGGCTTGAGTCTTTTCATTATTCTGTGCAGGGCAGCTGGAAATCGGGTTTTCCAGACCCTGCAGGCAAACTTGTCCTGTGCCAGATCTTAGAGGAAAGTTTTTTCATTTTTTCTCCATTGAATATATTTGCCATGGGCTTCTGGTAAATGCCCTTGACTATATTGAGAACATTTCCTTCCATTCCTATCTTGTTGAGAGTTTTTAAATCAGGAATGATTTTTGGAGCTTGTTAAGTGCTTTTTCTGCATCTATTGATAACATCATATGCTTTTTATTTTTCCTTTTGTTCATATGGTGTATTATGTTGATTGACTTGGCATATGTTAAACCATCCTTGCATTCTGTAATGAATACTACTTGGTAATGAATCAGAAGCTTCTTGATAAACTTTGGATTCTATTTGCTAGTATTTGGATGAAGATGATTGCATATGTGTTCATCAAGAATATTGGCCTATAGTTCTCTTTTTTTCTTGGCATGTCTGTCTACCATTGTTATCAGGGTAGTGTTAGCTTCATAAAAACTATTTGGAAGTGTTTCTGTTTCTTTAATTTTATGGAAGAAAGTGAAATGGATTAGAGTAGGTCTTCTTGAAAGGTTTGAAATAATTTGCTAGTGAATCTATTTGGGCCCAGGCTTTTTTTGGTGAGCATATTTTTTATTACCATTTTAATTTCTTCAATAGTGATAGGTCTGTTCAGATAGCCTGATCATTTTGGTTCAACCTTGGGAGTTTATAGAAGTCTAAGAATTTATCCATTTCTTCCAGGTTCTCTTGTTTTGTGGCATAGAGTTTTTCAAAGTAATCTCTGATTACCCTTTGAAATATTGTAGTTATTTTGAAATCTCCCCCTATTTTATTTCTAATTCTTTATATTAAATTTCTTTCTTTGTTTATGAATATTATTAATGGTTTATCAATTTTGTTTATTTTTTAAAGAACAAACTTGCTTTCATTGATCTTTTGGATTATTTATTTGTATTTTTATTACACTAATATCTACTCTGAACTTTATATTTTCCTTCTGTCTTCCTATTTTTTGGTTCATTTTGCTGACTTTTTTCAAAATTTTTAAGCTGTTTTATTAAGTTATTTAAATAGGCTCTTTTTTCCTTCCTGATGAATGCTTTCAAGGCTATACATTTTCCTCTTAATTCTGTTTGTGTTCCACAAATTCTGATCATTTGTGTCTTCATTTTCATTTGTTTTGAGGAATCTTTTTTATTTTCTCTTTGATTTCTTCTGTAACCCACTCGCTTTTCACTGGGGAGCTGTTTGATTTTCAAGTGTTAAAGTTAGAAGTATGAATGTTTCAAGCAATTATATAGAGAAATAATGGAGATATAGTCATAGACATTTGTTTTTTCTTTTTTACTATTTGGAGAGATTTATTTTGTATTGTTTTGTTTGAGACCATGTCAGTGAATGCTCAGTAGAATGTGTGGTACTGGGGATCAAATCTGAGCCTTCAACAGGTAATGTACATGCTTTATTTAGTCCATTGAGCTATTTTCTCTATGTCCCCCACATAATTCATCATATGAATGATGGAATGGAAATAATGAACACTTCCATAGGTGACAAGGTAGATTACTGATTTGTGTATAAAAATATTTTTAGATCCTAAAATTTTAGAACAATAATACATTTTGTTGGATGCTTAGAATAATTATAAATGGCCTCAACTGGATAATAAGTGTACATCATCCAGAGATGTGAGGTACCTGTTTTGCAGAGCCTGAAAAGTGAGACATACAATGTACTGGTGGTCAAAGAGTGTCTTTATTAGGATACTTTTTATGTAATCTGCTTTTTATAATCTGTCCTATTTTCTGATCTGTGTGACTATGCCAGGTGGCTATTAATGAGGTCAGTTAATTATAAGAGCTAAAAATGAATGGGAAGCTAAAGCTAAATGAATGGGCACAAACTAAAGGTGTTCATACCACAAGGAAATGGAAGTCAAATATTATTAACAAAAAAGAATATTTGATTGTTGCAGAAACAGAAAAGCTAGATAAATAAAGGAAGTCATATAATTACATAAGAAAACCAATAGTGTTTGTCTGCAGTTTGGTCTAATTCTAAAAATTAAATTGAGAGATTATCAGATTCATGTGAACATGTGTGCCAAGATCCATGACACTTTGGGCAAGCTGTTTCTAAGGTCGAAACTATTGTTTTCTCATGGATGGGATATTGGGAATGCTGGACTTGAGTTATGCCTGGATTTCAACACTATGTATTGTTTTGGCTTGGTTAGGTTTGGTTTTGGGGTCACAATGGTAGCACTCAGAGGTTACTCCTGGCTCTGTGCTCAGAAATCGCTCCTGGCAAATTCCAGGGATCATATGGGTGGGATGCTGGGAATCAAACCCCAATCCATTCCAGGTTGGTTGAATGCAAGACAAATGCCCTACTGCTGCGCTATCTCTCCAGCCCCTCAACACTATGTAATTATTTTCTCATGTTAATAGACAGTGTAATGTGACATTTACTACAATTCTGGATGTTCTATCATCACTTTTGAACCAACTGACTCTCTTATTTTCAAATATATAATTATCAGCAGCAAGATCAGGTTTTTTCTTGCCAAAGAAGATTCAAAAAATTAACAAATTGTTCCAAATCTTATTAACTTTCTTTCCAATAAATTGAGGACTAATATTAGAGCCAACAAAAATCTTACTTCATTAGAACATACCCCACTGACACTTACTGTCTGATAGAACTTTATTCAGTAAATAATCCCTTTTCTTTCAAGAGTCTTTATTTGAATTATAAATTATGTGATCACCATATTTTAAATGAGCCAGCCTTTGTAATCACCCTTTCAATTTGAGATCCCAAAGCAAGAAATGTGCTCCCATCTGACTATTGTCCCAGATCAAACACTATAATTTTTCTTGTAACAAGTTACAATATCCTACAAGTATCATAATGTGTGTTATTAGTCATTAGATAAATAAAAAATAAAAGTTGAGATAAATTAAATAATGCACAAGTAAAGAAAAAAGCAGAAGAAAATACATAATTTGGACTAACCCCATATCCATTCTCTCCTAAACCATGAAATGCTCTGCTATATTACATATCAAATCTAAGTCCATTTTTAAATAAAAATATAAAAATAGGTTGGAAATTTTAATGAAGAAAAAGAGTGACATGGAAAGATACTAAAGGGTTAGTATGTAAAATCCCCTGGTATAATTTAGAGCTCTGCTTGCCCTCCGGTTCCTAGCAACACCAAATACAGCCATAAAGACCCCAAGTACCATCAGCATTAGCCCTTGTGTTCTCTGCCATACCCTACCCTGAGTTCCTACAGATCTAGTGGGTCAAATATCACTGGGCATGGCCCATATTCTGAACAATGTCTGGGTAGCTTCCAAAACAAACAAATAAAGTTATAAATAATATTATGTATAGTAACAAAATTCATGCATATTGCATGCAGTTAATTAATGTATTCCTCACATTTAAAGTAATATTAGCATGTAATGAATACATTATATAATGCCTGTGGTATATTATAAGTAGCGCATGTTAACATGTATGTTATAATATTTATCATAACCTATCTATAAGATTTGGTTATAAAGAATTATAGAAGTTGAGATTTCAATTTTTTACTTTTGAGTCCAGTATTCACAGAAATAAGAGAAAGTCTGAATCTTCTTAGGATTATGTATGTCTTTTATATAAGTTTGTATACCGCTTAGAATACTTAGAAGTATTTATACCTTTGGCCATCAGTGACAGCATCTGTCTATAATCTTATCCAGTCCTCTCCATACCCTATTAAAATCAGGTTGTATTTTCACATTTGAAATCTTCAGATTCCTGGACTCTGGTCTTTAGAAAATATCACTCATGCAATGTCCAACATCCTTCATCAGTGCAGGGATACCACCACCAATGTCTGCAGATTTCTTCAATCCTCTTGCCAGCCTCTGGGGCAGATATTTTTTTCTCTCTCTGTATCTCTCTCATTTTATCTCTCTTCCTCTTTCTCTTCATTCCTCTGCTTTTTCCTTTTAGACATTAGTTTGCAGTATTGGTACTGAAGGAGATTCATGCATATCACTTTATCTGCTTTAATTGGAATATTTTATATAATATCTTTATTTAAGCACCGTGAGCACAAACGTGTTTGCAGTTGGTTTTCAGTTCAATAAAAGAACACATCCCTTCATCAGTGCAACCTTTCCAGCACTATTGTCTCCCACCCCCTCCTTGCCAACCCACTGCCTGCCTTTGAGAAAGGCATTGTAGTTCTCACACTCACTACCATTGGCATGATAGTTATTAGTATAGAATTCAGTGGTTGGCAAGCCGCGACTCTTTACACTTTTTAATGCGGCTCTTCTGTGTGCTGGGTGGCTGCTCCAGGAATCTGGACTCTGCTACTAGCCTCTGTCAGTGCACGCCCTGTGTGGCTCTCAAAATAAATTTCAATCGTGGTTTTGGTGAGATTTGGCTCAGTTGAAAAAAAGGTTGCCCACCACTGATAGTTCTCTAACTGCACTCACCACTCTTTAAAATAAGCTTCACAGCTTTTGCCAATCCTTCTAGCCCTCATCTCTGGGTACCATGACAGTAATGTCTTTTATTTTTCTTAAATTCCACAGAGAAGTAAGACCCCCCGTCTCTCTCACTCTCTCATCCCTCCTCTTATTTCACTCAGCATAATCGTTCCTATGTATATCTATATATAGAAATTGTCATGACTTCATTTTCTTCTGACAGCTGCATTGTAATCCATTGTGTTTAAGTACCAGTTTCTTTAGATACTCATCTGTTGTCAGGCATCGGGGTTGTTTCCAGGTTCTAGCTATTGTAAATGGTGCTACCCTGAATAGAGGTGTACAGAAAACAGTTCTTATTGTGTTTTTGTGTTACTATTCTATAGCCCTAGGAGTGGAACATATGGGACCTCAGTTTTCAGTTTCTTGAGGAATCTCCACATTTTTTCCATAAAGGTTGGACTAGATAGCATGCCCACCTACCAGCAGTGACTCCCCAAATCCACACCAGCACTGATTGTTGTTGTCTTTTGTGATCTATGCCCATCTCTGTGGCATGAGAGAATTAACTAAACTCTTTGAAGTTTCCATTCCATCTAAACCTTCATATATTACTGTTAAAGGAATGAACATTTTGATTAAACTGTGATGTTATTACATAAAGTCCTAAAAGTAGGAATACTTAGGACAAATAATTAAAAATAATTTCTTGGAAAATACCATTTGAAAATTTTTTAAGGAGTCACTATGAAATAGTTGCTGATATTTGAATTTTAGTCATAAAATGTTCCACCTTCCAAAACTTATTTTTTAATTTTTTATGAATCCCAAATGGGAGTATTTGGTTCTCTTTTGTAAATATGGGGGGACAAAGTATTGGAGTGTTCAAACAAAAATATGATGATTTATGAGAAGTGAACAACTTTAATTATAAAAGGGTTGCGGTCAAAGAGATAGCATGGAGGCAGGGCATTTGCCTTGCATGCAGATGGATGGTGGTTTGAATCTTGGCATCCCATATAGTCTGTGGAATCTACCAGGAGTGATTTTTGAGAGGAGAGCAAGGAATGACACCTGAGCACTGCCCAGTGTGATACAAAAACAAAAACAAAAATAAAAACAAAGAAAACACAATAAAAGGGTTATAAGTATTTTCTAATTATGATTATATATTATATAAAATTATATATCATTTTATATTTATGATATTTATAAAAATATAAACAATATAATGTATAATAAAATAATATATACTTATTTATAATTTGTTAAAATTATATATTTATATTTATATTAATGGTCATAATTATGATTATGAAAGGACTTTATGCACTTTGTTGTGATGTAGAAAGTCTTTTCATATACTTTTACATACACAAATGTGCCATAGCAAATAGATAGCTAATTCATTTGCCCATCTTTTCTTCTCAATGATTTAATCTCTTATTTGCTACTGAATTGTAGGAGCTCCTCATTTTTTTATGTTCTTACTGAAAATACAAACTGCAAGCCTATCATTGCAGCCTATGAATTGTCTTCACTTTGTGATTATTTTACTTCATTCTATGTAGTCTCGTGTGTAGGGTCTTGATTTTGTGGATTGTGTTTGGCTATCACTCCAAAAAAAAATAAGGGGCAATATCCATGTCAAAGAGTTCTACTTCTAGTTTCTATTAAGTTTTGATTTCATCAGGATTATTCTATCAATTTTTGGACAGTAGGTGATTTTTATGTGTAACTTCCTAGAGTAAAATGACTCAATTTTTTTTTTTTTTTTGGTTTTTGGGCCACACCCGACATTGCTCAGGGGTTACTCCTGGCTGTCTGCTCAGAAATAGCTCCTGACAGGCATGGGGGACTATATGGGACACCGGGATTTGAACCAACCACCTTTGGTTCTGGATCAGTTGCTTGCAAGGCAAATGCCGCTGTGCTATCTCTCCGGGCCCAAATGACTCAATTTTTCAGCAATGTTATATCAGTCCTTGACTATTTTTAGGTAACTATGTTTTCCCACTTACAATGACAACTGGGCAGTGAAGTAATGGACAGGGTGTGCTTGAGTTTCTTTCATGTAACAAATAAAATAGATGTCATGAAGGAAAGGGACAAATTTTAGGATTAAAATTTGAATACAAATATTAAAAGAATTAAAAGCCCGGGAAGTACATTTTGTATTCTCAGTCACTACATTGTCATACAATTAAAGTTTATATATAAACATACATATATATACACATATGTATATATATGTATGTATATATATATATATATATATATATATATATATATATATATAAACATATATATGGGTGATTCTTAGCAGTGTTGATGAGCATCAATACTGTTGTACTTATCTAGACTTTCCATTGTCTGTGCAGAATCTGTGATCCCTTCAGCTCCACAGCTTTGTCTGTGAAACCACCCAAACTAAAACTATGTTGCTTGGCCTCCACCCTCAACTGTCTACAAAGGGCAAACAAGCAAACACCACTTACAGGAGGGTAGCACTGACCTGCACAACATGAGCACCCCAGAAACCCCATGAATCCTAGAGGCTGAATGTGTGAGCACCACAAATGAGGAAGAGCCAGTGACAACTCTACAGACTATGTGAGCACTTAATCCTGACCAGAGCTCCTTGCCAGCAGCTCAGTCACATGTGTGAGCCCCACAACCACACATACGTGTCCTCACAGGCAGTAGCCACAACAATGGCTAAAAGGGTGTGAGAGAAAAAGTTACAAAACCAAAGCAGTATTCTTTTCCTAGATTCACAAGGGAGATGAAACTAGATGACAACATAGTTATGAAAAGAAACAGAGCCAATGATCTTCTACTTCTAAGTAGAACCTTACACTTTAGCACTCAGAAAAGACAAGATCCAACAGAAGTTTATCAGGATTGGGAAAAGAGAGAGGGAGGAGAGATGCTGATTAGTAGGTATAGACTGTAGGCAATCAAGGAGAGAAAGTTCTGTCCATTAGATGGGCAACAAAAAAGTGAGATCAAGCAATGCCAGGTTGTATAATTCAAGTTTACCCAGAGAGCAGAGTTAAAGTACTCTTCTACAAAGTCAAACAGCTTAGTGTACTTACTGAACATCAACTGACTTGCTTGTCAGGAAATAATAGGACAGTATCAAACTGTGATGTCCTATACCTATGGCATAAGGTTTCAGTATTTATGAATGGACCTAATGGTGCTAAAATGTTTTGATATCATTATTACTGAGCTCCCCACTCTTCAATAGAAAGAGGGTTGCTGAGACCATAATGACTTCAGTTTGAAAAATGTATTTCTTTATTTTATTGGGTCATCTTTATCCTTGTATTCAGGGGCTACCCCTGACACAATACATAGTGGTTATGCCTGGCAGCGCTTAGGAAACCGTGTGTTCCTGGACTCCAACCTGACCTCCCACATGCAAAGCACACACTCCAACCTTTGTGCTAGTCTCCAAACTCTGCAAAAATTCTGAGTCTCAAAGAAAGAGGGAGACTTAATCTAATGACAAGTGAGAACAGGAAAGAAAAAGAACCAAGAACTTCCAGATTGCAAAAGTAACATTTTAATGACAGCGAATAACCCAAGTGCAATGGGTGACGCATTCTTGTAGTCCAACTTGCAGTTCTCCAGCAGCAAGCAGCTGTGCTGTCTTCCTAGGGCCTGGGCTCCAGGCAGCAGGAAAGGCCATAGCTGCAGGACAGAAGGACACACAGACATCTGTTAGTCACAGTCCTGGTGCCCCTCCTGGTGGCAGACAAAGACAATCCTATTGGGGAAGTACAGGGTGCCATGGAGACAGCTGTGGACTGCCTCAGGAAAAAGCCCACTCTTAGCCCTGAACTGGGGCGGGTGGAACTGTTCTCATCAGTACAGCTCATCCTGCCTCTTCAGATTAGCAAACCACTTTCCGATGGCATCCACAGGATGGCTCCAGTGTGTACTTGTCAGCAGCTCTCTGGAACAGCTCGATGTTCTTCAAAATTTTCTGCTCCTGGGACCAGAGGAAGAAGATAAGACTGTGTGTGTGTGTGTGTGTGTGTGTGTGTGTGTGTTGTGTGTGCGCATGTTTGTGTGTGTGTGAGAGAGAGAGAGAAAAGGAGAGAGAGACAAAGAGAGAGGGAAGAAGAGAGAGACAGAGACAGAAAGAGGAAAATAAGAGACCAGAGAGAGATACTGCAGGAATGTCCTGAGAAGAGGAGCTGGGGCTTGGCCCTGGGATTTGCACAGACATCTAGCCTACTCGATCCACGCTTCACACTTCTTTGAGAAAACCCACTTGTGAATTGCTTCCTGCTCCCCACAAAGGCACAAAGGACAACAGAATGAGTTTGTGCCCCAGAAACTCAAGCCAGCCTGGAGCCTGGCAATGCTGATGGATAGCTCAGGAAGAGGGAGGAGACAGGCATGTGGAGTGTCTGCTCATTCCTTCCTATGCTTCGCAGGAGCACCAGCTCCAGTTGTCAGCTGTGCCTCTCTAAAAGGAGGTAAGCAGGGACTGAGAGCTCAGGGACCAGGGCAGGGATCTGTGCAAATCATCCCCTCAGCCCGCACCCCCAATCTTCACCCTATTCTCCCAGCCTAAGCTGACTCACCTCCTGCGTCTAGGTGGGATTCAGCTTCAACAATGTGGCCAAGACAGGAGTCAGAAGAGGAACAACACCCTGTAAAAATTGGGGTGGTGATAGTAAGAAACTGCTTGTGGGTTTCTGCAGAAATGTCTCCGTTTGAACAAATAGCCCTCTTCTGCATTGTGCAGACCAACTCAACAATTCTCTCTCAGGACAGAAGCAAAGCCTCAGGAGCTACGACCCAATTTCCTTGTTCCCTCCATAAACTGCACATTCTCCTCCTCTCCAATCCCAGAGGATTTGATCATGTCACTTCTCCCAAATGCATCATGAGACATTCCCACATACCTCCTGCTGGCCCACATCAGGCATGCTGCAGACACCATGTCCATGGGAAGCAGCTATCCTCCCATCCTTTTCAGGCTTCCTGGAGGTGGTCTGACCCCCAATCAGAACAAGACAGGGCAATGAATCTTCTTCTGTTATTGTTTTCTGTTGGTTTTACTCCTCAGGGTGTACAAGAGGGAGGTGTGTTCCTGCAGATAAAGGACAGTTATTCAATCCAAACGTTCTTCACCCATGTGCCCCCGATTTTTTCTCTTTTCCATGGCAGCCTCTGACCCCCTGAGCCCTATGAACAGCTCCCTATTGATTCCTGGGTCAGTGGCTTCTGTGTGTGACCAGTACCAAAACCAGGGCTATAGTAGTCAGTCAAGGCCTCACCTGCCTGTGCTGGTGCCCCCACCCCAGAACCCCATTGTCTCCTGAGTAGCTACAATTTTCAGTGAAGCTTTGTATCCCACAAGGAGATCATTTTTTAAAGCAAAGACACTACATACAACAAAGGTTCCCTAGTCCCTGTGGCCTCCTGGCCTCCAAGCTTCCTTCCTGGCACTCTACCTTGAGAGTCAGTGTCCCTCATGTCTTAAAATCTTTTGCACACAGTACACTGAATTTCCAAATCCTATTCCTGTGGGAAGGACAAGGATGATAGAACAATTGGTGCAAAACCAGAGGCAGAAATTCAGCTACACGGAGATGGGTCTTCCTGGAGGCCCCTGCACTGAGATCCCTAGGACTGTGCAGGGTCAGTCTGTGGCTCCTCAGAGCACCTGTTCCCTTGGATTCAACAGCTTCTCTTTCAGCACTGGCACTGGCGATTCAGTAGTCTTGAGTGCTACAACTAGGAAGTCACCTACCCCAGGACATAACACTGAGGAAAAATGTCCTCCAGTCCAGTCTCTGACTCCAGGGTTTGTAGTGGGCTGGGAGGTGACTGAGAGGCCAGCAGCAGACACAGCCACTATCCCTCCAAAACTCTGGACCCTCTCTGTAGAGACCAACCCACCTGGACATTTGGTCCCAAGTGTTGTGTAGTCTGGATAGAGAGGGGCTCGTGAGAGCTCCGAAGATGGCATGCAGAGATGAAAAATTGTGCATTTTTTTGCACTTCTGAGGAGGGACTGTGAGTTGGGATCTGGAGTCTTCTGCAGCGTCTGTCTCCTCCATGACTGATAACCTTCTAAGATAGGACAGGAAACTATGGGACTTTAGAGGCTCATCACTGGCCACAGCAATGAAGGAAGGAATGAAGGAAGAAAGGAAGGAATGAAGGGAAGAAGGATGGAAGAAAGGATGATTTCTCTTCGATTTGAAAACAGGCTACCAATTCTGAAAATGCAGACCAGAGGCACCAACCCAGGGAGGTCCAGGGAGCGTGAAAACTGAGTGCAGGATCTTCCATTCTGAGGACGACAGAACCAAGACTCCAAAGAGGTGTTCCCAGGGATCCCTGACACACCTTGGCCACCTGGATCCAGTGTTCCATATGCTGAGCCCTGGCGTGGGCTGTGCCCTTCATGTCTCCCAGGCAGGTAGGTGGTTACGACACCACTGACAACATTGTTGAAGTGTGCCATCACTGCCTGGACCGTGGGGGCCCTGAATTCTCCATGCTCGTCCATTTGGCACAGGCTGGATGCCCGGCATTGATGGGGGGTCTACCCTCTTGAACAGCTCCTGGGAGAAGGGAAACTGTCATCAGGTGATGCCACAGCTTCCTCGAGTCCCATAGGGGTCCCAAGTGGAACATCAGCATCAGAATGCCTTCCTGTAAAAGGGGTGAGGCTGGCTGCTCTGTAAAGAGGCACATTCAGGAGCCCCTGGGATTTCAATGTGGTGAGGACTGTGTTTCCAGTGCCCCCCTCCCAGCTTCTGACTGGCTCAACTGCTAGAAAGCGGCTCATGTGCTCCACGGGAGCCCCTACCCTGTGTGTCCCCTCAGATCTTTCCATTCAGGGACACTTGGAGGAAGAAACCAGGTGCTGGGTGTCCCTGCTAGTGATGTCAAGCACAAGGCAGCTTCTAGGGGTTAAGGCCCATAGGCCATGGTTGGCAGGGTATTGATGACACTTGGAGGAAGCCAGGTCCACTAGCAAATGGCCACATCAGTGTCTCTCAGTAGGCTTTTCTATCTCTCGCATGGTCTCTGTTTTCACAGATGTGGTCCAGTCCTGTTTCTTTGGCCCCAGGGACACCATGGAAGCTGAGGTTAGGCTGGTTGGCCCAGTGGAGGGAAGCCCATGCAGATTCGCCCAGAGGCCTGTGCTCACCATGTCCATCCAGGTGATGTGCTGGGCCAGCATCCAGGGAGGGAAGGCCAGAAAGCCCCCGGTGCCCTCTCTGGGTGCAGGAAGGCTCTGCAGCTGGAGCTGGCTCCATGTCTCCTTGGGGCGCTCCTTGAGCTTGTCCTGGGATTTCAGGCATGGCTGCCCATGTACCCAACTCCTCTGTTTTAGGCTCTAGGGTGGGACATGCCGCCCTGAGATGCTGCTGCCCCTCTGAGGGTTCAAGAGGGCACACAGAATCCAGCGGCAAGGGAGAAAACTCTGGTGTTCCCAAGGCCTCCTGGATCCTGCTCTCTTCTTCGAAGACCGAGTCCTTGGGCGGCTCCAAAGCAGGCATTGGAGCAAGAACAAAAGGACTTGAGCCAAGGGCCCCAGACAGGGACAGGGAAACCTTGGCCAGGTGCCTTGGCAGCCAAGAGTCCTACCACCACACAGAGGAAAAAACAGGACACCCAGTCCTACCTCCTCCCTGGTTTGGCCCCATGCAGGCTCCTCCCAGTCTGGCTCGGGCTCTTTGGGCACCAGGGGTTTCATGTGCACCAGGAGCTTGATGGTGCTGCCACAGACATCCGCTTGGAAACAGCATTCTGGGATCCAGAGCCAGGCAGAGGACCACAGACTCTCGGAATCTTCCATGTACCGCTCCACCCAGGAGCCCAGCAGAGGAAAAAGTGAACTGGAAAGAAAGAAGCAGGGGTGGAGGAGCCTCAGCTGCCTGGTATGGCTCCAGCACAGACACTGCATCCCATTGTTGGTGGGACACACTCACCTATGAACCAGCCCATGAAGGCAATCCTGGGGGATGGCGATGGTCCACTCAGGGT
Source organism: Suncus etruscus (assembly GCF_024139225.1). Lineage (NCBI taxonomy): Eukaryota > Metazoa > Chordata > Mammalia > Eulipotyphla > Soricidae > Suncus > Suncus etruscus. The sequence continues at coordinate 52,982,028 of NC_064864.1, read as the reverse complement.
ACACGATGGAGAATGGAGTGGAGAGGGTCTACGCTGGCATGACTTGGGGCAGCCCATGGACCAGAGTCTGCATGGTCCCTGGCTGGATGGTGAGCATGGTGCAGGCCTCAGCTACACACAGGCCTGACTCCCAGTCGGTCTGTATGGGAAGAAGTGACACACAGTCATGGAAAGTTCTGCGAACCAGCAAGGGGTCTACTCAGGAATTCCAGAACCTCAGAAACATGGCAAAGGAGATGGGAGAGCCCATGTGCAGAGATGGTTCAGGCTTCCGTCAGTGGGACATCCAGAGGATCCACAGATATGGGGGAATCTTTTCCATGGTTTTGATTGCATGAAGAAATGCTAACTTCTCCCGAAATGAAGAGCTTAGGATGACAATATCTGAGGGAGAGATTAGGAGACACCTCCTGCCCCGCAATCCACCGAAACACATGGAGGAGGAGGACCCTCAGGGGTCTACTCTGTCAGGCAGGGTGGGACCTGACAACTGTCCACCCCCAGCCTGGCATTCCCTGCCTGTCCTCTTCTACTAGCTCTGCAGCTTTCCAGACTTGAACACAAGATGAAGGGGGACACCTAACCTTTGCAGGCCTCTCTGTTTTACATCACTCTCCTTCTTGTGCCTGGTTTAGGAGTGGAGGTGACCCAGCCTTGAAGGTGTCACCCTGCTCACAATTTCCCAGAGCAGTGACCACGGTGCTTGGTGGTCTGGTGCTCTGGCCCATTGCCTAGATGTTCAAGACTGAACCATTTCTCAGCTCCTTAATATTAGGTGAGTTGTCAAGAGAACTACAGAGGCAGTCTGTAGCCAGGAAGTGCTAGGGCCTTTCAAGCTTGTCTCTGGTTCTAGCTGTAAAAGCCTGGTAGATATATAGTCTGGAAGGGCACACAATGTTTCCTCTAGCCACAGCTGAGATGGCCAGGTCATGCCCAGGTCAGCAGCTTTTGAGTCAATGGAACCTAAGACCACCTCCATGGAAATCATGCAGAAACACCTGGATTGCTGTATTCTATGTGGTGACTAGATGACTATATTTCTTTCTAGACTAAATTCACTTAAACCCCTTCGCTAGTGAATGGGATGATTTCTGAGGACCAGAAAATATCTGCAAGTCTATTCGATCTGACTGGTCTCATATACCACATATATATATATATATCATATATCACAACAAGACTGAAATCTCAGGCTGAAATTTGAAACAGTAACTGTAGAATATATGTTTTTGATCTATTATAAAGGTCAAGTATATTCCACTTTTTTATGCCATTCTTATCACTATGTGACCATTTCCTCCCTTGAACATTGCTTCCATAGTTATCTGGGAATAGTGGTTTCTTGAGTATTCTGTTCCCATTCCCATGACTTTGGGAAAACCTTTTGATGGTCCCAGGAGAGCATTTGGATGTGAGTCTGGGCCTCCCCATCCAGGTCCTGAATCTGACTATGGAGACTGCCTGCTCCCTTACTTGCCTTATACTGGCACTGGGCTAGATTGGACGTATGGGGCACAAGCTGCTTCTGTGTGAAATTCGAGAATCCAAATACTTCCAGGAACTCCATCCTCATTTACTCAGCTGGGCTCTGTCAAATATGGCAGTAACCAAATCAGAGCTTAGTATGAGCCACACATGGCCATAGCCCTGCCAATGAGGTTCACAAGTTAAGATACCAGGAGCATCTGAGAGCTACTAATCCAGATAGCATAGCATATGTCTCAGGATTGCCACATGGGAATGGGATCTTCACCCACTGCCCCCCACATCACCACTTTTCATTTCTTCCTCCTGGGATTCAATCAACACATATACACCTGGCTATCTGTTATCTACTTCCTTCATTGGTCAAACCCTTCAACAAATTTCTTCTTCATCTCAGCAACTCTTCTCTTACTCCCTGTATCTCATATAATTTCTCTTACCAAACACTCACACATACAATATATATGAAAGTCCTTAAGTGGCATCCCAAATATAAACTGGCAAGTACTAGTCTGCCCTGAGTTCCCACATGTACTTTTGGACATTTTTTGCTAGTTGGCCCATGATGGTGGCCTTTTTTTTTTTTTTTTAAGATTATTTTTTTTTCTCTTTATTTGGATATCTTGATTACATAAATGATTGTGATAAGGTTTCAGTCCTATAAAGATCACCCCTCTTCACCAGTGCAACATTCCCGCCACCAAAGTCCCAAATCTCCCTCCATCCCACCCCACCCCCACCTGTACTCCAGACAGGCTTTCCAGTTCCCTCATTCATTCACTTGATTATGGTAGTTCTCAGTGTAGTTATTTCTATAACTGTGCTCATCACTCTTGTGGTGAGCTTCATGGAGTGAGCTGGTGTTCCAGCTCTCCTCTAATTGTCTCTGAGGATTGTTACAAAAATGACTTTTATTTTTCTTAAGACCCATAGATGAGTGAGACTATTCTGCGTCTCTCTCTCTCCCTCTGACTTATTTCACTGAGCATGATAGATTCCATGTACATCCATGTATAGGAAAATTTCATGACTTCATCTCTCCTGACGGCTGCATAATATTCCATTGTGTATATGTACCACAATTTCTTTAGCCATTCGTCTGTTGAAGGGCATCTTGGTTGTTTCCAGAGCCTGGCTATTGTGAATAGTGCTGCAATAAATATAGGTGTGAGGAAGGGGTTTTTGTATTGTATTCTTGTGCTCCTAGGGTATATCCCTAGGAGTGGAATAGCTGGGTCGAATGGGAGCTCAATTTCCAGTTTTTGAAGAAACCTCCATATCGCTTTCCATAGAGGCTGTACTAGACGGCATTCCCACCAGCAGTGGATAAGAGTTCCTTTCTCTCCACATCCCCGCCAGCACTGATTGTTCTCATTCTTTGTGATGTGCGCCAATCTCTGTGGTGTGAGGTGGTATCTCATCGTTGTTTTGATTTGCATCTCTCTGATGATTAGTGACGAGGAGCATTTTTTCATGTGTCTTTTGGCCATTTGTATTTCTTTTTTATCAAAGTGTCTGTTCATTTCTTTTCCCCATTTTTTGATGGGATTAGATGTTTTTTTTTTGTAAAGTTCTGTCAGTGCCCTGTATATTTTGGATATTAGCCCCTTATCTGAAGGATGTTGGGTGAATAGTTTCTCCCACTCAGTGGGTGACTCTTGTATCCTGGGCACTATTTCTTTTGAGGTGCAGAAGCTTTTCAGTTTAATGTATTCCCATCTGTTAATCTCTGCTTCCACTTGTTTGGAAAGTGCAGTTTCCTCCTTGAAGATACCTTTAGTCTCAATGTCATGGAGTGTTTTACCGACATGTTGTTCTATATACCTTATGGTATCTGGTCTGATATCAAGGTCTTTAATCCATTTGGATTTTACCTTCGTACATGATGTTAACTGGGGGTCTATGTTCGCTTTTTTGCAAGTCGCTAACCAGTTCTGCCAGCACCACTTGTTGAAGAGATTTTCTCTGCTCCACTTAGGATTTCTTGCTCCTTTGTCAAAAATTAGGTAATTGTATGCCTGGGGAATGTTCTCTGAGAACTCAAGCCTATTCCACTGATCTGAGGGTCTGTCTTTATTCCAATACCATGCTGTTTTAATAACTATTGCTTTGTAGTACAGTTTAAAGTTGGGGAAAGTAATGCCTCCCATTTTCCTTTTCCCTAGGAGTGCTTTAGCTATTCGAGGATGTTTATTGTTCCAGATGAACTTCATAAGTGTTTGATCCACTTCTTTGAAGAATGTCATGGGTATTTTTAAGGGGATCGCATTAAATCTGTATAATGCTTTGGGGAGTATTGCCATTTTAATGATGTTAATCCTGCCAAGCCATGAGCAGGGTAAGTGTTTCCATTTCCGTGTGTCCTCTCTTATTTCTTGGAGCAGGGCTTTATAGTTTTCTTTGTATAGGTCCTTCACGTCTTTGGTCAAGTTGACTCCAAGATATTTGAGTTTGTGTGGCACTATTGTGAATGGGATTGCTTTCCTGACTTCCATCTCCTCCCTATTATTATTGGTGTATAAAAAGGCCATTGATTTCTGTAGGTTGATTTTGTAGCCTGCCACCTTGCTATATGAATCTATTATTTCTAGAAGCTTTTTGGTGGAGTCTTTAGGGTTTTCTAAGTAGAGTATCATATCATCTGCAAACAATGAGAGTTTGACTTCTTCCTTTCCTATCTGAATTCCCTTGATATCTTTTTCTTGCCTGATCGCTATAGCAAGAACTTCCAGTACTATATTGAAGAGGAGTGGTGAGAGAGGACAGCCTTGTCTTGTACCCGAATTTAGAGGAAAGGCTTTTAGTTTTTCTCCATTGAGGATAATATTTGCCATTGGCTTGTGGTAGATGGCTTCAACTAGATTGAGAAAGGTTCCTTCCATTCCCATCTTGCTGAGAGTTTTGATCAAGAATGGGTGTTGGACCTTATCAAATGCTTTCTCTGCATCTATTGATATGATCATGTGATTTTTATTTTTCTTGTTGTTGATGTTGTGTATGATGTTAATAGATTTACGGATGTTAAACCATCCTTGCATTCCTGGGATGAAGCCTACTTGGTCATAGTGTATGATCTTCTTGATGATGCATTGGATCCTATTTGCCAGGATTTTGTTGAAGATCTTTGCATCAGCATTCATCAGGGATATTGGTCTGTAATTTTCTTTTTTGGCAGCATCTCTGTCTGGTTTTGGTATCAAGGTAATGTTGGCTTCATAAAAGCTGTTTGGGAGAGTTCCCTTTTTTTCAATTTCATGGAAGAGTCTGGCTAGGATTGGTAGTAGCTCCTCTTGAAAGATTTGAAAAAATTCATTAGGAAAACCATCTGGGCCTGGGCTTTTCTTTTTTGGTAGATGTTTGATTACAGTTTCAATTTCCTCAGTAGTGATGGGGGTGTTTAGATATGCTACATCCTCCTTACTTAAATGTGGAAGGTTATAAGTGTCCAAGAATTTTTCCATTTCTTCTAGGTTCTCATGTTTTGTAGCATAAAGTTTCTCAAAGTAGCCTCTGATTATCCTTTGGATCTCTGCAATTTCTGTTGTGATCTCCCCCTTTTCATTTCTGATACGGGTTATCAGATTTCTCTCTCTCTCTTTCTTTGTGAGTTTTGCCAATGGTCTATCAATCTTGTTTATTTTTTCAAAGAACCAGCTTCTGCTTTCATTGATCTTTCGGATTGCTTTTTGGTTTTCCACTTCATTGAGTTCCGCTTTCAGCTTTATTATTTCCTTCTGTCTCCCTATTTTTGGTTCATTCTGTTGGTCATTTTCTAATTGTTTAAGCTGCGCCATTAAGTTATTCAGGTATGCTCCTTCTTCCTTCCTGATGTGTGCTTGTAGAGCTATAAATTTTCCTCTCAGGACTGCTTTTGCTGTGTCCCATAGATTCTGGCAGTTTGTGTCTTCATTATCATTTGTTTCCAGGAAAGTTTTGATTTCCTTTTTGATTTCATCTCGGACCCACTGGTTGTTCAGTAGCAGGGTGTTTAATTTCCAATTGTTAAAGTTTTTCTTCTGTGTGGCTTTGTAGTTCACATCTAATTTCAGAGCCTTGTGGTCAGCAAAGGTAGCCTGCAAGATTTCTATCCTCTTGATTTTATGGAGGTATGTTTTATGTGTCAGCATGTAGTCTATTCTGGAGAATGACCCATGTACATTGGAAAAGAATGTGTATCCAGGTTTTTTGGGATGGAGTGTCCTGTATATATCTACTAGTCCTCTTTCTTCCATAACACTTTTCAGGGCTAGTATGTTTTTGTTGGGTTTCAGTCTGGTTGACCTATCAAGTGTTGATAGGGCTGTGTTGAAGTCTCCCACAATGATTGTGTTATTATTGATTTCTTCTTTCAGATTTGTCAGTAATTGTATTAGGTAATTTGCTGGTCTCTCATTGGGTGCATATATGTTTAATAGTCTGATTTCTTCCTGTTGCACATATCCCTTGATTAGTACATAGTGTCCATCTTTGTCCCTTACCACTTTTCTGAGTATAAAGTTGGTGTCATCTGATATTAATATGGCCACCCCAGCTTTTTTCAGGGTGTTGTTTGCTTGGATAATTTTCTTCCAACCTTTGATTTTGAGTCTATGTTTGTTCTGACTATTCAGATGTGTTTCTTGTAGGCAGCGGAAGGTTGGATTTATCTTTTTGACCCATTTTGCCACTCTGTGTCTTTTAATTGGTGAATTTAGTCCATTGACATTGAGGGAGATGATTGTCATAGGATTTAATGTCATCTTTGTAGATAAGTTTGCTGTGTTTGTTGGTCTCTCTTGTCTTAGAGTAGACCTGTCAGTTTTTCCTTTAAGGCTGGTTTATCTTCTGTGAAGTTTCTGAGCTGTTGTTTATCCGTGAAGCTGTGTATTCTTCCTCCAAACCTGAATGTGAGTCGGGCTGGGTGCAGTATTCTTGGGGAGGCATTCATTTCATTCAATCTTGTCACAATATCCAACCACTGTCTTCTGGCCTTGAGAGTTTCTTGTGACATGTCTGCTGTAAGTCTTAGGGATGCTCCTTTGAATGTAATTTCCCTTTTTGATCTTGCTGTTTTCAGTATTCTATCCCTATCTATGGGATTTGTCATTGTAACGAGGATGTGTCTTGGTGTGTTTTTCTTTGGGTCTCTTTTAGCTGGTATTCTTCGGGCATGCAGTATTTGATTGCATGTAGGCTTTAACTCTGGGAGTATCTCTTTGATGATGTCTTTGACAGTTGATTCTTCTTGGAGATCTCCTTCCTGGGTTTCTGGGACTCCAATGATTCTTATGTTGTTTCTGTTGAGTTTATCAAAGACTTCTATTTTCATCTCTTCGTATGCCTTGAGTACATTTTCCATTGCCTGTTCGTTTGTCTTAATGTTCTTTTCCAATTTCTTCTGTTGTGTTGAGCTTTTCTGCATCTCATCTTCCAGTACTCCGATTCTCTCCTCAGCTGCTGATACCCTGTTGGCGAGGCTATCCATTGTGGTTTTCAGTTGAGCAACCGTATTTTTCAGATCTGTTATTTCAGTTTGGAGTTTTCTGATTTCTGTTTTTGTGTTCTCTTCAGATCGATCTATGCTCTTTTTGAGGTCTACAAACATATTCCATATTTCTACTCTAAACTCCTTATCTGAAAGGTTAATCAGGTGGTTGTAATTTATTAGATCAACCGAGCTTTCGTCTTCATTCTCTATGGATGGTGTTTGCCTGCGAGTTTTCCCCATTGTCACGCTTGTAGTGTGGTTTTTCCTGCGTGTTGTGGTGGGGTTCATTGATTAGGAAGAGTTCGCAGCTGCAAAGGGAAGCGAAGCGGCTGAGCGCTTCTGTTGCCTCTAGTTGCAAGTCCTCAGAGTGAACAAAGGCAGGGCAAGGTAGAGCGATCCCGCAGCCCCAGAATGCAGCTGCTCACCAGCTTCAAAATGCAGTTTTTTAGGGGTGCACTCCCTAGGCCCCTGAGGAAACCTTCGGAAGTTCAGAAGCACAGTTTCAGGCAGACAGAGATAGGAGTTTTCCCCGAAGTCCTCAGAGTAAACAAAGGCAGGGCAGGGCAAAGTGATTCCGCGGCCCCACAATGCAGGCACTCACCAGCTTCAGAATGCAGTGTTTTTGGGGGTGCGCTCCCTAGGCCCCTGAGGAAACCTTCGGAAGTTCAGAAGCACAGTTTCAGGCAGACAGAGATAGGAGTTTTCCCCGAAGTCCTCAGAGTGAACAAAGGCAGGGCAGGGCAAAGCGATTCCGCGGCCCCACAATGCAGGCACTCACCAGCTTCAAAATGCAGTGTTTTTGGGGGTGCGCTCCCTAGGCCCCTGAGGAAACCTTCGGAAGTTCAGAAGCACAGTTTCAGGCAGACAGAGATAGGAGTTTTCCCCGAAGTCCTCAGAGTGAACAAAGGCAGGGCAGGGCAAAGCGATTCCGCGGCCCCACAATGCAGGCACTCACCAGCTTCAAAATGCAGTGTTTTTGGGGGTGCGCTCCCTAGGCCCCTGAGGAAACCTTCGGAAGTTCAGAAGCACAGTTTCAGGCAGACAGAGATAGGAGTTTTCCCCGAAGTCCTCAGAGTGAACAAAGGCAGGGCAGGGCAAAGCGATTCCGCGGCCCCAGAATCGATGGTGGCCTTGTTGTCTGGTCCATGGTCTTCATTGAAGGCGAGGTCTTGCAATGTGGGCTCTCTGTCATGGGAAACAAGGGAAACATGAAGAAAACATCTTCTGTGCTCGAGGCTCTTGTGTCCAGTGGGTAGAGAGAATGTTTGTCAGTTGAGCCACTCAGTAAGCCAATGATGTCAAGATTCTATGACCTCACCTGCTATTTTTCAGTTAGACCAATCAAAAGAGCCTTCAAGCATCTTGACTTTTTCTTCCATGTTAACTACTTAACTGTTGCCCCAGAACTAAGAGGAATTCACAAAATCAGGGACCTATCACTAGGTCTCTGATTTGAATAGTATCTTGTCTTTCTGGTCAGCCAGTACCCCTTTCACATTGTGCCACTTAAATCTTTCTTAATTTCCCAAACTTCACAGTGAGAAATCATTTTTAAATCTACTTACTAGGAACTAGGGAATTATGGCAGAGGCTAAAACTTTGTGTTGAAAGACAAATTTGATTTCTCCAAGTCTTAGCAACCGGCACACTCTAAGTTGATAGATCTCACTCCAGGATGTGATATTGATGGGAAATACCCTCCAGTCCATTTGCTTACTCCAGTGTCTGCAATTGGAGTGAAGTTTGCCATGGCTACTGAGAAGCCAATAGCAGGGAAAGCCTATATTCCTCAGGAACTTTAGACTCTCAATAGTGGCCTACCCAAGCCCAACATTCGACACATAGTTCTGTCAACTCTTCAGTGCACGGCATTTTTTTTAAAAAAATCATACTGAATGAGTATTATGCTATTTGATTCTAGACAGAGAAGTTAACATTAAAATATTATTTTACTTTAAGTGTTATGAATCCATAAGTTAGTGATGTGGAGAATATATATAATATGTTCCCAGAGAAATACATCCCATTGGATTGGGAGAAAAGGTTTACACATCATATATCACAACAAGACTGAAATCCAAGTTATACAAGGCACTCCAAAGCTCAACAACATGACAGCAACAACAAAACAAGGAACAACTCAGTCAAAAAATTGGAGAAGATATAGTAATTTAATCCTCAAAGAAGACAAAATGAAGGCCAACAGATATTTGAAAAAATTCTTGATACCAAATATTGTGGAAATGGAAGTCAAAATATATAATGTGACAGCATCTCATACACCAGTGAACATGGTATAGAAAAATGTCTAGATACAATATGTGCTTATAAGGCTGTGCCAAAAAATGAAATTTTTACTCTATTTCTTCAGATGATGGAATCAAAGGTATATTGGCAACAAAATATGGAAGGGATCTAATATTTGGATCAACCATGAACTTGAAAAAGAGCTTACTAATCACAATGACCAAGTATGTCCCTCGCCAGCATAACTACTAAACTTGTAATTTTATTTGTTATGACATAATGGGGCTTGCTTATTAAGAAAGCTGTTCTTTTCCAACATTGTCAAAAAGCAGAATAGAAATCAAAGAATGTGTGTAATTTTAGGTGTCAATATGGGTTGGTTATGAAGCACAATTGTTTGGTCAAATATGAGTTCAGCTATTACCATAAAGATAATATATATTATTTCTATTCACTTCTAGTGGACTTTAAGTAATGGAGTTTGTCTCTAATAAAATAAAAGGACTTTACTGAATATATTTACAGATATATGTATATGATCTATGGATAAAAATGGAGATTCCCTAAAAGAAAATTTAGGCTCAAATTGTAACAGAAAGATGCAACAAACTAGAAGTTATAATTCCTTCAAATAAAGATGTGGTAGTAAGATTTTAATAAAACTTTTAATTGAGGTAAACAATTATTTTCTCTTATGGCTTTTTTATTTTAATTACTTTATTTAAACACTGTAGTTTCAGGGTTGTTATAAAACAATTGTGTCTTCCTAAATACCACAGTTAACAAAGTTGTAAGTTATGCTTGATTTAGTTTCAGTCATACAATGTCCAACATCCTTCATCATTGCAAGTTTACCACCACCAATGTCTGCAGGTTTCTTCATTCCTCTTCCCTGCCCACTCCAGCCCCTGACTCTGGGGCTGACATTTTACTTCTCTCTCTCTCTTTCTCTCTGTCTCTTTTTCTCTCCCCCCTCTCTCTTTCTCTCTCCCTCTTTCTCCTCCCCCCTCTGTTTTTTTCTTTTAGACACTGGTTTGCAGTATTGGTACTGAATTAGATTCATGCATATCACTTCATCTCCTTTAATTGGAAAAATTTATTTTATTTTGTATGATATCTTTATTTAAGCACTGTGAGTACAAATGTGTTTGTAGTTGGGTTTCAGTTAAATAAAAGAACACAACCCTTCACCAGTTCAACCTTTCCAGCACTGCCTCCCATCCCCTCCTTCTCAACCCATTGTCTGTCTTTGAGAAAGGCCTTGTAGTTCTCGCACTCACTACCATTATCATGATAGTTATTAGTATAGATAGTTCTCTAACTGCACTCACTACTCTTCGAAGTAACCTTCATAGCTTTGGTCAGTCCTTCCAGCCCTCATTTCTATGGTCTCTGGGTACCATGACAGTAATGTCTTTTATTTTTCTTAAATAGCACAGATGAGTGAAACTTCTCTCTCTCTCTCTCTCTCTCTCTCTCTCTCTCTCTCTCTCTCTCTCTCTCTCTCTCCTGACGTATTTCACTCAGCATAATAGTTCCCATGTCTATCTATGTATATGAAAATATCATGACTTCATTTTCTTCTGACAGCTGCATAGAAATCCATTGTGTTTATGTACCACAGTTTCTTTAGACACTCATCTGTTGTCAGGCATTAGGGTTGTTTCCAGGTTCTGGCTACTGTAAATGGTGCTACCCTCAATAGAGTTGTACAGAAGACAATTTTATATTGTGTTTTTGTTTTCCTATGCTATAGCCCTGGGACCTCAGTTTTCAGTTTCTAGAGGAATTTCCACATTGTATTCTTTTTTGTTTGTTTGTTTGTTTGTTTTTTTGGGCCACACCCATTTGATGCTCAGGAGTTATTCCTGCCTAAGTGCTCAGATATTGCCCAGGCTTGGGGGGACCATATGGGACGCCGGGGGATCGAACCATGGTCACAATCTTTCCTTGGCTAACGCTTGCAAGGCAGACACCTTACCTCTAGCGCCACCTCGCCGGCCTCTCCACATTGTATTCTATAAAGGTTGGACTCGACATCATGCCCACCCACCAGCAGTGACTGAGGGTTTCTTTCTCCCCACATCCACACCAGCACTGATTGTTCTTGTCTTTTGTGATCGTCCATTTCTGTGGTATGAGATGGTATGAATTAACTAAACTCTTTGAAGGTTCAATTCAATCTAAAACTCCATACATGATCATTAGAAAAATAAAAATTTTGATTACACTGTGATATAAATAAAAAAGTGTCCCCTAAAACTTGAAATATTTAGGACAAATAATTCAAAATGATATTTTGAAAATGACATAAAAATTTGTATCATGTTTCCTTGAGTTAGTTGCTATATTTTGAATTTCAGTCATCGAATGTTACAACATCCATTATGTATTTTTTAATCATTTGTAAATCCCTAATGGAAGTATTTGGTTCTAATTTGTAAATTAGATGGGGGGAATGTCTTGGAATGGTCAAATCAAAATCACAATGATTTATGAGAAGAATGCACAATTATAATTATAAAAGTGCTATAAGCCTTTGCCCCTGATTTGTATAGAACCTTCTCTTTCTGCCAGCCAGTGCTCTAAGTATTACATTGTGCCACTTAAATTTTTCCTCAATATCCCAATATGCCCACTGGAAATTCATTTTAAATCTACTTGCTAGCTACTATGGAATTATGAAAAAGGCTCAAACTTTGTGTTGATTCAGTTTTTTAAAGACAAACTTGATTTCTCCAAGTCTTAGCAATTGACAAATTCTAAGTTGATAGATCTCAACTACGGATGTGATATTGAGGGGAAATGCCTTTCAGACCAGTCCCTCACTCCAATGCTTGCAATTGTTGGGGTTGGCCCCATCTACTCAGATACCAGCAGCAAGGAAAGCCTATATCTCTCAGAAGTTTAGACATTGGACCCTCTCAATAGAGGCCAACCCAAGCCCAAAATTTGACACATAGATGTGTCAACTCTTCAGTGCATTGATATTTTTCTTAAACTTACACTGAATGTGTATTATGCTATTTGATTCTGTACAAATTAACATTAAAGGATTATTTTACTTTCTTTTTTTTTAAATATGGAACGCTTCACGAATTTGAGTGTCGTCCTTGCCCAGGGCCATGCTAATCTTCTCTGTATCGTTCCAATTTTAGTATATGTGCTGCCGAAGTGAGCACGGATTATTTTACTTTCAACATTGTGAATACATAAGATAGTGAGGAGAGTATATATGTAGAAATACAACTCAGTGATTGGGAGAAAATGTTCACATGCCATATTTCATAACAGGTCTATTATCCAAGTTATTTAAGGTACTCTAATGCTCAACAACATGACACCAAAAGCAACAATGAAACAGTGAACAACTCAGTCAAAAATGTGGAGCAGATATTGTCATTTCCTCAATTTTGAAGGCCAAAAAGTATTTGAAAAAATATATACTTTTATACCAAATATTGTGGAAATGGAACTCAAAATATGTGATGTGATTGCACCTTATACCTGTGGACATGGTAAAAAAAAATGTAGATATTATAGGTGCTGGTAAGGCTCTGACTAAAATGTAATTTTTACTCTATTTCTGATGGTGTCAAAGATATATTGAAAACAAAATATGGAAGGGACCTAAATTATGGACCATCCATGAACTTGAAAAGACCTCATTATTCACGATGACCACATATGTCCCTCCCCAGCATGATTACTAAACTTGCAATTTTATTTGTTATGACACAGTGAGACTTATTAAGAAAGCTGTGCTTTTCCATCATTTTTAAAATCTCAGAATAAAATCAAAGAATGTGTTAATTTTAGTTTACAATATGGGTTGGTTATGAAGCACAGTTGTTTGGTCAAATATGAGTTCTGCTATTACATTACAGATGATATATATTTTTACTATTAACTTTTATGGGCTTTAGGTAGTGGTGACAGTCTCTAATGAAATAAATGGACTTTACTGAATAAATATGCAATCTATGTATAAAAATTGAGGTTTTCTAGAAAAGCAACTTAGACTCAAATAGCAACAGATTCATCAAACTAGCAGTTATATACATATATTTTTTTGATTTTTTGGGGTCAGACCTGGTGACACATAGGAGTTACTCCTGGCTATGCACTCGAAATTGCTCCTGTTTTGGGGGATCCTATGGGATGCTGGTGATTGAACAGATATCAGTACTTGGTCAGCTGCTTGCAAAGCAAATGCCCTACTGCTGTTCCATCACTTAGGCCAACTAATAGTTATATTAACTTGCTAAACTGTTATAGATTCATTCAAATAAAGATGTAGTAGTAAGATTTCTTTTTTTGCTATTTGGGCCCACCTGGTAATACTTAGGGGTTATTCCTGGTTATGTGTGTAGAAATAACTCCTAGTTTGGGGGACCATATGAAATGCTTGGAATCGAACTGCAGTCTGTCTAAGGTTAGTGCATGCAAGGGAAAAGTCTTACTGCTTTTGCCACTGTTTCGGCTCCATAGTAGTAAAATTTTAATAAAACTTTAAATTGAAGTAAACTAATTTCTTTTCTTACATGGATTTTTTATTTTTAATTACTTTATTTAAACACTATAGTTAGAGTTGTTTACAATACAATTGTTTTTTAAATATTTATCATAGTTAACAAAGTTGTCCACGATTTAAATTAAAAAGAAATTCAGATTCCATGGTAAATATATCTGTATATCTGTAACAGAAATCCTTCCAGAGTATCTATTACGCTGCCCTGAACTATGGATTTCTGAATTGCTTAGGTCCCACCACATACACACACACACACACACACACACACACACACACACACACACACACACACACACACACACACACTGTTATTGCTTTGTTGATCTAAAGAATTCTGAGTGATGCATACTATATTATTGAGAAAATGTCTGGTAGACTGTACACCTCATCATCATAAATATATATCTGCACTTCATGTATTATGTTTGGCAGTTGTGCTAAAACCTGTGACAAAATGGATTTGCCTGCTTTATTGTGACCCTAGATTATAATTTAGTTCTCAATAAATTTTAGCATGTCAGTAATTTTTCTTTACAATTTTACATTGTCCAAATGTTTACTTAATTTAAAAAATGAGCTTTAAATTTTAAAAATACATTTTCAATTATTACTTCTATCCTCATCAGTGTTCCTTTTTAAACTAAATCCTACAGCTTTCTTATATTAGACATGGATGGATATGGTTTTTTGCTCTCCATAGAGCCAATTGTCAAGTATTTTCTAGAAAATAAAACAGCATACTTCTACAACATTATATGAAATAAAATTCAATAAACCTCACCAATGCATAATATAAACAAATACTATAAATATTACTTTTTAAATATTCTTTTAAAATTTACATAGAAATACCATTGGAATGTATAAAACGCTATATTTTGTTCTTATTTAATGCCATCCCTAAAGCCAGTTATAATTTATAGTTAAAGGCTCGAACAGACTGGCCCAGGTTTCCCCATCTGAGTGAAAATACTTATTCCTATCACTCACTGTTAAATTACTAACTAGTAACAAGATGACCTAGAGCATGGGTTGAATAGTAGCTGGGCTTTAATATTAGTTATTGAAATTAATTTACTTGTAAATAAATAACATAACTTATAATTAATCTATTCCCCAAAAAATAGAGATTATAAAAGGAAGTTTTTATTACTGAGGTTGCATAATGGGTGTCAGATTTTAATCTGCACATTTCATTTGTTCTCTCACATCATACCTTTGCCATTTATCACATAATTGTGTGGACATTCTCATACATACATACATACATACATACTTCTTTGGCTGTATGTGCCAAAGGCTACGTCACTATGGCCTGAGTGTAAGTAGATATAAGGTCACAATTTTATTTTAGTTTTACTTTCTAATTGTTTTCATTTGGGATTGAATATCAGGAAGTATAATTTTCTTTGACTTAATTTTAAAGTCACTTTATCAGAACAACCAAAGTTTTGGTCTACTTTAGTTCCTCAGAGTACATAGCATATCTACAGTATTCATCTCAAGCTAACACTTCACCTTCAATTCTCTACAGGTTTGATTTTCCTATATACAGAAAGTATGTTTTTTCTGACATTTTCAAACTAGTTATATGCTCTTGATCCAAGAACATGAATTTCTTGACTATCAAATGTTTTTTTTTGTTTTGTTTTTTGTTTTTAATATAATTTTTATTTTGATCATAGTGGTTTACATATTGTTGACAATATTTAGGTACATATTTACATAAAATTAGGGCGGATTTCCATCACCAATTTGTCCTCCCTACACCTCCTTTTTTTGTCCTACCTCACATATGCTCTTCCCTCACCTCCAGGGCTGCCAGAATATGTGGTCTTCTCTGTACCTAGCCTACTACTTAGTAGTCTTGCACCTGTTTGATCTTGGTGCTGTGAGGAGCCGGGAGAGTAGAACTCCCCCAGTGTTGCTATGCATTGCCTGCTTGCCTTCATGCCTGCCTGATTGTGAAGAATGGGAACCGAAACCAGAAAGTCTGCAAAGGACAGGCCAACAGGAAATACGCAGCTCAAAAAAAAAAATATGTCAGGGACAAACAGTTCTTGCCAGTTCTCACTGTGATCAAGAAATCATGGCCATGAAAAAGGAAATAGTGTCATACAGGTTTATGAGTACCAGTAACAAAACCTTTTACATCAGTAGCATAAAGAACAACATGTTACTTAAGAATTTAACTGTTGGTCTCTGGTAATCTGTAACTGTCATCTGAAAATGTGTACGTGACATCCGTGATTTGTGGTTTTTTCACTCAGCCCCACTAACTTCACCCGGCTCTACTGAGGGCTGTGAGCAAAAGACTAATCTGGCGAAATATGATTGGTGATAGCCATGCCTTTCCCTACCCCCGCTTCCCCATCGCTGAAAAGTATATAATCACATCCTGCCTGAAATAAAACTACTCTTGATTTCTCTTTTGATCTCATGAGTCATTACTAACTTTTGCCTCCACAGGTACTCAGAAGAGCACGAACCCTATCACGTTGTGTGGCTCTCCACAGGTTTCCTCACTGCTGGCCAGTGTAGGATAGGGCCCCCGATATAGGGGTCCCCTCTGGGGAGCCACATCTGGCGCCCAACGTGGTTTTCCTGCTCTTCTCCCTCGTCGCCGGTCGTTCCCGGGAATTCTCCGCGTCTCCCTTTTCTTTCCGTGAAGGGTGAGTTTCCCTTGCGCAGACGCGTTAAGAATTTCATGCATGCATCCCTCAGGGTGACTCTTCGTCTCCCTCCCAGGCGACCCCCGCCTTCTGGCCTCTCGTCCGTTGGGACCCCATATATCTTTCCTCTCCCTCCTCTTTCTTTTCGCTATGGGCTCTACACTCAGTACCGAGGAAAAATTCGTTCAATCCCTTCAGGATGAACTTATATCCAGGAAGGTTCATGTTTCTAAGGCAGACCTTTATCAATTTTTTAACATCCTTCATAAAGCTTCCCCTTGGTTTGTGTTTACCGCCCCTAAGATCGCCCGTTCCACTTGGTTGAAAATTGGGCAGGATTTGACGGATTTTTGTAACACACAAAATGATTCTGCTTTTAAGGACTGCATTCTTCAATATTGGAAACTCCTCGATGGCCTTATTACTGCAGCTCCTATCTCTTCCTCCTGCGCCGCTATCATCAAAGAGGGACAGGCTATCCTTACTAATGCTTCACGTTCTCATACTCCCTCCTCTCCCATGTCCCCCTCGCCTGAGACCTTTCGGCCCCCGCCATACGTCCCTGTTCCTGCAGATTCCTCTGCCTCGTCCTCTTTCGTTGCCATTACTCAGGCTCCTTCTCCCGACCACCTCTCTCCTGAAGACGCAGCCACGCTTGACGCAGCGGCTGCTGCTTACACTGCCCGCTCCCCGTCTGACCCCCCTGCTCCCTCCCACAGCTTTTCTCCTCCCTCCACTGCCTCACAGCTCCAGCACACCATTGATAAACTCTGCTCTTCTCTCAATCAAGTTCTCTCTAAGCTACAGTCCCCTAGTCCTCCTCAGGTTTACCCTGCCCTCCTTAAGCCTAAGGAGCAGCCTCCTTCTCAGCACCCTATGATCACACGTTCCCGTGCTCGGCCCCGTTCCCGTAGAACTACCCCTGCGCGCCCTGCTGCGCAGGCGGATGGCGAGGCTGCTGACGACCCTGATGGAAACGTTATTGAGGCCGATGACGAAGCTGACGCAGATGAAAATCAATCTGCGGGCGAGGAGGAGGCTGCCGTCTCCGG
The DNA here is from genome assembly GCF_024139225.1 of Suncus etruscus. Taxonomy (NCBI): domain Eukaryota; kingdom Metazoa; phylum Chordata; class Mammalia; order Eulipotyphla; family Soricidae; genus Suncus; species Suncus etruscus. Next base: position 52,964,571 of record NC_064864.1, on the reverse strand, counting down.
CGATGCCTCTCCTCCTGATGCCGACGCTCCCACCCAACGAGCTACCGGCCGTATTTTTCAAGAGGACATTGAAATTAAGGAACTCGATCAGGGCTCCCTTAAGGAAGTCCGCAAGGCCGTCCTTGAGTACGGTCCCCAGGCTCCCTATACCCTTTCTTGCCTTGAATCTCTCTCCTATGGCGGCGCTCTTTTTCCTATAGAATGGCGCATAACTGTCCGCCGCTGCCTTAAGCCCCAGGATATTGTCCTCTGGGAGGCTGAATTTCAAAATAATTGCAAGGACCTTGCGGGACCCAGTAAAAAGGAGTATCTCCAACTTTCTGGCTCTGCGCCCTATGACACTATGCAGGCTCAGCGCCGCCTTCCCTATCACATTCTCAGTTTAACCTCTCAAGCTGCTCTTAAGGCATGGAAAGCTGTCGGCTCTTCCTCGGGCCCTGCTCTTCCTCTTGCAAAAATCTTGCAGGCAGATGATGAGCCTTATCACGCCTTCATCTCCCGTCTCCTTGAGGCTATTGATCGTACCACCGGAATCACTGATACCTCTAATCCTTTCATCAAGCAGCTTGCCTTTGAAAATGCTAATCCTGCCTGCCGCCAAATTCTTAAAGGTCCCAAGCTCTCCCGCTCCCTAGAGGACATGATCTCTCTTTGTAAAAATGCTCATTCTTTTGCTACCCAAGTGGCTGGTGCCCTTGTCGCTTTTCAAAACCAGTCTAAAGGTAAAATCTGTTATTCTTGTGGCCAGCCTGGTCACTTCGCGGGTCAGTGTCCCCAGCGCAGGCTGCCTGACATACAGGCAGGCTCCACATCTGAACGCCCTTCCCTTTGCCCCCGCTGTCGGCGCGGGCGCCACTGGAGATCCTCCTGTCGCGCTATCACTGACATTGAGGGAAATTTTCTGGGTGAAAACCCACTCCTGAAACAGCGCCCAGGCCAGTCAAAAAACTCCGGCAGGGGTCGCCCCCAGACCCCGCACCAACAGCCTCGTCACATTCCTTTTGTCCCAGCCACTGGGGGAACGACTGGGACTCCCTCTCGCCAAATCCAAGTTCACTATCAGCGCCTCCCCTCCCAAACCCAGAACTGCGACCCTCAACCTCCTCCCTCTTCCGGGCCACCCCCGGTTCAGCAGGACTTGACTTGTGTTCCGCCACCCCCCTCTTATTAACTCCTCAGGGTGGTGTCTACTCTATTCCTACCGGTGTTTATGGACCACCTCCTCCTGGTTATTTTTTCATGATCATTGGTCGCGCTTCCTCTACCATTGATGGTCTTATCATCTCTCCTTCTATCGTTGATGGTGATTACTCTGGTGAGATTTTTCTTAATGCTACCGCTCCTTTTAAATCAGTTCAGGTCGTCCCCGGCACTCGCATTGCCCAAGCTCTTCCCTTGCCCCTAGCGGTGGAGCTGCCTGCCCTGCCCCAACCGCGGGGCGCCACTCATCCCGGTTCTTCTGATGTTTATTGGATAAAAACCATCTGTCGCGAACGCCCCTCTTCTATCCTTTCCCTCACCATCCAGGGCCGCCTCTTCCATGGCCTCTTGGATACCGGGGCTGATACCACCTGCTTTTCTCCTTTGGATTGGCCTCCTGATTGGCCTCTTTGTCCCTCTCCTGACCCTATCTCTGGGGTCGCCGGTACCGCTAAAAAGGTTCAGCTCAGCGCCCACCGGTTAATCTGGCAGGATGAGGATGGTGATACTGGCTTTGTCCGCCCTTATGTCATTCCTGATCTGCCCATCAACCTATGGGGTCGAGATCTTATGGATCAAATGGGCCTCGTGCTGCTTAAATGCAGAAACAAGCATGTCCTTGACCAAATGCTTGCTCAAGGCTATGTTCCTTCTAAGGGTCTTGGCAAATATCTTCAGGGTGTCACCAAGCCAATTTCAGTTTCTCCCCGCTCTGGCCGTCAAGGTTTAGGGTTCCCCTCTGCCCCTAAACGGCCTTCTATCTATGCCCTTTTCAATCAACCTCCTGCCTCCTCCTCCCTTCCTTCAATTTCACCTGACCCTCGACCTTCCCTCCGCATCTCTTGGAAATCTGATGACCCTATTTGGGTCTCTCAATGGCCCCTTACATCCGAAAAACTTGCTGCCGCCATCTCCCTTGTTCAAGAACAACTTGCTGCCGGTCACATTGAACCTACCACTTCCCCCTGGAATACCCCCATCTTTGTTATCAAAAAGAAGTCTGGGTCTTGGAGGCTCCTTCACGACCTCAGACGCATCAACGCTTCCATGCATCCCATGGGGGCTACTCAGCCTGGATTACCTGTTCCCACAGCCTTTCCTGCTAATTCACATAAAATCATTCTCGATCTTAAGGATTGCTTTTTCTCTATCCCCCTTGATCCTCACGACTGTCCTAGATTCGCCTTTTCTCTCCCTCCGATTAATGCTACTGGTCCCGCTGCCCGTTACCACTGGCGGGTGCTTCCTCAAGGAATGGCTAACAGTCCAACACTCTGCCAGGTTTATGTTGCCTCCTATATTAATCCTTTTCGTTCCTTATATCCCTCTATCACCTTCTATCATTACATGGATGACATCCTCCTTCTAGGCCCCGATGAAGCTGCACTTCTTAAAGCGGCTCAACATCTTGTTGCCTCCCTTCAGGCCCATGGCTTCTCCATCTCCAAAAATAAAATTCAACTTCATCCTCCCCATCTTTTCTTAGGTTTTGAGCTCCTCCCTTCCTCTGTCCGTACTCAAAAGCTTCAGCTTCGTACCTCACATCTAAAAACCTACCATGACTTTCAACAGTTGTTAGGAGATATTACCTGGCTCCGTCCCTATCTTAAGCTTTCCACCGGGGACCTCAAACCACTCACTGATCTCCTCCAAGGAGACTCTGACCCTACTTCCCCTCGTAGCCTCACCCCAGCAGCAAAACAGGCTCTCACACTTGTTGAAAGGGCCATCCAGACACAGTCTCTCTCCTACTACAACCCTGATCAACCCCTTCAACTCATTATCCTTGCCACTACCTTTGCACCTACCGGCGTTTTCTATCAAACTGCACCACTCTTCTGGATTCATCTTCCCTCTACCCCCTCTAAGGTCCTAGCCACCTATCCTGATCTGGCCATTTCTCTCCTACAACATGGCCTCACACTTTCTGTTAAACTCTTTGGTCTTCATCCACACTCCATTACTTTACCTTACTCACCGCAAAATCTCTCCTATTTACAGCAAAACTCTGTGGATTGGGCCCTTTTTCTCTCTAATTATACCGGAAACATTCTCTCTCACTACCCTTCTGACAAGCTCATTCAGTTCCTCAATCGCCACCCTGTTGTCTTCCCATCTCTCTCTAAGCACTCCCCCATCCCAGATGCAACCCTTGTCTTCACAGACGGCAGTTCCTCAGGTACCGCAGCCATCTCTGTCAATGGCTCTCTCTCCACCTTTCCCTCTACTTTTTCCTCAGCTCAACATGTTGAACTTTATGCTGTTTTACAAGCCTTTACTCTAGTTTCTTCCCCTTTTAATCTTTACACAGATAGTGCCTACATCGCTCACTCTGTTCCCCTTTTAGAAACTGTTCCTTTTATCAAACCTACTACTACCGCTTTTCAACTTTTCGCCCAAATTCAGCAACTTATTCTTGCCCGATCTTCCCCCTTTTTCATTGGGCATATTCGAGCCCATTCCTCCCTGCCAGGCCCCCTGGCACTAGGTAACGCTTGCGTCGACGCAAGCACTAGACCCTCCACCGTCACTATTATGGCCTCCTTTGCCCTCTCTCCTTATGAAAGAGCCCAGCAGGCTCACTCTCTTCACCATCTTAATGCTCAAACTCTGCGCCTAAAATTTTCCATCACCCGAGAGCAGGCCAGAACTATTGTTAAACAGTGCTCGCAATGTGTTTCACTCCTCCCTGAACCTCACACGGGAGTCAACCCCCGCGGACTCACTCCCGGTGCCCTATGGCAAACCGATGTCACTCACTTCCCTTCATTTGGATCCCTTAAATTTATACATGTCACCATAGACACTTTTAGTGGATTTCTGCTTGCCTCCCTCCATACTGGTGAGGCTGCCAAAGACGTTATTTCCCATTTCTCTCACTGTTTTTCTGTTATTGGTACCCCCAAAACCATCAAATCAGACAATGGCCCTGCATATGTTTCTTCAGCACTTAAATCCTTTCTAGCCAAGTTTGGCATTCTTCATAAATTCGGCATCCCCTTCAATCCCCAGGGCCAGGGTATTATTGAAAGAGCTCATTCCACCCTCAAAAACATGTTATATAAACTCTCATCCAAGGATCTTCTTTTTCAAGGCCATAAAGTTACCCCTCGGTTACTTCTTAACCATGCCCTTTTTGTCCTCAACTTCCTCACCCTCGACGCTGACGGAAAATCAGCAGCTGACAGGCTCTGGCATCCGGCCACAGCCTCCTCTTTTGCAACAGTTCTTTGGAAAGATGTGCGTACCGGTGCCTGGCTCGGACCACATCCTGTACTTATCTGGGGAAAAGGACATGCCTGTGTGCATAACCCCGAAACTGAGGAAACCAGATGGCTTCCTGAACGCCTCATCAAGCCGTTTACCCCGCCCAGGGACTCGGCCCCTGAGGCCCCTTTATCTGCTCTCTCCACAGATTCTGCTCCATCCTGCTCCTCGGATTCTACAGTCCCTGCTGCATCCTGCTCTTCTACATCTCCGGACATCACGCAACATGCCTCTGCTTTGGATCCCCTTGCCCCTCCTTTTAGCCCTCCTTCCACTTCTCCCTGATTCCTTTTGTGCCGCCCCGCCTTCGCCCTATACACTCTTTAACTATACTTGGCTCATTTTTAATGAAGCCGGTGACGTCGCCAATGCCTCCAGCATCCTCTCCACCTCTCCCTCCTGGGAACCCCTTTTCGTTGACCTCTGTGCCCTCGCTCTTGGAGCTAACTCGGTCTGGGGCACCCCCTCACATTTCTTACCCCAAGATTACCCCATCGATTCTGCCAACCAAGCCCAATTTGGCTGTGGCAATCGCGCCGCCCGTGAAAATCTCCGATCAGAACCCCTCTACGTCTGCCCCGGCGACCATCGCCCTCGTGCTCTCTCCTTCACTTGCGGCGACTCTTCTCATTTCTTCTGCAAAGCATGGAACTGCGAAACATCCGGCGACGTTTCCTGGTACCCCTCATCCACTTGGGACTACATCACCGTTTTAAAAGCACCCTCCCCCAACCTCTGTCCTTATGGTTATTGGTGTAACCCCCTTGTCATTTCCTTTACCACTGCTGGCCGCAGTGAGCATCGCTGGCATTCCCCCCATCGCTGGGGCCTTCGCCTCTATACTTCCGGTACTGATCCCGGCCTCCTTTTCTCCATCCAACTCCGTAAGGAACTTCCCCACTCTTCCGGCCCTGTCCCTCTTGGCCCTAATATTGCCCAAGCACCCATTCTGCCCCCCCCTTCTTTTCAAAGTAGTTCCTCCTTTGCTTTAGTTCCCCCCCTACTCCTCACCTACCCCCCACCCCCCCCCCTTTTCTCCTCCCCCTCCCTCCCCTTCTTCCCCCACCACCCCTACCCCTCCTTCCCTTCAGCTTACTCTTCCCCCCAGCATTCCCTCTGATTCTGCCCGCCTACTTACTCTTATGAATGCCTCTGCCATGGCCATTCCTGACCCTGCCTTTACCCATTGTTGGATTTGTTTTTCCCCCCAACCTCCCTTTTATGAGGGTGTCGCCGTCACTGACCAACTCTGGTCCACCACTGATGAACATATGCTGCCTTGGGGGCTCGATAACGCCCATGCCATCACAGTTGCCCAAGTGGTTGGTTCCGGACTCTGTATCCACCCCAATGGTACCCGTCTGCCACCCCAACTTCGTGACACTTGCAACTCCTCTCACCTTGTCTACCCCCCACTTAAAACCACTGACCCCCCCCGTTACCTTGTTGCCCCCAACGGCACCTATTTTGCTTGTGCCTCTGGCCTCACTCCCCATATTATCGAGGGTCCTTTCCATGCCTCCACTGATTATTGTGTTCTTATTCTCCTTCTCCCCCGCCTCTCCGTGCATCGCACTGAGGACCTCCTTCTCAGCCGTCTCCCTGGTCCTGGCTTCAGCCGCCACCGCCGTGAGCCCATCTCTGCCCTCACGGTTGGCATCCTCCTCGCTGTTGGCGCCACTGGTGCGGGTACTGGCATCGCCTCCCTCGTTGAAACACGCGGCCAATTTGCCCACCTCGAAAACTTACAACGTGCCGTTGATGCTGACATTGCTGAACTCAAAAAAGGTCTCTCGCACCTCACTAACACTGTTAACTCTCTTGCAGAAATGGTCCTTCAAAACCGCCGTGGGCTTAACCTTGCCTTTCTAAAAGAAGGGGGGATGTGCGCCGCCTTAAAAGAGGAATGCTGTATATTTAAGGATGAAACTGGTCTGGTTAGAGATAGCATTAAAAGAGTTGAGGAAAGTCTTGAGGAGAGACGTAGGGAGCTTGATCAGAGTGAGAGCTGGTATAAGAACTGGTTTTCTACAACCCCATGGTTGACTACTTTACTCCCAGCTTTTCTGGGACCCTTTCTCGGCCTTATGCTGCTATTATCCTTTGGTCCGTGGGCCTTCCGCCGCATCACCAGCTTCGTGAAATCGCAGATTGATGAGGCTACAAAGAAGCATCCCACCGTTTTGTATCAACAACTTGCAACTGAAGAGGCTCCCTCCCCACCTCCTGCCTTGCTACAGTTTGAAGTCTTTGAGAAACTAAGCAAGAAGCGTCCTTCGCTAGGCTCTCGCTGTGCTAAAGCTTGGAGAAGCCTCAAGGAATGCTGTCCCTACAGGCGCTGAGCATCACGAGGGCAGCTCATCTTTCTTGCTTAGCAAAAAAAAAAAAAAAAAAGGGGGAGATGTGAGGAGCCGGGAGAGTAGAACTCCCCCAGTGTTGCTATGCATTGCCTGCTTGCCTTCATGCCTGCCTGATTGTGAAGAATGGGAACCGAAACCAGAAAGTCTGCAAAGGACAGGCCAACAGGAAATACGCAGCTCAAAAAAAAAAATATGTCAGGGACAAACAGTTCTTGCCAGTTCTCACTGTGATCAAGAAATCATGGCCATGAAAAAGGAAATAGTGTCATACAGGTTTATGAGTACCAGTAACAAAACCTTTTACATCAGTAGCATAAAGAACAACATGTTACTTAAGAATTTAACTGTTGGTCTCTGGTAATCTGTAACTGTCATCTGAAAATGTGTACGTGACATCCGTGATTTGTGGTTTTTTCACTCAGCCCCACTAACTTCACCCGGCTCTACTGAGGGCTGTGAGCAAAAGACTAATCTGGCGAAATATGATTGGTGATAGCCATGCCTTTCCCTACCCCCGCTTCCCCATCGCTGAAAAGTATATAATCACATCCTGCCTGAAATAAAACTACTCTTGATTTCTCTTTTGATCTCATGAGTCATTACTAACTTTTGCCTCCACAGGTACTCAGAAGAGCACGAACCCTATCATGTTGTGTGGCTCTCCACAGGTTTCCTCACTGCTGGCCAGTGTAGGATAGGGCCCCCGATATAGGGGTCCCCTCTGGGGAGCCACATGGTGCCTCCCTTATTTCCCCCTCTAACTGGGGGGCAGGACTAGCTAGTTCAAGTTACGTGGTTTTGTTGGAAGAAGAGAAAAGTAATAAAATGGGGTAAAAGTCTAATACGCAGAAAATAAGCGGAATTCTTCTAGAGGCTCTCATCATCGGTTTGAGAGACGAAGGAGAAAAAGGTGAAACATTCCACCAATAGAAAAAGAAGTGTCAAATATCCAGTGAGGACTCCAACAATAACAATAAGCACCACAACATAGAAAAAAAATGCCATGGTCTTGAAATAAGAAACATGGCAGAGCACATAAAAAAAGAAAAGAAAAGAAAAGAAAAGAAAAAAAGAAAAGAAAAGAAATGAGTGTAAATGGCGGCAACAGCTTCAATAACCACACTAAAACAAAGAAATCAACCAAAAATAGATAGGTAAATAAAAATAATAATAATAATAAATGAAGATAAAAATAATATATAAAAAATAAACAATGTTTTGTGCTTTTTTGCTTTTTTTTTCCCTCCTGCCCTGGAACAGTAAATATTGGGGTCATTCGAAAAGGAATTCACTTGGCCTAAGAGATATGGGGTTTCTCCTCCCTTGGAATATATTGTCATGGGATCAACTATAGACTCTGTTCAGGATCCTTTATTCTCCCGGTGGTGCTTTTGTGTTGTTTGGAAGACTTCTGTTTCGTCCTAAGTGATACAATCAGACCTCTGTATCTATTGATCTCAGTATCTGCACAGTTCCAGGGGTGGGACATATGATGAAGTCAGTCTTTGTGGTTCTAGAAGTTACGTTCCCTCAGTGTCATTTTAATCCATCATCTGTGGTTGGTGGTCTTGGTCTTTGCACTGAACCTAGGATGGCACCTAGGATAGCGTCTTTCTTTGTGTTTCCAGAAGCCCCATTCCATTACAATTGTCTCTGCCGGAACTTTGGAACTGGGGATCATGGTTGTTGTGCAGATCGTAGTTCAAACCCTAGACTAGGGCTTTTTTATCGGTCCCAAGATATATACAGTCTGGTCATGGTTCTAGCAGCCACTCATCTGTAAATCGCGATCTTGGCTTTTGGACCTACCAATGGATGACAAGTCTTCTGATTTTGTCTTATCGTTAGCTGGTAAGGTAACTTGACCTGCTCTTAGGTCAAGTTGTTTCCATTTTCCTCGATGTTAGGATATCGTATTAGAGCTGGCACTTGTTGGTGTTCTAGCAGTATTAAGGCTGTCCTGGATGGGATTTGTTTCCTGCAGCTGTTGTGAAGAACTGTGCCGTTTCTATGTCTGGGCTTCAGGGTTCAAGGCTGGACGGATGGTATCTAATCACCTGAGGTCCTTGCTACTTTCTCCTCTCTTCTCACTACTTTCTTTTTTATTTTTTTCTTTTCTATTCTTCTCTTTACTTTTTTACTTTTCTCTTTTCCCTTTCTTTCTAATGTATTTTCTCTTTTCTCCCTTCCTACCCCCACTGTTGCATTAGTTAATTAATGATGGGGCTGGATGGCGATGGATTGTGAAGGATTTCTTTCTGCCACTCCAGGCCACGTGGCTCTGCAACCCCATTTAGCCAGCGGGTCCCAGGCCCAGGTGAAAGGCGAAATCACTCACTCATATGCAGGCATTAGGAACCATCAGCTTTATTCATGCCCTATCCACCACAGGTGTGTGGCCTATAACCTTTCAAGCATTCAGACATTCTTAGCCCTGCATCTTATAATTCAGCCATCTTTCTTCGAGCGCCCATCAGGGCCAAAAGGCAAAGACCCTTAATCCCCTGGCTTCCGGGTTTATCTACCTATTCCAAGACCCCTCCCAGGAATGGGCCGGGTCTTGCAGGTAAGGTCACACCTATTATCCGGTTCCCAAGACCTTTCCCAGAAATGGGTGGGTCTCAGATAGGTACCCTACATTTCCCCCTTTTTTGAAATATAAAAAGAGCCTTTTGTAATTTTGACTTAATTGTAGACAATATTCACCCCTCAATCCCACCCAGACCTCCTACCGTATTAAAACTCTTCACCCTCAGTCCTTATACTATTATGCATCAAGACTGACCTCCTACCCCAATGAACCAGTACCCAGAACCCAAGCGAAGGGACATCCTATCAAACCCACACCTCGTCTCCTGCAAGAAAAGGCAGCCAACTCCCCTACAGATTCATGCTGCGTGGCCCTCCCTACCACCTCTCCCTAATGTGGACTGTTACTTGAAACTGGACTTAGTTCCAAAAGTATCCCCAATGTAAGAACTCTTCCAAGACCTCCCTGCTGCAAATCTTTTGCCAATCTGAAGAAGGTCAGGGGTGTGATGGAAAGGTGCTTGGGAACCCACACACCACAAGAAAAACCCAAAAGACAATGGGAAAACCTGTACTTCCAACATAAACATTAGACCTGTATTATACCTCCTCTTTACCTGATTTTCCCCAAATGTAAGGTAGTCTTTTGCATCACTTTGGTCCTTTAAGTACTTTGTTAATTCATTCCTTTTTTTAAAAAAAAAATGTCTGTTCGACATATACATATGTGAGCACATAAATTTTTAATCCTATTTTTTTTGTTTCTTTTTTGGGTATGTGACCTGTTTCTGTTTTCCGCTCTGTCCACCCCCAAATGCACCGACAATATGATATAGCACCATTTCTTCCTGCAAAGGCACACTAAAAAAAGGGGGGAAATCTTACATATAAGAAAGAGCTCTTATCTACTAGAGATGGGAGCTCATAGGTGTTTACAATACAGGGATATCTCCTACCTTGAAAATATGTCATGTGGAATATCAAATGTTTTAACTACTAAAGGATAAGGAGGGTAATAACAATGTCTAAAAATTCTCTATTGTGTTGAAATGGGATGCTATACTTACTTGGCAGGGGTGATTCCATGATTACGAAGGTGGTTTCCCCAGGGTGAGGCTCGCCCATTGCACTCCGGGTGTGCTGACCCCTGCGATTTCCTCAAATGTGGGAAACTCGATGGCGTAATTTATGGTAGTGGGGGACTACGTGCGCGCTCTCCCCTAAAAAAAAAAAAAAGAAATGGGATGCTAGTTTTTCTCTCTGCCATGTCTTCTTTTCCACTTTTACTTTATTCTTTGATCAGCCAGCGAGAGGTTCATGACATCTTGCAGAGTACTCGTATAGATGGTTATGTTAATTTTTAAAGAATATGATAATTGCATATTAAAGGATAATTGGAATGTGGAATAGGGAATTATTATAGAAAAGGGAAAATTTTAATATAGAAGGTAACCCATCCAAGAGTACTTATTGCTATAGCACTATTCCAAATGTGAATCAAATGCATCTCATGTGCTTGTTTCACATATAAATTCCTTCTTCTTACTTCAGAAGCTGGAGTGATAGCACAGTGGGTAGAGCATTTACCTTATATGAGGCCAACCAAGGACCAACTTGGGTTCAATCCTTGGCATCCCATATAGTCCTCCTAGCATGCCAAGAATAATTTCTGAGTGCAAGCTGGTAATAATCCCTGAGCACCACCAGGTATGGCCCAACCACTAAAAAAAAAAAAACAACCCTCCAGAGTCGACTGGGGAAACTTCATTTTTTTTTAAACATGGGACCTGAATGGTTCTTAAATATACAGAAATTTGGAACCACTGACCTAGGATATATAGATCACCCAGCAATTTTGAAGAGAGAAAAGTTTATAGTGGTTCAGCTGCTATACATTATATATTTTTGCCTTTGCTATATAATAATTCCTTCAATTTCTCCAATGCCCTGCACCTATGGGACTGAGCAGGGCTAACCTTTCATCCCTTGAAGATAGTTTTGTATAATATGGTTTTGTGAAAATGTAGCCTTGATAAACATTAAATTTTCTATTCACCACTTCAAAAACATATTTTAGCAAATAAGCATTCAGTATAATATCCAAACTTCCCAACCTGATCTATAGGCAATAAAAATTCAGTAATTTTTAAAACTTTACCAACTCTGCCAAAGTTGGCAAGAAATAAAAATTTTGACCATGTAAAATATGTCATGTGTAATATAATCTCTTTAGTACTGAAAACCAGCCTGTTCCTAAGACCTAAAAAAAACCCAATAAATATATGCCTTACACCTGAGAAAAATTGTTCATTATCACTATATAACCTATTGATCAAGCATGAGCTCTGGTTTATTTTGTATGAGATAAAAATCATGCAGAAGGTCCGAAGTGATAGCATGGAGGTAGGGCATTTGCCTTGCATGCAGAAGGACGGTGGTTCGAATCCCGGCATCCCATATGGTCTCCCATGCCTGCCAGGAGCGATTTCTGAGCCTAGGGCCAGGAGTAACCCCTGAGCGCTGCCGGATGTGACCCAAAACCAAAATAATCATAATAATTAATAATAATAGTAGTAATAAAAACAACAACAATAATAAATCATGCAATAAATCTGTTTATAAACGGCATCTCTAAATTTTTCAGATTCAAGAGTAAAATCATGGGGCTGGAGAGATAGCATGAAGGTATGGCATTTGCCTTGCACGCAGAAGGATGGTTGTTCAAAGCCCGAGCCTTCCAGGAGCAATTTCTGAGCATAGAGCCAGGAGTAACCCCTGAGCACTGCCGGTGTGACCCCCCCAAAAAAAACAAACAACAACAAAAAAAAAATTAAAAGAGTAAAATCATTTTCAAAACCAAAAGAAAATGAGTTTCTAGTTTTCTTTCTTTCTTCTTTCTTTTTATTTATATAAACTATTTACTCTGATCATCAACACAGACAAAACACCATATAAACACAGGAAGTAGTGCGGAAGGGAGATGCTGGCGATTGGATCTGAGGCTGGAAGCAATGTAACCCAGATGTGCAGAGAAGAGCAGGGGTTGGGGCTCGGCTTCTGGGGCCTCGAGCTCTCATGGCCCTGCCTGGGGAGCATACCTGTGTCTGTGCGCACCCCTGAGGAAAGTTTATAACCTTACAGCAGTGGAAATACTGACATCAATATTAAAATAAAAGCGAATTGTACAGAACAATAAAAAATACAAAAGATGGAAGGAAGAGAGCCTGTGTGTGAACCGGGCCTCCGGGTGCGTGGTGGAGATGGAGATGGCGCCCCAGACTAGGAATTGTACAGAGTGTTGTGGATCTGCCAAGTGTTTGGCAGTTCCTGCCAAACCAATCCCTTCCTTGCTGCTGCCAAGACGCTGCTTAGGAAGGTGTGAACTTCTTGGCCTGTGTTCGAACCTTCTTCTCATACTCCACTCTGTTTTGGCAGTAAATTGTACCAGGAGCGATTTCTGAGCACAGAGCCAGGAGTAACCCCTGAGCACTGCAGGGTGTGACCCCCTCCAAAAAAAAAAAAAAAAAAAAAAAAAGAAAGAAAGAAAGAAATGGGGATGTTATATCTGAAAAATATGCTTTTGCATATTTTTTAACTTTTACAATGACTTTTTCTTGTCTCAATGATTATTAAATCTACTTTCATTGATGTTGTATATTGTATTAAGCCTTGGATAAAATATTTTGTAGACTTTTTTTTACCAGACAACGTTCTAGTAAGATAGCCAAATATACATTAATATGGGGAGGAAGAATAAATTAGAATAAATACTACATTTAAAACAGATTAAATGCCAAAAGTAAATTTATTCATTTATTTTATTCACACTTTCATCTTCCAGGCATTAATAGAGCACTTATTGAATTATATAATTTTAAGTGATGAGTGTATAGCAGTAAACAAAAAAACCTTTCCTGTGTTTCTTCCATAAGTATATAGCAGTGATAAACAAGAAAATGATGTCAATAAAATGTGGAAAGAATGACTAAAGAGGTGTGAAGTAGATAAGTTACTTTGGATTTACTAGTCAAGAAGACCTTTCTTTCCTTATGGCTTTGCATGAATGAAGGGAGAGTATTAGGATGGGGCATGATCCATTTACATGCCATGTAATATTTTCTGCAAAATCTGGTTCTGGAATTATTATCTCTTTCACTCTCCACTCATATCCTAACCTAGCTTAATTACCTCTTAATCTACAATGAGTTCTGTCCAACCTATTTCAGAACTATCATTCATACATTTCTCATTTCTGTTGGTTAGATGTGATTTATTTCTATTTTTGGACATAACTTTAATATTTGACATAATTAGAAAGATGAAAAGATGTAAGTGAACATATTCTTCTGCAGAAAGGATTGGATGATCAATTAAGGAGTGATACACATTGTGAGGCACCTAACATTGTTATTGACATTATATGCAAGGCACCTTGCTTACATATTAATACTTACCTTATGTTTTCAGGCTCCAGTAATTTTATTGATTTTAATTTTTTTCTTTTCAGCACCTTACTTACAAAAGTATTAACATGTACATATGTACTTTACAAGAGCAACTGTCAATATAAATAAGATGAAACACAAATTTCATGTTTTCTCTTGGGGTCTGTTTTACAAGCCTATTAGTCATAAAATGTGACATTTCACTTTTTCCTCCCTCTAGGGATGAGTGTAAAAACTTAGCACAAATCAATATGTCATTCTTCTCTGGAATTACCTAGGAAGAGTATCATTGAAAAGTACTGAAAGTATTTTGAGAAAAATAAATTTCTCAATATGATAAATAAAAAGATAACTTAGATAACACTAGAAAATTATCTAGGTGGAGTGAGTAAGAAATGGCTGCATGTGGGGGTTTCCAGGCAGAGTGCTGATTGCTCTACCTGCAGAGTCTCCACCCGGCTGTGCTTCTTCTGAGGAAACTGAGGACCTGAAGGGAGCCCTGTCCTACTCTTCTCTGTCTTTCCTGAACTCTGGAAGCTCTCCTCAGCCCTGGGAAGCGAACCCCAAAGAAACTACATTCGGAAGCTACCCAGCGAGCCAGTGAGTGAGTAAGAAATGGCTGGATGTGGGGGTTTCCAGGCAGAGTGCTGATTGCTCTACCTGCAGAGTCTCCACCAGGCTGTGCTCCTTCTGAGGAAACTGAGGACCTGAAGGGAGCCCTGTCCTACTCTTCTCTGTCTTTCCTGAACTCTAGAAGCTCACCTCAGAGCCCTGGGAAGCAAACCCCCCCAAAACTGAAGCTACCCAGCAACTCTCCTCAGAGTCCTGGGAAGCGACCCCAAAAATATAGCATTCTGAAGCTGCCAAGCAAGGGAGTGAAAACTACGCCTGTCCAGTGGGGCCCGACTGTGAAAAACTGTGAGTGCTGCCTGTGTGTGTCTCTCTACTATCCTGTTGCGTGAACCTCTTGAGAGTGGGCTGAAAAGAGGCTCCAGAAGGCACTTAGCTCCACTTCGCTACGCAGCCGTGCGCTCTTTCTAAAAAAATAACACCATCACAAGAAGAAAAAAAAAACACACTAAGAACTGTGTTGGATCATAGAAGCAAGAACTTCTCTCCAGACTGTCTTCTCTGCTGCGTGCTCGGGCCTAAGATTTGATCCTGTGTGAGGCTTCATCCACGGAGGACTCCCCTACCTTGGAGGCAAGCCAGCCCATCCAGAAAGGGCCATTGTGGAGAAACTGAGATACCTCTGCTTACTGTATCTTATAAAATAAAAATAAATACATTTTTACCTTGATACAATGTCTTATAAAAGACTTGAGGCACAGAATTTAATTAATATGAATTGTGTGACATAGTAATAGCAGAAACCAATTTCAAGAAATTAAGTTAATGTTTCTAATAAAGTACTAATTAAAGAATAGAATTGTTAATGTAAAAAATTGTCCCTTTAGCTACCTGTATAAAACTATTCTAGTAATAGGAACTTAATTTTCTTAAAACTTAATGATGGAATTTGATTTGAAAAAGCTGATTTTATACAAACTGGGGAATAAATGAAAACATGTTTGTTTGTTTTTTAACTTACCTGGTTGTTACTTTTTCAGTGTACTTAACATTTTTCTCCCTAATTTCAGTTTTCTGAGTATTCCATTGAGTACTGGGCCAGATATTAGTGTCTCTGTTTTGTAGATAAGCTGGATTTCACAAATTAAATCTTTTTAGAGAAAATCAGCAGAGTGGACTAGAATTTATTTTTTTATTTGATTCGAATCTCAAATTTTCTTTTTAAAAACCTAATGGCTGATCCCTGGTAACAATCAAAGAAGAACACAGCAAAGTGTTTTCAAGTGCCTAAACTCAGATAGGTGTGCCTCCACCCACAAGGACAGGGGCTAAATCCTGCTTGTTTTTGGACTACAAGGGACTCTTAAAAGCGACACCTAGGGCTTCCTGATCCTGGTGACAATCAAAGAAGAACACAGCAAAATCAGCTCTCAAGTGCCTAAACTCAGGTAGCTGTGCCTCCACCCACAAGGACTGGGCTAAATCCTGCCTGTTTTGGGGCTATAGGGAACTCTTAAAAGCGACTCCTGGGGTTACTTCCTGATTCCTGGAAGAACACATAAAAAAGAGGGGGGAGGGGACACAGCTGCTCTGCTTCACTCCTCCGCTACGCATTTCTTATACAACATGAGCCCCATTGCAACACAGAGAAAGAATCACACTTCAAATGTGACCATGGGGAAACAACACAGGACATCTTGATGCATAGAGAATGAAGATGGTAGCTCTGATGACCCAAAAATTACCAACCACCTAATTAAACTCTCAGATAAAGAGCTTAGAATAGAAATATGGAGGATGTTTGCAGAACTCAAAGAAAGCATAGATCATTCTGAAAAGACCACAAATATAGATATCACAAATCTCCAAACTGAAATAACAGGACTGAAAAACTCAGTAGAAGAAATGAAAAACTCTATGGAAAGCCTCTCCAATTGAGTAACAGCAGGTGAGAAAGAATTAGTGATCTGGAAATTGAGATGCATAATAACTCCGTACAGCAGAGATTGGAAAAGAACCATAAAGCAAATGTTGAGACATTGGAAAACTTACTCAAAGATTGTGAACAGATAAAGAGAGAAATGTTCGATAAATTCAACAGAAACAACATAAGAATCATTGCAGTCCCAGAAACCCACAAAGAAAATCCCCAGGAAGAATCAACAGTCAAGCACATGATTACAGAGAAACTCCAAGAGCTAAAGACTGCATGCAACCAAATCCTGCATGCCAGAAGAGTATCACCTAAAAGAGACCCAAAGAAAAGCACCCCAAGACACAAACTAGTCAAAACGATGAATTCCACAGATAGGGACAGAATATTGAAAGCAGCAAGATCAAAAAGAAAAATTAATTCAAAGGAGCATCCTTAAGATTTAAAGCAGACCTGTCACAAGAAACCCTCAATGCCAGAAGGCAGTGATGAGGTATAGTGACAAAATTCAATGGAATTAATGCTGCACATAGAATATTACTCCCAGCCAGACTCACTTTCAGGTTTGAAGAAATTATACATAGCTTCATGGATAAACAAAAGCTAAGAAACTTTACAGACTCAAAACCAGCCCTAAAAGAAAAGCTGAAAGGTCTACTTTAAGGAAAGAAAGACCAATAGTTACATCAAACTTTTACACAAAGATGACATTAACTCCCATGATAATTATCTCTCTCAAAATTAATTAGTTCAGTAACAATTAACAAATGGACCTGTGGAGAGACACAAAGTGGCAAAATGGATCAGAAAGTTGAATCCAACGTTGTGCTTCCTAAAAGAAACAAATCTGAATAATCAAAACAAGCATAGACCAAAAGCAAAGGCTGAAGAAAAGTCACCCAAGCAAACAACACTCATAAAAAAGCTGGATGGCCATATCTGTATCAAATTAAACCAACTTTATACTCAGAAAAGTTGTAAGGGACAAAGATCATCATTTTGTACTAATCAAAGTTTATGTACAACAAGAAGAAATCCCACTCCTAAACATATATGCACTCAATGATGGACCTGCAAAATATTTACTACAACTCTTGACAAACCTGAAAGAGGATATCAATACCAGCACAATAATAGTGGGATATCTCAACACTGCCCTGACACCACTTGATAGGTAAACCAGGTTGAAACTCAACAAAATTAGCTCTGAAAAGAGAAATGGAAGTATATATACTTGTTATATATACTTGTTTTATATATATATATATACTGTTGAGATGGATTCAGGTTTCTGAATACACATTCATCTCCAATGCACATGGGTCATTCTCCAGATATACCACATGCGGACCCATAAAACATATCTCCATAAAGTCAAGAGGATAGAAATTGTACAAACTACCTTTACTGACCACAAGGCACTGAAATTAGATGTGAACTACAAAGAAACACAGAAGAAAAACTTCAACACCTTGAAATTAAACAGTTCACTAATGAACAACCAGTGGGTCAGAGATGAAATCAAAGAAGAAATCAAACATTCCTGGAAACAAATGACAATGAAGACACAAATTGTCAGAATTTATGAGACAAAACAAAAGTAGAACTAAGAGGAAAATTTATAGGCTTGCAAGCACACATCAGAAAGGAAGAAGGGGCCTGTATGCTTAATGACACAGCTTTCAGAACTAAAAAATGACCAACAAAAGGAACCAACAATAAGTAGGCAGAAGGAAATAATAAAGCTTAGAGCAGAAATCAGTGAGATGGAAAATCCAAAAACCAATTAGAAATATCAACAAAAGCAAAAGTTGGTTTTTTGAAAAAATAAACAAAATCGATAAACACTAGCAAAACTCACACACACACACACACACACACACAGACACACACAAAATGGAGAGAAAGGAATCTAATAGACCGGATTAGGAATGAAAAGGGGAGATCACCACAGATACTACAGAGATTCAAAGGGTAATTAGAGATTACTTTTAGAAAGTCTATGCCACGAAACAAGAAAACCTGGAGGAAATGGATAAATTCTTGGATTCTTATTAACTTCCAAAGTTAAGCCAGGATGGTGTTGCATAATTAAACAGACACATCACTACTGAGGAAATTAAAACTGTCATCAAGAGTCTTCCCAAAATTAAAAGCTCAGGCCCAGATGGATTCGCTAACAAATTCTTTCAAACCTTTCAAGACGAACATCTACCAATTCTCTTCAGGCTCTTTAATGAAACTGAAGAAGCAGGAATACTCCCAAACAGATTTTACGAAGCTAGCATCATCTTGATACAAAAACCAAGCATAGATGGATGCTGCAAAAAACAAACAAACAAACAAACAAAAACCTGCAGACCATTATCCCTGATGAACACAAATGAAAGATACTAAACAAAATTTTGGCAAACAGAATTCAATGCCTCCTCAAGAAGATCACTCACCATGATCAAGTAGGTTTCATCCCAGGAATGCAAGGATGGTTTAATATATGTAAATCAATCAACATAATACACCATATCAACAAAAAGACAAATAAAAACCATATGATCATATCAATAGATGCAGAGCTAGCATTCGATAAGGTCCAACACCCACTCTTGATAAAAACTCTCATTAATATTGGAAAGAAACTTTTCACAATATAGTATAGGCAATATACCCTACCACAATCGAATGGCAAATATTATTCTCAATGCAGATAAACTAAACACCTTTTTTCTAAAATCTGGTACAAGAAAGTTTGCCCTCTCTCACCATTACTATTCAACATAATGCTGAAAACTCTTGCCTTAGTGATTAGGCAAGAAAAATATATCTGGGGCCGGGCGGTGGCGCTGGAGGTAAGGTGCCTGCGCTAGCCTAGGACGGACCATGGTTCGATCCCCCGGCGTCCCATATGGTCCCCCAAGAAGCCAGGAGCAACTTCTGAGCGCATAGCCAGGAGTAACCCCTGAGCATCACAGGGTGTGGCCCAAAAACCAAAAAAAAAAAAAATATATCTAGGGCATTCAGATAGGAAAGGAAAAAGTCAAGCTCTCACTGTTTGCAGATGACATGATACTATATTTAGAAAACCCTAAAGATTCTACCAAAAAACTTCTAGAAACAATAGATTGATATAACAAAGTGGCAGACACAAAATTAACACACAAAAATCAATGGCCTTAAATACACCAATAATGATGAAGAAATGGATATCAAAAAATAATCCCATGTACATTAGTGCCACACAAACTTAAATATTTTGGAGTCAACTTAACTAAGGACTTATACAAAGAAAACTGCAAAACCCTGCTTCAAAAAGTGAAAGAGGATACCTGGAATGGAGGCATATACTCTGCTCATGGATTGGGAGGTTTAACATAATTAAAATGGCAATACTCCCCAAGGCATTTTATAGATTTAATGAAATCCCTTTACGGATACCCATAACATTCTTCAAAGAAATGAATCAAACACTCCTGAAATTCACCTGGAACAATAAACACACATGAATAGCTAAAGCAACACTTGGGAATAGGAATATGGGAGACATCACTTTTCCCAACTTAAAATTGTATTACAAAGCAATAATCATTAAAATAGCATGGTATTGGAATAAAGACAGACCCACAGATCAGTGGAATACACTGGAGAATTCAGAGAATGCTCTTCAGATATACAATAAATTAATCTTTGATAGAGGAAAATGCAAAATGGATCAAGGAAAGCCTCTTCAACAAGTGGTAATGGGACAACTAGTCAGTAACTTGCAAATAAACGAACTCCAGCTGACACTATGCACTAAGGTCAAATGCAAATGGATTAAAGACCTTGATATGAGATCTGAACCTATAAGGTATATAGAACAATACATAGCTAAAACACTCCAGGACATTGAAACTAAAGGCATCTTCAAGGAGGAAACAGTACTCTTCAAGCAAGTTGAAGCAGAGATACACAAATGGGATTATTTTAAGCTGAGAAGTTTCTGCACCTCCAAGGAAATAATGCCTAAAATACAAAAGCCACCCACAGAATGGGAGAAGCTATTTACCCAATTCCTATTAGATAAGGGGCTTATATCTAAGATATAAAAGGTACTGACAGAACTTAACAAAAAAATGTCAGATCCCATCAAAAAATGGGGAGAAGAAATGAACAGATACTTTCTCAAAGAAGAACTAGAAATAGCCAAAAGGCATATGAAGAACTGCTCTACATCACTAATCATCAGGGAGACACAAATTAAAACAACAACGAGGTACTATCTCATGCTACAGAGACTGGCACACATCACAAAGAACATTGACCACACACCTCATCTCCAATGGACCTGAAGAATATTTTAAGCATTATAGAATTCTGCCTCACCAAGTATCCTAAGATAATGGACAATGCCTAAAGCAATGGCCAAACCTAACAGACTCAGACCAGCTAAACCGCTTTGTAGGATCCTTGTATTCTTTTAAAAGGACTGCAAAGAGTCTTTTTAAAAAGTATAGAGATTCGATTTTTCTATAAACCCTCCCACCAAACGAGCCATTATTAACTTAGTCTTGTACTAAGTTCCTCCCTGTGCTGTGAGCTCCTTTTCCTTCTACTTTCCAAAAAGCATTCTACATTCAAACACTGAGTCTGAGCATCAGTACTACTCTGCATTTTCAGTCTTTAAAATACTGAAGAATCCGGATGACCACAAAGACCCACCATCACCTATGTTGTATCAGCATCAAAGGGTTACTCTGAGCTCTGCTGAGAATCCAAACTCTAATCTTAGGCACATGCTTCTAGAGAAGATGTTCAAACTGAAATAGGAAAGCCTTAGCTTCAAATTTTCTTTACTTTATTCTTTTTTTCATTTTCCTTAAATTTTAGGACTTTTTTTGTGGGGGGGGGCATACCTATTGATGCTCAGGGGTTACTCCTGGCCATGCGCTCAGAAATCGCTCCTGGCTTGGGGGCATATGGGATGCCAGGGGAGGGAGGTAGAAATCTGGACTGTCCTAGCCTTATACCCTGTGCCATCACTAGGCCCCAAATTTTAGGACTTTTTAATTTTTTTTTGCTAGTTACTTCACTCCACTAAGTTATCTCCCAGAAATGTGAGGTGCATTTTGAATATTCTTATTTATATGTATTGATTTTCTAGTTTTGTTATCATTGTTAACCCTTCCCACTTACATTTTTTTCTATTCTACAGGTTAGCAACACCAACAAAGCATGGGTGGGAAGAAAATGGGGCTTAAATATTAGGTGTTTGGCTGTCTAAATCAACAGAGCTAGAATCAAGTCTAAGTGACATTCTAGCACTTTACATAAATGACTTTCAATAAGCTACATAGCTAAGTTTAATACATATATATTACATTGCATTACATTAAAGAATACTTATTCTTATATCAAAATTATGGTAGATATAATATTGGATTTTAAAATGCATTGTTCTTTTGGGGGTACTTATTCATCATGAGGCTCCAATATCAATTAATTTATGTTCTTTAAAATTTCTCTATCAAAATTGCAAAGATTTTTTTTGACATCTCATCATTTCTACCTTCTGAACCATATAAAAGATCACTTCTGTTAATTAAGGATTCAGGGAAAAGATCATAAAGATAACTATGGAGAGAAAAGTTTCTTATTTATTGTATTAATATTTGATTTATTTTCAGCCAGATTTCCTTGTACCTTAAGATGTTAAAATCTCCTTAACACTGTTCTTTTATTTATTTTTACTTATTGCAAGAGTTGGACATCTGTATTCTAACTCAAAAGTTGGAAAATTATAACTAATTTATTATGCTTTAAGATCATATCAAATATTGAATCAAATAACATAAATCCTGGCACACAATAAAGTATGCAATTGACGTCAGTCAGAGAAATGTTTCTGGTATATTGATATTGATTATAAGCACATTTTTGATGCATAAGATTTCCAAAAGAATAATATTAATATTGATTTTATTTATATTAAAACAATATATCAATTTTCATTTACATATAACATGTATAAGATAGTATTAATAATAGGAACAACCAGCTATGACTTACGTGAAAGCTTTTTATTATGTCATTAATTTTTTCTAAACGTCAAAGTATTCTAGAATGCAAAGTTTATCATTTTTAAATTAACATTTGATACTTAAATATAAATTTAAAGTTAGAAAGAACTGAAGCAAACAGAAACAATATGTTGACTACAGCTAAGAATCTGTGGCACTGCAAAAGAAACAATGACACATTAAGATGAAAAACAACTGTGAAAGATAAATAACAGATCATATGCTGTGAAAGAAAATATTATTAAACATGAAGAGAGCAACTAAAGCTACAGTAGAACAAGGGAGAATCAAAACTATAAAAAGAACAGAAATCCACAACATGTGATAAATCAAACCTAATATATAAGGTTTATAAATTCAAAATTATTGCAGACAGAGGTATTTAAAAAATCATATTTCTTAAATATAAAAACCACATGAAAATATAAATTTACAGGGCTGGAATGGTAGCACAGCAGTAGGGTATTTGCCTTGCACATGGCTGACACAGAAGAGACATGAGTTCGATCCCCAGCATCCCATATCATTCCCAGAGCCAAGAGCAATTTCTGAACACAGAGTCAGGAGTAACCCCTGAGTGCTGCCAGGCATTGTCCAAAAACTCCAAAAATATAAAAACAAATTAAAAAATATAAATTTATAGGTTGAAATTCACAGTTTGAAAGCAACCCTAACCACAAGAACATTAAAGAAAACTCAATAAGGAACATTTCAGAAAATGCCATTTATTAATTTAAATTGTTTAGTTAAAAACAAACTCAAGATAAAGAACAAGTAGACAAGTACAGAAACAAAATTCGGCTCATAGATAGAAAGCATGATATATAATTCAGCTTAAGGATAATATGAAAATACATATAATACAATAAATATAAAAATGCAATTTAAAAGAATGCAAAAAAGTTAGAAAATTAAACAAAGTACAGTTAAACCAATTAGCAGTTTCTTGTAGCACCACTAAGATTACTTGCATGATTAAATTACTTTGCCTGCCATGAGGGAATGTGGTTTGCCTGAAAATATTTTTTCCTGCTAATAATCTTGTCCTATCCTCTTTCTAACTGTAAAAATCTCTTTTGTACAACTCCTTTTAGAACCTTTCATTTGGTAGGTAGGATTTTTTTGAATTCATGTATTATTTAATAATGCAAATAGATCTCCAAAGTTATCCGAATAAATATTTTTACTTAACAACTTAAATGCATGCAATTATATTGAGAACTTTATTAATAAAACACTTTTAAAATGTGTAAAACATATGGATGTTAAATAAAAACATTTAGGCTTAACAATAACAGAAAACTAAAATTAAAACTATATTTTATTATATATTATATAGTCACTGTGAGAATAGTTGAGAATTTTAATTTAGATTTAAATAAATGCTATATAACCCAGATATTATAGTCCTAACTATTTTTGTAGATATAAATAAACAAATATATATAACAAATAAATTTTTCATACTGTATTTTTCCTCACAAAACCTGTAAAATGTTTTTTATGTATTTCTTGATTTGTAACAACAAAATTCTAGTTTCTAGTTTAATTTTGATTGAAAGTAGGGGAACAAAAATTTAGAGACAACTCCTAGCTCTTTTGGAGGAGAATTCTTTCTGTACTCTCATACATGTCCATGTTTCTCAGGGTTCATTCAGTGACAAAGACTGGGCCAGGCCTCCCTTATGTCAAACATATTTGATCCACAATTAAAATCCAAAAGATGTAAATGTGCTTTAAATTTAAAGGGCTAAATTAATTCTAGAGTATCTCTCTATACAATGCAATTTGACTAAGCCACTAAAATAAGTATTGACACAGGTAAAAATATTTATGAAGCTTAGATATAATGCCTAGTAAAAAAAAATCTATCTCCAAAGATTTAATAATGCAGTAAGGCAAAACTAAAGCAGCAATAATAGATTGATACTTGAAACAGAAGCAAAAAAAAAAAAAGAAAAAAAAAGATTGATACTTGGAAGAGGACTGGGAAGAAGGAGAGGTAAAGGGGGCTCAGTTATTCTGGAAAGGAGCTGCAGGAAGTGCTTCAGTGATATGGCTTGTGATTTTGGTAGTGGTAACCTGAACCAATTCATCAGATAAAATCGTACACAACTGTACACCCCACTCAGGAAGGGCACACATCAAAAAAGTGTTGCACTCCTGAAAAAGAATTATTTGCCAAAAAGGCCCGCTTAGAGCAGTCAAATCAGTTGACCCTTTGCGTGGATTGTTTGGCCATAATTCTAAAACGTGGCTGTAACTATCTCTATTTTTGACCATTATTAGAAATCAGGCCTTAGTAATTCTTTCTATCAAAGGAGGACAATACAAATCCCGCCAAAAGTCTCCCACTGACCAGCTCTCTGATCTCTGCTACCTTGGCTCCAAGATCATGTTTTTTCCCAAAACTTAGCTCATAGTAAAGCAATTTTCAGTTTTTCCCCAAAACTCTAAAACATTTCTCTCTCTTCCCACTTCCCTGAAAATTACCTGGTTTCTCCTGCTTACCCAAAACAAAGCTAACCCACAACAAAACTGCCTTTCACCTTCAGTATCAGTTCTTTAATATGCAAATTTTAGCCATGGTCTTTCATTCTATTTCCCTAACCATCTCCCACTGTCTTTGATCTCCAAAATTACACCCTGCATTCCAAAGCTCAACCTTTAAAAGTTACCCAGCTCAAAAAATAAATTTGTCTTCGTCTTTCTAGACGCAAGTCCCCATGCATTCTGTGTGGTCTCATTTATTTCATATTTCATAATTCATTATTTCATATTCGCCTCTTCGTGCTCCCGCTTGACTCTCAGTGGGAAAATGAACTCACTAAGGTTATGCTTAGGAATTTTTTATCTCATCAGGATAAAACAGTTCACGGCACACAACAATGAGCAAACATATATAAGTATACCTACCTAAAGATGGTGAAAAGCAGTGTGTATTGTAGCATTTTAAAACGTTAATTTTTTATTTTTGATAATTTGTTACATTTAGCCTTTAAGGAAATCTAGAAAGAATTGGATTTACTGTATTTTGTTTTGAATTTTATTTTTATTTTTGTCTAAATTTTTTTTAAAATCAAATGTGAAAGAAAATTAATTGTTATAATAATTATGTGCTTATTTAGATTTTTATAATAGAAAAAATTAAAACCCTGATTCAACTGACGTGCTGTTTCTATCTCTTGCAGACAATGCACCTATGTTTTACATTCTTACTGCTGATTGTAAAATAGTTCAATGTGTTTTGGCAGGTGATTCAATTTGAGACCACTCTTACCTTGTGGAGATTAATGAACCATACTAGTGACTCATCCAAAGTTGGCTCACACAAAGCAAACACCTTAATCGTCAGACTAGCTCTCTAGACCTGCATTTTAGTTTAATTGTTCTATATTTTGATCATTTCTTCAGGGTTATTTAATTTTTAGACGTTTTGTTCTGATGAATGAATAACATGTATAAACCTAAAAATAAATTAGCAAATCACTGTACATATAATTATCTAAAATATTTTGAAAAACACTCTAACTATATTTTAGCATATATATTTTCTTTTTATAATTAATGGACTTTATTTTTCAAAATGGTTTTAAGTTTAATGAAAAGTCAAGGGTTTTTTCCACTCTGGAGGAGCCTGAGTTTCCTCAAGTATATCTCTTTAACTTACTCTCATTCTCTCTTTTTCTTTCTCCTCTCACATTTCTCTGAGTAAATGTCATTAAATAAAATTACTTAAAATAAAGAAAAAAACTTAGAAAGAATGGAGTCCTCAATATGCCCTTGGTCTCCTGTAGTTCTTTAAACATCTTGCAATAGTTAGTAACATGTTTTTAAATAATTACATAACATTTATGATTATGTTTTTAATAATTTATGTAAGAGTTAACTGACCTAACTGCCTTTATGGTTAACCCAATACATCCTTTTCTCCCTTATCTTGAACCCTGGAAAATGGAAAAATTTAGATAGTGTTTACAGTTTTGTTTTTTCTGGAATATTAAATGTTCACAACCTTATAGTGGTCGACTTCTTTCACTTAGCCATATACATTAATGTTCCAGCCTCTGGTTTTTTATAGCTTGTAAGTTCATTTATTTATATTACTAAGTACTATGTTATATAGATGTGCCATAGTTTATTTATTCAGTTTAACTATTCAAGAGCATCTTGGTTGCTTAGTAACTATGAATAAATCTGTTTGAAATATCACCACTTAGTGTTTTGTGTAGACATAAATTCTCAGTTTATTTATGTAAATATATCTGAGTATGGTTATCAGTTTATATGGCGGGATTATATTTGCTTAAGAAATTACTAGACCATCTTTCAATTGTTCATATTATTTTACATTACAATCCACAATAAATGATTTCATATTATCTAATTGTTGCTGTAATGTGACATGTTTTCATATCTCATTTGCCATATGTACTATGTCTTTCTTGGTGTCTTTTCAGATTGTATGTCCATTTTTAAATTGAGTTGTATTTTTATTGTTATTGAATTTTAAGTGTTCTTTGTTTATTTAAAATGTAAGTAATTTTTGAAAACATGCTCACCTTCACTCATCATTAGGGAAATCCAAATCAAGACAACAATGAGGTATCACCTTACACCAGTTAGGATGGCTCACATATAAAATAATGGGAACAATTTGTGTTGGCAGGGATGTAGTATGAAAGGCACTCTCATACACTGCTGGTGGGAATCCTCCCTAGTCCAATACCTATAAAGAACAGTCTGGTGAGTGCTCAAGGAACTCAGAATTGAGCTCTCATTTGACCCAGCAATCGCTCTCTTAGGTATCTAACCCCCAAGTCGGAAGGACATTCATCCCAAACTATATGTGCACCCCACTATTTATCGCATCACTCAGTATAATAGCCAAGTCTTGGAACCAACCTCGATGCCTAACAACAGATGAGTGGATCATTAAGATGTGGTATCTATACACAATGGAATACTACATGGCAATCAGAAATGATACAGTCACAGACTTTGCAGCAACCTGGATGGATCTAGAACATATTATGTTAAACGATGCAAGCCAGAAGACAAAAGATAAACACAGAATGATAGCACTGTTCTGAAGTAATTAGAATATGCACCAGATATACAACCAATACCCCACGATTAAATAACAGGGTGAAACAGGATAGAAACCTTAAACTTTAAATCACCATATACTGGGGAGTAGAGCCCATAACAAAGGGGAGAGAAACAACACAAATCCCGACTACACATTATATCATAAAGAAACCAGCAACAACAGAAAAAACAGCGTAGAGAGAACAGGTATGTAATTACTGTTTTTACTACAAAGGCCCATAATAATTTACTAGGGATCTTATACAGGATTACAGGTAAAGATTATGACAGGAAATTACTGAGTCCAAAGGAAACACTTCAAAACATATTTGAATGCCTTAACCTTACCACATTTAAAATAATCTCTCAGTTTTTCTGTCCATAGGGGTTCCTGGGTACAAAATGTGAACATCCTATGGTGGTACCTCGGTGCTCAGTCACACGAGGCATCATACTCTGCTTGAATCATGAAAATGGCTGGATAAAACTCTTTCACATACCCTTTATCTCTAGATTATGGCTTCTTTTAGGACCTGAAGCACATGACCAGCCAGATCGCCGAAGCAACAACCGAGACCTACAGATTTTACCACAGGATCCAAAAATCAAACCCTTTTAACCAAACTAACATGTCCTTGCTCTTATACCCTCTCTTCTCATTTCTTCGTATTTTTGTTGTTGGTGGTGTTTGATTGTTGGTTTATTTTGTTTTGTTTTGTTTTTCCTATTCTCTCTTTTTGTTTCCCTCTTCTTCTACCTTCTCCTCCTCACTATCATCAATTCAATCTATGTCAAATAAAATCCACATGGTTACCTCCTCTATAGGAAAGAAAAGCTGACATATAGGGTGCTGTGAACAAAACTGAAAACAGTAAACATCTATATAGATAGACCTCACTAACACAATGGTCAGTACTCGAGACACGAAACCAATACATATCCAAAAGTTGACCTATTAGTTTCCTTTCCTTACATGTACTATACTTAGTACTCAGCGCACCTCTTGCCCTCCACACCTCTCTTTTTCTTTCTTTCTTTATTTCTTCCTTTCTCTTTTTCTTCCTTTCTTCCTTTCTCTTTTTCTTCCTTTCTTTTTCTTCCTTTCTCTTTCTTTCTGTTTTTCTTTCTTTCTTTCTTTCTTTCTTTCTTTCTTTCTTTCTTTCTTTCTTTCTTTCTTTCTTTCTTTCTTTCTTTCTTTCTTTCTTTCTTTCTTTCTTTCTTTCTTTCTTTCTTTCTTTCTTTCTTTCTTTCTTTCTTTCTTTCTTTCTTTCTCTTTCTTTCTTTCTTTCTTTCTTTCTTTCTTTCTTTCTTTCTTTCTTTCTTTCTTTCTTTCTTTCTTTCTTTCTTTCTTTCTTTCTTTCTTTCTCTTTCTTTCTTTCTTTCTTTCTTTCTTTCTTTCTTTCTTTCTTTCTTTCTTTCTTTCTTTCTTTCTTTCTTTCTCTCTCTCTCTTTCTTTCTTTCTTTCTTTCTTTCTTTCTTTCTTTCTTTCTTTCTTTCTTTCTTTCTTTCTTTCTTTCTTTCTTTCTTTCTTTCTTTCTTTCTTTCTTTCTTTCTTTCTTTCTTTCTTTCTTTCTTTCTCTCTCTCTCTCTCTCTCTCTCTTTCTTTCTTTCTTTCTTTCTTTCTTTCTTTCTTTCTTTCTTTCTTTCTTTCTTTCTTTCTTTCTTTCTTTCTTTCTTTCTTTCTTTCTTTCTTTCTTTCTTTCTTCTTTCTTTCTTTCTTTTGCATAGGCACAGCAAATATTGGGGAAATTACAGTGGGAATTCCCTTGGCCTAAGGGATACAGGGTTTCTCCTCCCTTGAAACATACTGCCATAGGAACAACTACAGGCTCCATGCTCACTCATTTTGCATACCCCAAGGTCTTTTTATGGTGCCAGGAAACTTTCCACTCAGATGTGGGTGGTGACATCCCGCCTCTGTAGCTGGAGATCTTGTTATTTGCGTAGGTCATAGGATGAAGGCTAGGACAGAGTTTTACATTATGTTTCTAGGAGTTCTGTTCCATCTCTGTTGTTGTAATCATCTATAATTAGTGGTCTTGGTTTTTGTTCAGAACCTAGGACAGAGCCTAGAGTATAGTCATTTAGCATAGTTCCAGAAGTTCTCTTCAGTTGCAGTTGTCAAAGTTAGAGCTCTGAAATTAAAGATCTTGTTTTTCATACAAATCCTAGGCCAAGGCCTAGGCTAGGAACTTTTTCATTGTCCCTTGATAGGTTCTGTCCAGCCCATATTTGTCAAAGTCAGTCTTCTGTAAATAGTGACTTTGGATTTTGCTTAGGGAAAAGGATGACATGTCTCCTGTTTGCATCATATAGTTAGGTGCTGAGATGGGACAGCCCTCTCTTAGCTCAAGTTGTTGCTGTTTCCTCATGTCAGGTTCTCATGTTAAAACTGATACAAGTTGGTGCCTGGATGGCATTCAGTGTTTCCCCAGAGGAGTTTGGTTCCTAGTGCTGTTGCTGGGATCTGTGTCAGTTCCATGTTTGGGATCTGGGATTCTGGGTTGGAGGATTGCTATCCAATCACATGGAGTCTAATTTGGGTTTACCTGACACATGTTTATGGTGTGAGGCAACCTTGCATTTTTTAAAAAATATGGGTTCTTATCCTTAGTAAATAGGAGCTTATTTTGTGCATAATATTTCCCTTTATTTAGAGTTCCTATGAAAAATAATATGGTGACATATATTGCTGGTGAATTTGGAGGTATGAATGATAGTCTGCACTATCTCTGTGTCCTGGTTTTGACCTGAGCTTTTATCCCAGGCAAGACTTTTCTTGTAGGTTTTTGTACCAGGCAGAACAGAAACAGGGGAGGTTGAAGAGAGAAAGAGAGAAAAGAAAAAAATATATATATAGATATATAATAGAAGAAATGAATAAAAATACATTTTTAAAAAAGGCATTAAAGAAAAAATACTGTTTATGAGGCTTACTTACTTTTGGGAATAAACAGACTAAGAGGTATTATTATAGAGATATTAAACACATAAACAAAATACAGGTTTTTCTATTAAGTCTTTTGAGATGTTTTTGTGGTGGGTGGAGTCCAGGGCATTTTTTAATCACACATCATGTCTTGTTGAGTTTGTGACATTATTGTAAGCATGAGGAAAGTATCCTTGGACTGGGGTCCTTCTGGGGCTGAGTCAGTGGCATGCAACAGTCCATGATTAGGAGGGTGAGAAGAAGGGCCATGAAGCATGAACCAGCAGGTGTGTTGGTTGTAATTTCTTGCTAAGGCATGTGATATAGGGCTGGGAGGGTGTCCTTTAGGTTTGGGAGCTTGGTGGTGGTTTATTGGAGCAGGAGCTTGGTCTCGGTACCTACTGGACTAATAACTGAGGGTAAAAAGAATTAAATAAGGAAGGATAATGGATCAGGATTTGGAGATGAGAAGCTAAAAGGATTTCTGAAAAGGGGAAGAAGGGTAATAAATAATAGGAACTATATACAATTTGGGCATGGCTTGTTTACAATTTAGGTTTGGCAATCATAGAGGAGTCCACCCTCTACAAACTCATGCCCACATAAAGACAGACAATAGTGTTCTATTCTATTTTTTGGCATGATATTGAGAAATAAAGAGTCTAAATGAAAATACACAAACATTATCATAACTTCTTTTTTGTAATATTTATTTATTTATTTTATATTTTTAATTGAAAAATTCTCATCACCAATGTCCCAAGTGTCCCTTCTCCCCTCCCCACACTGGCCTGTGCTCTAGACAGGCTTTCTACTTCATTCACTCATTCACATTGTTATGATAGTTCTCAGTGTAATTATTTCTTTAGCTGAACTCATCACTCTTTGTGGTGAGCTTCATGTTGTGAGATGTAACTTTCAGCCCTCCTCTTTTGTCTCTGAGAATTATTGCAAAAAGTCTAAAAATTGTTTTTGTCTCTGAAAATTATTGCAAAAATTAAGAAAAATAAAAGACATTTTTGTGATAGTGTTCTATTCTTAGATTGACTCTCCTAGGCTGGGTCTGAACTCTAAAGATATGATTGAGTTAAGAAAAGATAAATAATTGGTTAAGATTGGCTTAGGAGAGAAAGGAGGGGAAAACAAAAGATAAGAGAGAAGAGAAAAGAATAATTAGAGTGCAATAGATTGAATGGGTGAAAAAGACTAAAGGATAGAGGGAAAAAAGAGGTAGAGGGAAGAAGAGAGAAAATGAAAGAAAGAGAGAGAAAAGAAGAAAAAAGGATGTAGTGATTTGCCAAAACATATTCGATGAATGGGATCTGTAGCATAGATCTGTGGTGCACCATTGACAGTTCCAATGGTCTGAATGGTCATATACTTTGGGTCCTAACTGAAGACATAAAGAAAAAGAAGTTGGTTAATTAGAGTATTTTATCAAGACACTGATATAATGAGCACTGTATATGTTATCTAGCATGATTGACCGCCAAGGTTTAAAATTAGGGTGTCCACCCTTTGTTTCCAGGGCCCCTTGTTGACAAAGAAACTGAAGTGTTATTTTATACTTGGTAAAATTAAGGCATTAAAGCATATTTTTAGTAGTCCCTGCAGTGGGAGACTAGGCTTCCAATCATATTCTGCACCTGGTTCTGTAGAAAAATAAATTAGGACATTATTATAGACCTTTGTTGTTAGAGGTTGATTGCATACCTGTTCACTCAAAAACTGTTGCTTCCATCATTGCTGGATTCTTTAGGTTATAATGGGTATTCACGTCTTTATGTTACCACCCTTCCATTTTATTTGGACACTTCACCATGTTATATGTTGACACCTACATTGCTTGGAGATTTAACCCTTTGACCCTTGTATTTGTTCACGAATTACTATATGCTAATGTGGTATATGTTCTGAATACCTAAAGAAGTGCTATCATTCTGTAGTTATCTTTCTTCTTCTGGCTTACTTCGTTTAACATAACATTTTGGAGATTCATCCATGTTGTTGCAAAATCCATGGTCGTATTATTTCTAACTTCTATGAAATATTCCATTGTATATAGGTACCATATCCTCATGATCCATTCATTTATTGTTGGGCATCGAGGTTGGTTCCAGTTCTTGGCTATTGTGCTGAGTGCTGTGATAAATCGTGGAGTGCATACATATTTTGTGCTGAATATTATTCTATCTTGGGGTGCAATTTCTGGATCATATGGCAGCTCAATTCTGAGTTTACTAAGAACCCTCCCTACTGATTTTGACCAGGCAGCATTCCCATCAGCAGTGGATGAGAGTCCATTTCCTATCACATCCTCACCAACAGAGATTGGACCCATTATTTTTGATGTGTGCTATCCTCACTGGTGTAAGGTAGTACCTTATTGTCTTAATTTGGATTTCTCTAATGACGAGTGATCGTGAGCATGTTTTCATGAGTTTCTTGGCCATCTGTCAGTCTTCCTTGGAGAAGTGTCTATTCGTTTCTTCTCCCCATTTTTCTATGGCTTTATTGGGTTCTGTGGGACTCACCTTTCTGAGTACTTTGTATATCCTAGATATCAGTCCTTTATCTGATGTGTAAAGTGTGAGGAATTTTTTCCCATTCTGTTAGCTGTCTTTTAGTTTTAGCCAGTGTTTCTTTTGCCATACAGAAACTCTTTAGTTCCATGTAGTCCATTTGTTTATGTTTGATGTTATTACTCTTGCCATTGGCATTCCATCATCAAAGACTTTTTTGAGGTATAAGTCTTGTATTGTTCTACCTATTTTTCCCTAAATGAACTTTATAGTTTCATGTCTGATTTCTAGGTCTTTAAGCCATTTTGAGTTGATTTTTGTGTAGAGGGTGATGGTAATGTTTTTGAGAAAAAGAATAAAGTTATTTTTTTTATCCATCTCTCTTCATTCTTACTCTGTGTCCTTCTCTTCAGGTCTGGCTCTGTGTTTTTGTCCCAATCTGTCTCTGTTCTGTTTTTTATTATTATAATAAAATGGATTACATATCTTTCACAGTAATATTTTAGGTACATAATGACATTGAATCATGGGCATTTCCACCACCAATGTTGTCCTCTCTTCACTCCTGTTCCCAGCATGCATCCCATATCTCCCCCTCCTTTACCCCTCCCCCCAGCTGCTAGTATAAGTGGTCCCCTCTGTGTCTAGGTTGTTGTAGATTGGGTATAAATTCTGTTGTCATTGGCTTTAGATTTGGTGTTTAAGTCTGATTACTTTTTATTTCTATTTAATGATCATACAAACTGTTTGGTTTTGGTACCCTCCATTATTTCCCCGTCAATTTGTGAGGTATAACAAGATAGTTTAAATTATGTGGTTCTGTTTGAAGGAAAAAAAATAAAATGGGGGAAAAAATCAAACAAGCAAATAATGGACAGAGTCCTTCTATAGTCTATAGATATCAATTTGAGAGAAGAAAGGGAAAAAGAAAGAAAAACAAAACAACAATACAAAAAAAAATCAAAATATCCAAAATGCCCCACAGCAATAAAGACAACAACCATGATACTAAAGTAAAAACAAAACAAAGCACAAGAAATGAAAAAAAAAACATCCAAACAACAACAATAACAAAATAAAAAAATTTTTTTTTCTGCATAAGCACAGTAAATATTGGGGAAATTAGACAGGGAAATTCCTTGACCTAAGAGATACAGGGTTTCTCCACCCTTGATGTATACTGTCATGGGAATAACTACAAATTCCATACATGTTCATTACTCTCTTCTAGGTTCTTTTGTGATCTATGGAAACCTTCCGCTCCATCATGGATGATAAAATCAGACCTCTGTATCTAGAGATCTTGATATCTGCATAGGTCAAAGGATGGAGCCTAGGAAGAAGTCTTTCTTCATGCTTCTAGAAGTTCTGTTCCATCACTGTTGTTTTAATCAGTCTTCTGTAGTTGGTGGTCTTGGTTTTTGCACCGATCCTAGGATAATGCCTAGGATAGAATCTTTCCTTATGTATCCAGAAGACCTGCTCAGTTGCAGTTGTCTCAGTCAGACCTCTGGAATTAGATATCTGGTTGTTCTACAGGTCATAGAGCAAAGCCTAGGTTTCTTTTTTTTATTATTGGTTCCAGGATAATTTCTGCCCAGTCATGGTTGTCATTCAGTCTTCAAAGAACAATGATATTTTAAGTTAACATTATGTTTTAGTATTATTC
The DNA here is from genome assembly GCF_024139225.1 of Suncus etruscus. Taxonomy (NCBI): domain Eukaryota; kingdom Metazoa; phylum Chordata; class Mammalia; order Eulipotyphla; family Soricidae; genus Suncus; species Suncus etruscus. The sequence goes on along the minus strand of NC_064864.1, from coordinate 52,930,003 downwards.
TACAATGCTGTCCTACAAAATTAACATCAGTTAATATTTGGAGGTAGGATGCTCAAAATATAGGTTCCTACCTACTGGAACTTTATTGCTAACAAATAAAAAATTAGATCTGTTTATTAATGTATTTTATAATTAATAGCAAGATGCAATTAACTTTTAAGCTCTGCTAGTGTATAATCTTTGCTTGATTTGAGGGCCAACTCAATAAAGTTTCATATTTTTCATGATTTTTCTTTTGAGTGAATGGATGCCTGCTTATCTCTGCAGTCTCTCAAGTGCACTGATATCTCTTTCATTGTAATCACTCTCTTTTCAGTGGCTTCTGCATCTATATCTTTTCTGAGAATATAAATCTTTTCCAGAGTGAAATGGACTGAGTTTGCAGTAGTATTTGATTTTACCATCACAGGTTAACACCTGTTATGCTTGGCTAAGTTTCCAATTATGTGATTCTATTCAATATTGTGATAAGGGATCTGAAATGACATGGTGTTAGTGACCTCAAATGCTTTAGGGAATGAGTCTGAATCTTTGAATATATAACAAAAGAATCATTTGATACCATTGAGTTCCTGAATTTTTAAGATTATTACAACTTTTGAAAAAACTCTGCTTCCAAACCATCATTCTGTGTGCTGAATTGCTAAAAACTTGACTTTCATTTTTAAGTGAATATTTTTTAATCTTATAAGTTATAGTGATATTGAGCTATGGATTAGATTCTGATTTATAAGATGAAAGTTAAAACGCTCAATAAATGTTGTAAAATGATATAAGAAAATACTTTAGTAGCTCTACGTTTTTTCCTTATACTATTTCATTTTAACTCAAGAATAGTTGTCATTGGGGCCAGAGTGGTGGCGCAAGCAGTAGGGCATTTGTCTTACATGTGCTAACCTAGGATGGAACTCTGTTTGATATGCCAGCATCCCATATGGTCCCCCAAGTCAGAAACAATTTCTGAGCGCATAACCAGGAGTAACTCCTGAGCATCACTGGGTGTGGCCCAAAAACCAGAAAAAAAAGGTTGTCCTATTCACACATGACACACTTTTAAGACGTGGAATAAAATAAAAAAAAATTGCTTGGGGCCGGGCGGTGGCGCTCGAGGTAAGGTGCCTGCCTTACCTCCGCTAGCCTAGGAGACGGACCGCGGTTCGATCCCCCGGCGTCCCATATGGTCCCCCAAGCCAGGAGCGACTTCTGAGCACATAGCCAGGAGTAACCCCTGAGCGTCACCGGGTGTGGCCCAAAAACCAAAAAAAAAAAAAAAAAAAAAAAAAAAAAAAAAAAAAAAAATTGCTTACGAATATTCTGGAGTCAGGGATTATGAACATTATTAAGTAGTTTTGAACCTTTAAATTATTCCTTAAATGTAAAGTGGAATCTATAAGAGTGTTATGAAGTTTAAGTAAATTATCCTTCAATGTCATAGCGGAAAATCTTGCAGAAAGGGTCTTATGCACTTGGATATCATTATACAAATAGTTAACAGGTCCTTTTTATGTTAAAGTTATGTATGGTGGGTTCTGATGTTTGCCAAGCATTCTTCATTAGACTAGTTGATAAACAGTTTTTTAAACTTCCTTCTGAGGAGCAACTCTCTTATTGAGATCCCTTGCACTAACTGACCACAGTACTCAAAAGAACAATTTCTTAAGGTTTTAGTTTCTTGATGCATTACAAATAAAAAATTTAAATATTGGGACAGGGGATACAAAGAAATCATAGTGCATGCTTATTAAAATAATTCCCTAAGTTTAATTTTTGTCTCTGATATATATAGCCATCACAGTTTATCCAATCCCTGATGCTTTTTTTAGAGCACCCCATCTTTCAATTCTAACAGAAACTGTCAGTAAACAAGAAATTAAAGAACATCAGCTGTTGTCTGAGCATGGTTCTTTGGAGTCTCACTTCCAAACTTAACTATTTGAATATGACCTCCTACCACACGCAAAGCAGGATGTCTCTGTGTGTGTCATTAATGGTATCTTAGAAACAGTAACTTCTTGTTGTTTTGGTTTGGGATGCCACCTGACATCTGGCTCTATGCCAATTCCTCTTGCTGTTCTCAGTAGTATCAAAGATCTAACTTGGATCTTCCACTTGCAAACCTCAGCACTTCGTGCAATCTTTCTGCCCAGTACCAGCGACTTTAAGTAACATAATATGTATCAAAATGAGTATAACAATAGGCTAATTAATTTTTATAAACATGAGCTAATTATACCAATGACATAGTTTTGGTCATACATCACCAAACTTCTAAATAAAAAAAAAAACAATGCACCTAATATTAAACCGCCATTCATTTATTTTATTCTAATTATTTTAGATTGGGATCATAATGTGACTGACACTTTTCCTGTGAGCTCAGAATCAAGAATAGGGCACCTTTCTATCATGTCAATACTCATTGGGGTAATGTTTTAATAGACCATTGAATCTCGCTTACACGTCTGTCTTTATGCAGGAAATCTGAGGACCTAGAAAAGATTCACTTGACTATGGAAAAATATAAAAATTCCACAGTCAGGGGCTAGAGAGATAGCACAGCGACGTTTGCCTTGCAAGCAGCCAATCCAGGACCTAAGGTTGTTGGTTCAAATCCTGGCATCCCATATGGTCCCCTGTGGCTGCCAGGAGCTATTTCTGAGCAGATAGCCAGGAGTAATCCCTGAGCACTGCCGTGTGTGACCCAAAAACCAAAAAAAAAAAAAATTCACAGTCAGTAGTGAGTTGAAAATGTTTTTCCCTCATCATTATTAGAATGAACGTATGTTAAATAAACTGACCTGCTGTATATCTCCTGATGTGAATATTTTTATTATATTTTATTATTATCCTGGCTGTCTCTTCACACATAATCCAGATAAGAATCTTTCTGACTCAGTCTATACCTTTTGTAGAACATAAGTCCAAACACATTTTCTTTCATTTGTTTTATTTTCTCTTCCCTTTGATTGAAATCATTTTGCCCCTCATTCTTTCACCTTTAATTTTTTTGTTTGACTTCAATGGGCATCAGGGTATCGATGTGATTTCTCTAATACTTATAAACAAAAGGGAATGATGGAGTAAACTTCCTCCATGTATTTTATTATCCATGACAAACTCACAGAAATAAAAGAGGGTCAGTCTTTTATTTTCTCAAATAATATAATATATGTAAATATACATGTACACATCCACATAAATCTGTACATTTATATCTTCATTAACTATTTAGAATACAATGTGGCTGATTAATTCTTTGTATCACTTCAAATATAAACGACAGCATTTCTGGCAACAACTCAAGAAGGTTTTCGTTTTTTTTTTTTTGTTTTGTTTTTTGTTTTTTATTGAGATCATTGTGAATTATAAGTCTTTCACAGTTGTATTTCAGGCATTTAGTGACTGTGAATTAGGGCCATTCCCAACACCAATGTTGCCCTCTCTCCACCATGGTTCCCTGCATACATCCCATGTCCACCTCTACACAGCAGTAATACCAGTGTAACAGATACATATTTGTTTTTAGCTTATTATAGTTTGGGTTTTGGATTCTATTGTTGTTGACTTTCGCTTAGGTATCTAGATATGACCATTTGACTCAGAGTTTTAATCTCTTGGGGGTTATATGTATCTTTGCCCAATATAATAGACTTTAGGTTAAAAAAAAAACATTTGATTTTGAAATCCTCTTAGTGGCCAGGTCTTAATACTTTATATGATTGATCAATTTACCTTTATTCTATTTAAAAAAAACTCATTTTAAACCTTAAAAAAAGCTTCTAATTTTTTCAGATTTTATACTTAAGAATATACCCCCCTGGCAATAGGAAGGGCATTTGCTTTCACACAACTGACCTGGCCTTTAATTTGTCTTCCTCACAACTGACCACTTTTCAATCCCTAGCATCCCATATAATACTCTCAGTTTGCCAGGTATAATTTCTGAGCACAGAACCAGGAGTAACCCATGATCTTCTCTAGATGTGGCCCAAGAAACAAACAAAAAGCAAGCATAAAGAAAATAAGCCCTGTGCCTTGGCTTCTTGTCCTTTTTTTTTATCAAAGTTTTATATAACTATGCTCCCAAATCTACTTTAAACTTTTTAAAACATTATTTAGTTTCATACATAATTCTCATATTATCTGTATTTCCAATACATTTTCATCCTCAACTATACTATCAATTCATATTGGAATTAATTTATATAAAAGTTTTATATTCATAATATAAACTATGATATTGATACATACTGGCTTTAATGTATCCAAATGGGCTATGCACATAATATTGTAATATTGTCATTGAAATAATGAGTCCTGACCATGGAAATTCCATTGAAAATACCAACAAAGACACATTCAGTAGTTTTATGCTCCTTTCCAGATTTTCTGCTTATCTCTTTTGTTTCTTCAGGTTTGTTAAAATATTATCACCATGTACATATGATAGTACTGACATAAATTATAATAAAATATTAATGTGAAGCCAGATATTATCAAGTATTTTTAGAGAAATTGCCCTGAGCAATTTTTGGTGAGAAAAATTAATAATCACAAAATAATTCTTTGGTAAGAGTTTTTATAAAGCCCTGCTCCAAGAAATAAGAGGGGACACACGGAAATGAAAACACATACACTGCTCATGGATTGGCAGGATTAACATCATTAAAATGGCAATACTCACCAAAGCATTATACAGATTTAATGTGATCCCTCTAAAGACACCCATGACATTCTTCAAAGAAGTGGATCAAACACTTATGAAGTTCATCTGGAACAATAAACACCCTTGAATAGCTAAAGCACTCCTAGGGAAAAGGAGTATGGGAGGCATTACTATTGCCAACTTTAAACTGTACTACAAAGCAATAGTTATCAAAATAGCATTGTATTGGAATAAAGACAAACCCTCAGATCAGTGGAATAGGCTTGAGTTCTCAAAGAATGTTCCCCAGACATACAAACACCTAATTTTTGACAAAGGAGCAAGAAATCCTAAGTGGAGCAGGGGAAACCTCTTCAACAAGTGGTGCTGGCAGAACTGGTTAGCCACTTGCAAAAAAGCGAACATAGACCCCCAGTTAACACCATGCACAAAGGTAAAATCCAAATGGATTAAAGACCTTGATATCAGACCTGATACCATAAGGTATATAGAAAAACACGTAGGTAAAACACTCCATGACACTGAGACTAAAGGCATCTTCAAGGAGAAAACTGCACTTTCCAAACAAGTGGAAGCAGAGATCAACAGATGGGAATACATTAATCTGAGAAGCTTCTGCACCTCAAAAGAAATTGTGCCCAGGATACAAGAGCCACCCACTGAGTGGGAGAAACTATTCACCCAATACCCATCAGATAAAGGGCTAATATCCAAAATATACAGGGCACTGACAGAACTTTATAAGAATAAAACATCTAATCCCATCAAAAAAAATGGGGAGAAGAAATGAACAGACACTTTGATAAAAAAAAGAAATACAAATGGCCAAAAGGCATATGAAAAAATTCTCCTCATCACTAATCATCAGGGAGATACATATCAAAACAATGATGAGATACCATCTTACACCACAAAGATTGGCACACATCACAAAGAACGAGAACAATCAGTGCTGGCGGGGATGTGAAGAGAAAGGAACTCTTATCCACTGCCGGTGGGAATGCTGTCTAGTCCAACCTCTATGGAAAGCGATATGGAGATTCCTCCAAAAACTGGAAATTGAGCTCCCATTCGACCCAGCTATTCCACTCCTAGGGATATACACTAGGAACACAAGAATACAATACAAAAACCCCTTCCTCACACCTATATTTTTTGTGCACTATTTACAATAGGCAGGCTCTGGAAACAACCATGATGCCCTTCAACAGATGAATGGCTATAGAAACTATGGTACATATACACAATGAAATATTATGCAGCCATCAGGAGAGATGAAGTCATGAAACTTACCTATACATGGATGTACATGGAATTTATCATGCTGCGTGAAATAAGTCAGAGGGAGAGAGAGAGAGAGAGATGCAGAATAGTCTCACTCATCTATGGGTTTTAAGAAAAATAAAAGTCATTTTTGCAACAATCCTGAGACAATGAGAGGAGGGCTGGAACTTCCAGCTCACTTCATGAAGCTCACCACAAGGAGTGGTGAGTGTAGTTATAGAAATAACTACACTGAGAACTACCATAATCATGTGAATGTATGAGGGAACTGGAAAGCTTGTCTGGAGTACAGGTGCGGGTGGGGTGGGATGGAGGGAGATTTGGGACATTGGTGGTGGGAATGTTGCACTGGTGAAGAGGGGTGTTTTTTACATGACTGAAACCTAATCACAATCATATTTATAATCAAGATGGCTTAAATGAATATATTATAAAAAGAGTTTTTATGAGAAATTTGTAAAATTATTATAATAGCCTTTCTTGCCATTTTACTGTAACATTGAACTTTAATTTATTTAACTTAATATTATTAATTCTAATGAATAAAGTTGGATATTTTTGATAAGGCTTTAATAATAAATTATGACACTCACCCATACTACATTCATTGCTTAAAACATGAAAAAATGACAAATAATAAGTCAATCTCTCAAAAAATCGCTTTGCCCATAATTTTTATTATGAAAATGAGAAAGAGATACACATATCTATATTTTCGAGACATATTCAGAATCATCTAAATAGTTCAGTGCACTTTTATTCATTTCTCTTTAATCCCTACTTTAACTTTCTTCATTTTCTTGAAATATTGATTGCCTTAGCGAGTTGAGGCCCCTGACATAGTTATATAGTATCAAGTATCTGCTTTCACCTAGTAACTGTGAGGCAATTTTACTTTTTGCCCAGTGTACCAAAAAAGGATTTTTAATTTCCATCTTTAAAGGAAGATGAGTGTTGCATTAAAGCCCTTTGGATGGGCTTGTATGGTGGTATATGGATGGAGGGGCCTTTCTCTGCCGTCCCAGGACACGCGACTCCAATTACCTCCAGCTGGCAGGTATCTGGGTTTAGGAAAGTAGCAGGTAGAAAACTCACAGGCAGGCTTCAAGGAAGATCATCTTTATTTGCCCTGGCCAACATGAGTGGCCTATATCATAACCATTTATGCTGAATTCCTATTCAGCCCTGCATTGTACCTTGTCCCTCAGCCTCTCTCCTCCTCCTTCTCTGTCCAGGCAAATCCGCCTTTGCTCTTCCGGCCAAAGTTTTTTGTTATCTACTAAAGACCCCTCCCAGAAATGGGAGGCCTATTAGCAGGTAAGATTACACAGGAGGAATGGAGGTGGGGTAACAGATGAATACATTGGCAGACTACTCAAGAACACTATTAGGGAGTAACTGGTCGGGCTGAAAATAATGGGAAAGTTGAAATTTGTCTGAATTTTAAATGAGGCTGGGAAGTGCCTTGTAGACAGTGCTGAATTGACCAATATTATATATTGAATAGTACTATGTTTTCCTCAGGGATAAAACATATTCGTTCTATGTATAGGACCCTTTGACAAATGATCTTCAAATGCATCTATGCTTTAAATTAGTAATGACTTCAAATCTGGCCATTTAAAAGTATAATCCTGTTAAGTTTTACCATATATCTCTATTAAAGAACTTGAAATTTTTCTAAAATTTTTTTTGTTCATGTTCTATGTAGTGTTAAATAATTAACGATGGTGGTGGATGGTGATGGATGGAGGGATTTTTCTCTGCCATCCCAGGCCACGTGTCTCTGTAATCCCCATTCAGTTGGCAGGTCTGGGGTCCAGGAAAGCAACGGGTATTGAACTCACTCACAGGCAGGCTTCAGGAAGCATCAACTTTATTCATGCCCTATCCACCACATATGTGGCCTATATCATAACCTTTTAAGCATTCAGCCATTCTTAGCTATCCCAGCATCTTAACTCCTTTCAGCCATCTTCCCTTTGACCTCCATGCTGGCAAAAGACCAAAAAGGGCCTAATCCCCTCTGGTCCATACCTTATCTACCTTTTCCAAGACCCCTCCCAGAAAATAAGCAGGGTCTTGCAGGTAAGGTCAAGTTACCTAGAAAGAAAGGGTGGGGGATGAGGCTTCATCTCCCCCTTCTCTGAAATATAAAAGAACCAAGTTTTCCCAATGCAGATGGCCTAATGTAAATTCTTTTTTCCTAAGTGCAAATTCTGAGCAGTAAGTTGGAGCTTCTGCTAATTTCATATCAACATTTGTGTTTTGATTTCCAAGATCTTTGTATTTAGATTTGTGTTTTTGTGTGTGTGCTTTACTGAGATGGGCTCAGTGCTAACTCCAGGGTCTGTGTTTTGATGTAATAGTGGTATAAAGGAGAGAACATATGGTGCTGGAGAAACATAGATTGGCCACACACAGGACAAGTTTGTTCCTACTCTACTATCTCTTCTCAGATTTTTCTTAGCATTTCTCATATTTTTACAAATCTTATGGCTTATCACAAATCATATGATTATAACAGATTTCAAATGTTTTTTTTTTAATTCTGGATACAGGTATTTTTATTATGTGAGTGCTATGTAAAAACCTCTAATCTTGATAAAATCTTTTGAGTAGCTAATAGATAGCTAATTTGAATAGTTTTATATTTTCAAGCTTATTAACATTTTAAGAGAAGTGCAGGTATAAAGGATAAGGTAAAACACAACTATCTTAAGTAGAATAAATGCTATTAAAATTATTTTAAGTATTTTGATAATTTTGAAGCATTTAATTTTTATTTTAATCGCTAGTGTTTGCATTGATTTTATAGATTGCCAGATTTTTTTATAGATCTTTATTATATTATTTTAGAATACTTCCTGACTTGGGGACTAATATCAGGTTTTTAATATTACTTTGATTATTATCAAGGAGTTGAAAGATTTGTTAGTATGTCTTAAAATTCTTCTGATATCTTTCAGAAAATAGTCATATCTTAAATTAAACATGGGAACATAAAAATTATTCTAGCTATTATTGCCATTATTTTTAATTATCTCATCTTTTGGAAGCCTAGAAAGATGTGAATATTTTATATCCCCATGAGATGAAAGCAAATCATCGCTGGGAAATATATCAGTTAAGAGTACTCTAGCTAGTTATGGAATTATTGCAGCTCTGCCATTTCTATTCTGAGAATTATATTTTAACTAGCCATATTACATTTTCTTCTGGGTCAAATTTTGTAGCACTAGAGAATGTAGTTTTTAATAAGCTCTTAGGATGAATAATTCTAAATTTTAAATTTATGAAAGCACCCTACTTTTCATTAAAAAATCATCAAAGTTCAGACTTCTGCTTTGGTAATTATATCCTAATACTTACTATTCATTATGGCAACAGTACCTTCATTACCTTTGCTTATGAGTCTATGAATATCTGTTGATACCAGGGGATTGACTCCAAGTTAATTATTAGAAGCTTATATTAGCATAATTCATTGTATTCTAAGATGCCACAAAGTGTAGTGAAAGATTTTTCATGACTCTCTTCATTATAATCAAATTCTGCTTGGGAAAATTTTGCCTTGTATTTTATTTTAACAAAAGAAAATTAAGGGGCCAGCAAGGTGACGCTAGAGGTAAGGTGTCTGCCTTGCAAGTACTAGCCAAGGAAGGACCGTGGTTCGATCCTCTGGCATCCCATATGGTCCCCCAAAGCCAGGGGTAAATTCTGAGCGCTTAGCCAGGAGTAACCCCTGAGCATCAAATGGGTGTGGCCCGAAAAAACAAAAAAAAAAAAAAAAGAAAATTAAGAAAATTTCTAATTTACAGTTGCCAGCATTGATTTTAATTATGACATGCAACAAAAGATTTTAAAAAAAATAAGATATGATTTAAAAATAAGATATGGTTCAAGTAGTACATCATATACCCAGTAATATTCAGGTCCTGAGTTTGATTCTTGGTACCACATGCTATCTGATTACCAACAACTGTGGCTGTAGTGGTCCACCAGTACTATGGCAATCTCCTCCTAAAGTTATACTAACTGTGCCCATAATGACACTAAAATTCTTTAAGTGATATTCTTTTTTTTTATTCCCACAGAGCCCTTCCCCTAAGTGTATATTCTTTTATTTTATACATATTTATTTATTTTTATTATCAATTTTTTAATTAAATCATCATGATATACACAGAAAGTTCTTTGTGATTGAGTTTTATTCATACATCATATACATACATATATTCAATATACATCCCTTCACCAGTGTACATTTCCTACCATCAATGTTCCCAGTTTTTCTTTTGCCCCCCTCCAGGCCTGTCTCTATAACATTTTTATTCTTTCTCTGTCTCAGTCTGTGTCTCTGTCTTTGTCTCTGTCTCTCTCTATCTGACTCAAAATCACCATTATCATACCCAAGTCAGTGCTCTGAGAAGAGCTCTGCTTTGCTACAGGGCTGTATATTTCTTCCAGTCACTCAGCCACACCACAGCACACAATAAACACTCCAGGCTGCAAAGGCCACAATGGGAAAGCAATGCAAAATTCAACTACACTTAGTGAGCAAAGATGGGAACTCTGAAGATCCAATCAGTATCAGAAAGCTACATAATCTTTCTGATAGAATACATATTTTGTTTGTTTATTTTTAAGTTACTCCTGGTAGTCTCAGGACACTGGGGATGTCAGGGGTTGAATCCAGGTTGATCGTGTGCAAGACAAATACTCTACCTGCTGTGCTATCATTCCAGCCAACAAAATATATTTTTAAATGAAATGAGCATTATTTGGAATATACAAGTACTTCTTGTAGCATATGAAAAAGTTTCCATAAGATGATTCTTGGAATTGTATATAAAAGTGTCTCCTTAGGATTGTTCTGTGACTTTTGCCCCACCTAACCCTTCCAGGTGGGGCGCTGTGGAGTTGGGAATAAATAGCTGGAGGGACAGGAGTTAGGGGTCCTTCTGTGAAAAGCTGCTGGCTGCAGGAGGATTCTTTGGCTCTCCTTGCCCGATCTTTTAAACCCTATCGTTCTGGTCTGTGTGGATTATTATTTGCTGCGGATAAATATTTCCAAGGTCTTCCCCCGAAAGGGGACAAGGGGATGGGAAGTAATTTCTCATTCTGGGGACTGTTCTTGGATTCACAAATATCCAGCCAAGATAACAGCGAAGATATCTTGCACTTCTGATACAAGTGATTTTTTTTTTATCTTAGTTGATGATATTTCCAAGTTTTTGGAGAGGTGAAGTTGGGTTGGGATGACTTTTGTTTTTGTTGTTTGTTTTGAGCTACAATTTTTGAATAATCCCAGTAGTGCTCAGTGATTTCTTCTGGCTCTTTACTCAGGAACCACTCCTAGGGTGCTTGAAGGACCCTCTGTTGTATCTAGGAAATGAAATCCAATCAACAGCATCAGTGCAATAACCTCTGTCCTATTTCTCCAATTATATCTTTACAACTTTAAGAAGAACAAAATAAAAACAAAGCATAGTTACCAAAACAGCATTAAAAAAAATCAAGTAGTTCCATCTTTCAGCATCACATATGGTCCTCACAAGCCAGGGGTGATTTCTGAGCACATAGCCAGGAGTAACCCCTGAGCGTCAAAAGAGTGTGACCCAAACAACAACAACAAAAAATATTAATCAATATTAGAGCCCTATAACTATTACTGTATAAAGTTATTGTTTCAAGTATAAAGTTTTTGTGATTGTATTACTTTTAAATAGCTTCTTTTTATATAATTAATAGAGTTATTATACATAATACATATTTGTCTTATTTTAAAATTTTCACTGTTGTTGTCTTGCCTAATCTTCCCAACATGATAGCATATATCACTCTATAATGCCCTCAAAAGACATTATTGACTTAATCAGTGGGAAATATATTCAATTTAAATTTAGAATCTTGTCAAAATTTGATGCCATACATTTACCTTTATGTTTGAGATAACACAAGGTAAAACAGGTCCTCTAAGAATTTAAAATTATAAATCCATCACATATAATATTGTTGCTCTAGATCAGGGGTCCTCAAACTTTTTAAACAGGGTCCAGTCACTGTCCTTCAGACTATTGGAGGGCCAGATTATAGTAAAAACAAAAATTATGAACAAATTTCTATGCACACTGCATATATCTTATTTAGAAGTGAAGAAACAAAATGGGAATAAATACAATATGTGGCCCACTGGCCATAGTTTGAGGACCATTGCTCTAGATGAAGCTCACAGAAAACTTTTATTTTTTTGGTTTTTTTTTTGGTGGTGCTCAGGGGTTATTTCTTGGTCTGCACTCAGACATCACTCCTGTAGGCTCAGGACCATAAGGGTTGTCAGACATCAACTCCAGGTCATCAGCATGCAGCACAAATGCCCTACCTACTGTGCTACCACTGAGGCCCCAGATAATTTTTTATTTTCAGCAATGTAATAGATACTACCAGAATCCATCCCCTTTGAACAGACATAAATCAGGCACTGTGATGATTAGGAAAACAACACATACATAATAGAGAAAAGCATGGATCTAGAGGACTCACAGCCTCATGGACTGAGAGTTCTAACTTTTATGTACAGTATTTATTGCTCGGTATCATCAACCTGGGAAGAGGGCCAGATGCCTATCTAATGCTAATCAAACCTAAACAGGTTTCCTCTAAAAGACAGGTATAAAAAGTGTCTGTGGATATCTTATCTGGGGAAGTGGCAGAGAAAAGAGTTTATAGACCCACCACTTACAGGTCATTTCCTGGGAATGCAGGTGTTTCACTAATTCAGGAATTAAGAGCCTTTATCAAGTTTTTTTACAGCCCCTACTCTCATACTATCAACTCACTTGCTAAATTTATTTAATTCTTGGATGTTTTCATATTCAACATATGAACAATAGTTTGTCTTTTATCATCTCTACACCACCCATTTTTATTCAAAAGTTTTAAAACTACATTGACCTTTAGTTCACTTAGTTTACTTAGCCACTATTAAATATTTGTGCACCATCCTTACCACTTTTTTATTTTAGGGATCACCCATAGCAGTGCTGGACAATATTCACAAAGTTCATACCTGGTAATATATAGGCAGAGAGAAACATCAAATTCTGCTATTCCTTTATGAACTCTGCCATTCTTCTATCTTTTGCCCTGACCCCTACCGAAGCTGCCTTTTTAATTGTGTACTTGCCCACAACAGCAACATGAACAATTCAACCTGGCTATACTTTAGTCATGATCTTACAATTAGAATTGAATTCTTAGATATCTATACTGTTCTCTGCCCAGAATTACTCTAGCCTCCTCCTCTAGTTTTCTAACACAAAGTATGCCAAATCCCTATTGATTCTGTGTCCTTGATAGCTCTCTGATCCATTAACAGCCTTTCTCTTGTCCTTAGTACAAATATCTGTATGTCTGCTTGGCTTTTTATCAAACTTTACATGGATTACTGAAATTCTCTCTAAGTGATTTTCTGTTATCAGTCTCACATTCTTTAATCCACTGTACATTGTCAAAATTTTTTCTAAAATGCTAATGGTCCTGTCCTTCAAAGCCTTTGAAAGACTTCAGTCTCGTTTGTAGTCTTATTATTATGCCAACAAGTACTTCAGGACACTCCAGCATCATCTCTTATCATTCCCACAGATATGCTATGCTTCAACTATAAAGAGGTATAAGGAAATTTCTTATCTTAGATGACTTTCCTGTATATATGTGCTTATACAGTCCACCTACATGAAACCTCTTGCCCCCAACCTTTGTGAATACTATACTCTTCTATCAGTGCAGTATAAAAGAAAATGTGTTTTTTTTTTTTTTACTATATGTGGAGTGAATTCCTAGTATTAACCGTATTTACTAAAAAAAAAAAAAAAAAAAAAAAAAAAAAAAAAAAAAAAAAAAACTAAAAAGGAGCCAGAGTGGTGGCACAAGTGTCACTAGCCTAGGACAGACTGCGGCTCAATCCCCCAGAGACCTGTATGGTACCCCAAGCCAGGAGTGGTTTCTGAGCACATAGCCAGGAGTAACCCCTGTGTGTGGCCCAAAAATACTACTACTACTACTACTACTACTACTACTACTACTACTACTACTACTACTAATAATAATAATAATAATAATGATAATAATAAAAAAGACTAAAGAGTTTATTTCGGATAAATAATCGCAAATTGGACTATACTGTTTCTAGTAAAACTCCAGAGTAATTTTCATGAAAAGACAAATTCAGGATTACAAAGAAGGAAAATGAGATTTCTATTGCTATAAACATTTTAATATAAATTTTCCAATATTTACAACTGTATGGAAAGTATCAATTAAATTCATGCTGTAATAACAATCACTGGATATAAGATTTTAAAACTCTTAGTTTGTATTTTGCATAACTTTCTCTATTGCTGTCCCGTAAATTTTGTTTTATTTCATTATTTTGTACTCCTACTTACTTTAGTAAAAAAATTTTTTTTGTTTGGTTTTTTTTTTGGGTCACACCCAGCAGCGTTCAGGGGTTACTCCTGGCTCTACTCTCAAAAATTGCTCCTGGCAGGTTTGGGGGACCATATTCAAACCAACTTCCTTCTGCATGCAAGGGAAACACCCTACCTCCATGCTATCTCTCCAGCCCCATTTTACTGCGCATTTTATTTAAATTCCTTCAGTTATTGCATTTTTGCAAAGAGGCCATACCTTGCTTTTTTTAGGGCTTATTCCTGTTTATATGTTCAAGGATCACTCCTGGGACCAGGATTAAAACTCCAGTTGGTTCTATACAAATCAAGGACCCTACCCACTGTAGTGCTACTTTGGCACACCTGAATAAGCAGTTCTAACAATTCTCTCTCAAATTCCCTATAATTTTACTGATGCTATTATTCTAGCTTGGATAACTATGTGAATAATTTAATGTGTAATTCCTAAGCTTTACTATAAATGCTTTTCCATCTGATTATGGGATCCTATATATAAATTAATATTGACATTTCAAAATTTATATTTGCATGTTCATCTTTGTAATTGTAACTTTATAGTTTTATATATTTCTCTAACATTAATTATATATGCTATAAAAATCACTCCATGCACCATATCTTCAAGCCCAGATGAACAAGTCTAAATCAGGGTCGCACAAGAAACTATCTAGACCAGGCTGAGGGTGAAACACATGTCTATGTGTCACTTTTCTACCTAGTATGGAGCTTGCTGCCTGCCAGAACTACTGTTTTTATTGCATAAATATATCATTTCTGGATGGGTCAGTAAACCCACTCAGGTTTACAAGTAAGACCATCTTTGTTTTGGGTGAAACCAAGTTGTAAACAAACAGATGCTAAGAAATCAGTGATAAACTTTGTTTTAGGTGTAACCCCACAGCTGGCCCCCCTTTTTTCTTCAAAAAAATTGAAGGGTACATAAGCCATGTTCTATTATTCTCTGCTAGAGGCAGGAATCGCAGATCAAATGTTCAAAAGTGGTTATTTTGCATAGACACAGTAAAAGTTGGCTGTATTAGCATTAAATTTTAAACTGTATACATCATTCTCAAAATAATCAGCTTTTTTCATATATTTCACATCTCACATTTTTCATAGACTTCTCTGAACATAAACATTAGAACTTTTCTGCAGCTACACTTAATTAGAAAATTCTTAAACATAATCTTACACAGAGCACTGTAATATAAGTCTAGAACATCCGGGTTCCTTTTCATAAACTTCATTAAACAAAAATCACAAGAACATTTCCACAAATATATACAGTTTGAAAATAAGTTTGGTGGGGCTGGAGAGATAGCATGGAGGACAGATGTTCAAATCCCAGCATCCCATATGGTCGTCAGAGCCTGCCAGGAGCAATTTCTGAGCATAGAGCCAGGAGTAACTCCTGAGCGCTGCTGGGTAAAAAAGAAAGAAAGAAAAGAAGTTTGCTAAAACGTTCTTATAATGAGCACTGTTAATAATAGTTTATAGTATCCAAATTCTTTTTTAAAATCCACTTCTGTGGACAAAGAGATCAGAACATTTTTGCAGACATAATTTGAGAATAAGTTGCTACATAAGATGCACAATAAAACATCATAGAAATTGAGAAACATTCACTAGGATAGATGAGAACTTTCAAAACTCTAACAAGCATTTCCCCAGAATTGTGCAAACAAATATTAAAGTTAGATACAAAATTTCCTCTTTGCAATGGGGCTTATAACAAAACAGTAAGATCCATACAGATAAAACACAATTTAACCAGCAGGACAATGGGCAGTGCAAATAGGGTCAAGATATTTAACCTGAACCAAAATTAAGATGCTGGAAGTTCTAAAAACAGCTTCTCCTCTGTTGGTCTTCAACTGGTCTTGGATCTTCCATCTTCTCCATCTTTACTTTCTGTGTTAGGTTGCCAGGGTTGTCTGGACTGGAATCTGTGTTGTGGGGAATCCATTTCTCTGCCTGCTATCAATCTCTTTCCAAGGTGATTTCTTTCTAGCTTTTTTCTAATCAGTGGCCTCTATTTGCAGTTTTGGAGGCCGTGTTCTCAGGAAAAGGCAATTTTGGTAGGAGAAAGATCGGTGCCTAGACCTCTGGGGGGGTGCTCCATATGTTCAGCTCTTCCCACTTCATTTCTTGTGTATGTCCCACTGAAGGAGCCTCCACCATGTTCAGAACAAACCAACATGTGTTCTGGGCTCTCCATTCTCAGTTTAGTTAAGAAAGCCATAACAAGCAACCATACGGCCAAATCACACACCATTATTGCAGTTCTCTTCTTCAGTCCAGGATTTATTTCAGTCTCTGTTCAGGTGCCAGTTGTAAAATCACCCCATACACCATATCTCTAAGCCCAGGTGAACGAGTCTGAATCAGGGTCGCACAAGAAACAATACAGACAAAGCTGAGGGTGAAACACGTGAGTCTGTCAGTCTTCTACCTAGTATGGAGCTTGCTGCCTGCCAGAACATTTTTATTTAGTAAGGGACCACCCCTGGATGGGTCAGTAAACCCATTCCAGGTTACAAGTAAGACAATCTTTGTTTGGAGTGAAACCAAGTTTTAAACAAACAGATACAAAGAAACCAGGGATAAACTTTGTTTTAGGTAAAATAAGGTGTAACCCAACATCAGCATCTCAATAACCACTTACACACAGAAGCTCAATCTCTTTATCTCTAAGTATAATCTTTTGATCTTTCAACTTCTTTTCCTTTATTTTAACATTAAGCTATTCAATTTTTCCAAAGTTACCAATTATTAACTCTCTTAATTAACATTCCTTGAAGCTCCCAATCTAATTCTTATTATACTCTACTCTTTCTTTAAAGGCAGGAATCATAAACTGAAGGATGTTTGAAAATGTATACATACATGAGTTAGAAATTACTTTTCATTGTAATACTGTGAATTGTAACTATACTTTGCATAGACATATTTTGTACTCATGCTTTTCTTGAATCACAGAAAAGGCAGAAACATTTGTATACATTATATCTGATTGAAACAGCCAGAAAAGGCAAATTTAAATTATCAATATCCTAGGAGGAAAAGTAAAAACATTAATGTAGATAATGAATAATTTACTAATTAAGTGTTTCTATTACTGCTCTTCCCATTAACTTTTTAATTCATTGTAATTAAAGGTACAAAAATCCTAAGTATGTTTTCTCAGGATATGACTATGTAATTTTCAATTAAAATGTAAAAATGTAAACCTTTTGCTGTGAAATTTAGTTTATTCTGATTGTAATTAGTCAGACATGAAAGAAGCCAGAATAAAAGAAATTACATGTCAATAATTTTATATATGTTTATCCTGTATAAATAGAATGCTAGTAGAGTAGAGCTTTCAGAAAATGAAATGAGTTGTTCACGGAAAGCATATCACTTCCAGTTAGAGTCAGAAGCTTCTACTATAAATTGAGAATGAAAAAGTACCGTTCAAAAGAGAATATTTTAGGGCTGGGGCAATAGCACAGTGGGTAGGGCATTTGTCTTCCATGTGCCAACCCGTATTTGATCCCTCGCATTCCATATGGTCCCTGAGCCTGCCAGGAGTAGTAGCTCCTGAGGACCACTGGTGTAGCCCAAAAACAACAAGAAACATGAAAGAGAGTTTTGAAATAGAGGCACATCATAGCTTTTAAATGTTGCCAAGCCAGTAAAATATTCAGTGGAAAAAGGACTCAAGAATAGAAACGAAACCTTCATTAAAGACCAAGAAGATCATTTGCTTTCTGTTCAGGTATTTCCTTCCTTGCTAACAAAGTGAAAGTTTTTTTTTGAGACTTGGAGATGTAGGCAACATTGTAAAACAGACACCTTTGTCAAAGATTATGCTTATTAATTCTGGAAACTGGTCATTACATAAGTGGACTTAGCATAATTTTTCAAATCAGGAACTGCAGAAACAGATGATATTCCAACAACATTCACAAATGACAACCTAGTAGGGAAGGCTTTACTTAGGAGAGAGTAATATCCAATTTCTAGACTCACTGTCACCACACCAGGTCCTAAAGGGAGGAAGGAATAGTTTTTTTCTAAAAAACATTTAGAATATATAACACAACATTCTATATTTCCTCTCTGAAGGTAGGCTACAAGTTTCTTCAAACCAACAATTTATTGAGTCATGAGATAATTGTCCCTTCTTTCCCATAGTTATCTGCCGGGTTTGCTATCATGATTATGATGCTATAACTTCTCAGAGTATCAGATTAGGGAAAAATTGAACATGAAAATTGAGAATTGAAAATAAAATTGGTATAGAGTTTTCTGTTCTCTAATAAAAGTCATGATCAGTATTGATGCATTTCTTACTAGATAGTTTCTAAACAGCATAGCATTTAGTCAGCCTTAGATACTTCGAAATATCACTGATAGGCAAAGCAGATTTTATGTTTGGATAATTTCACAAATAAAGACATACAAAAATAGTATTATTGCTTTGGATCTGGATAACATATTTTCCCTTGATCATTGGCTCAGCTCTTGAGAGAATTACATCCCTTTCTAAATATTTCACTATTTTTTCAGTTTAGATATCATTAATTTTAATGACTTATTTAGTAATGTCTTTATAATGTTTCTTTTCACCATTATTGTATTTATGTTATGACTCTTCTATTGAACATCATTTATTTCTACTCTGGAAGGATCACTAAAAGTGTTTTATTTTAGGTTTTATGTATTTTATAGTTTATTATGTTCATCTTCATCTTCACTAGAAATTCTCTTTCATCAACTTCCATTAATCAAATCTAATGTAAAATATATA
Source organism: Suncus etruscus (assembly GCF_024139225.1). Taxonomy (NCBI): domain Eukaryota; kingdom Metazoa; phylum Chordata; class Mammalia; order Eulipotyphla; family Soricidae; genus Suncus; species Suncus etruscus. Next base: position 52,910,784 of record NC_064864.1, on the reverse strand, counting down.
TAACATATTTTATCTTAATTAAGACACATTTTTAAAATATCAAATATTTTTCAGTAGCCTCATACAACAGTAGTTTGATTTTATTAACATCAAACCATCATGCAAATTTTAAGTCAAGTGTTTTTTCTAGAAACCTGTCATCAACTCAGTAACTAAGTAATCCAGGGTGTTTTTTGTTTGTTTATTTGCTTGTTTCTGTCACTGCTGTCCTAACAATAGAGATCTCGTGGTTAGAATATAAGAAAAACTGACCAAAATAAAAGACAAAAACATTTTTACAAACCATTTTAGAAGATAGTTTAGGTATATTTAACACCATAGATTTAAAAATTAATCATATTAACCCATATCCAAGTAGTCTTTATGTATACCTAGACATAACTAATAGGACTTATTAAATATTTGGCTATATATTCCTTCCTTTCACATACATATAATTCAATTTAAATAGTCAGAATGAATACAACCAATGTAAATGACAGTGGAGAGCACTCAGGCAAATTTTCTGAAGAAAATATCTTTGATGTAGCCATTGAAGATAAGAATAATTTTGCTAAATATAGAGAAATAAGGACACCATTCTTGGTAAAGTATTTTATGCAGGATAATTGCAAAGCAATAAACATGCAGGTTGTCTTAGTATTATTGTACTTTTTTAGATTATTTAATGCTAGATTTGTCTAATAGTAAGTACAGCACATGCTATAATCACTAAAGAACAGTTAATATGTCATTTCTTCCCAGGAGCCCCTTCAAATTTAGAATTAGAGAATATTGCTGTCTGAAAGTTGATATACATTCAATTTACATGCTTACTTTTTATCATGGACCTTTTACAGAATCTGGGTATTTTCACATTCAATATATAAAGTGATTTGGAAGACAAAACTCTTCAAACACTTTTATACTGTAGTTTCAATATCATTGCATTCTCTGAATCCTAGTTACCTAATCTTAAACTTGTTTTTTTGTATTTTTGGGTTTTTTTTTTTGTAGTTTTAATATCATTGTACCCTCTGAATCCTAGTTATCTATTTTAAGATTGTTTTTTGTTTTGTTTTGTTTTGCTTTGCTGGGGATTTTATACTCCTTTTAAATGGAGTTTTGAGTATCTTAATATTCTCAGCACAGTGCAGGCATATTTTTCTTTACCTGTAGAGACTTACTAATAGTTTTTACTCATAGTTTTTAATGAAATTTTTTAACTCTATATTTCTTATGAATATTTAGACCTGTTAGTAATGCAGATCTTTTCTTTTTTTTCTAAATCATTTATATCAGAAAAACAACAAAATTCCTGAAGTTATTCTATAAATATTTTATCCATTTTATCTTTATAATTATATTATATTCAAGGGAATGGATCTAGGTTGAGGTGATTAGCACCATAGTTTAGCTCTCTGCTCCATATAGTTCACCTATTGAGGAATGCTACAGATCTTAACACTATAATTGCCTAATATATAAAACATAGGAGATAAATTCTTTTAACTCTGATGCTTTCTTCATCCAGGCTCTGTCATTTTTGAAATCTTTGATTGAATTCAAAGCCTTGTCACTATCACCTACTTTGGTATGAGTATGATTTGCACTTCAGATTCTGTGGACCAAGCAGAGCTCAATGAAAATAAAAGTATGTTAGGAAATATTTCCTCAGGTCAGCTTATGTGAGTCAAAGTGCTTCTTGAAAGCCTTTTTTAGTAAGGGATTTTAAATCATTATTAAATTTAGCTTAAATAAAATTATTAGAAAGAATAAATTAACCTAAATTGAATTAAATTAAACTGATTATTATGCCCAAACATGAAATTACCTAATTCAATATTTAGATTTTTTTCTCTTATTAATCCTTTCAGGGATCTTGAGAAATATGAAGTATCTTGAGAAATATATTTTTTAAGACCAATGAACTCACTATAAATAAATTGAATCGTTGAGATCTCTCTTACTGGGGTCAGAATCTGTAAGGTTTTATGGAGGATTTTGTTTTTTTCTTGCCTCATGACAAGCAAGACTGTGAGTACCAAGAAAGAGTATTTTTTAAAAGAGTACAAATGTCAATCTAACAGTTCAAAGAATGACTATTTTTCTAGACAGGTGAATGGAATAAAATGTGTGAGGATTAGTTCCTGGTGGGAATAAATTGTTATTTAAAAAGCCATACTTTTCATGAAAAAGAAAGGTTGGATTTGGCTAGAAGAGATTAAGGGATGACTTCACTTGAACACTCCCAAAATTTTTCCTTCTTTTCTTCTTTTACCTCACACACAACAGAAACAAATTCGCACAGTCAAGACTTACGAACTCTAATCTTAAAGTCCTAATAACTTCGAAAGGCTTTTTCTTCTCTTGCCTAAGCTCATCAGACCTATTTTTTAGACAACTTAAGTTCTATTATAACAGATCTGAGCAGCACAGTCTGTTGCAGTCCTGAGTCTTTGTTATTGCTGATTCTTGACAGATATTCCTAGGAGTGGCAGTGTATTCATTAATTTTAGAATATAGATAATGAATAAAATTAATTGAAGATTAATTTAAGATTTTAACTTCTCTCTGGTATACTGAGCTGAACAATAAAATGATTTTCATAGTTAATTTTAGTAAAAATATAGTAATGATAAGTAAAAGAGAATTCAAAGAAGATATATAAAAGGACATGAAATCAAAATCATTTTCTGAAGCAATGAATTTCATAAAAGTAGAATATATGAAGAATCTATAACCATTTTAAATCGTATTGAAAACACTCTTCTACAATGAAAGGCTTTCAAGATATCTGATTACGAAAACATTCTAGTCATGGCAAGAATTATTATCATCATCATATAAAAAGTTAATATTGTTAAAACGATTAATCCAGGTAACATAATTTTATATAGGTTTGCACACATTACTTTGTCTTTATGAAAATTCTTTAAGATCCTATTTAATGTATGAGCAGAGTAATTCAAAAAAGTACAGTAATTTGTCCAAGGTTACAAATATGTACAGAACTAAGATTTGAACTTATAATAAATAGGTCAATAAAAAATGTGGTTGTCAAATAACCACATGGTGAGATTAATTGTGTGAATAGAATTGATTAATATGTCTTAATCTAAGAGGTAGAAATTAAAATATGACTTGAAAAGACAAACTATAACTTTGACCTTAAGCCTTTTATTTCAGTAATAGATTCAGGACTTGTTAGCTATAAGTTCTTCTTTTTAAATCAACTTGAAACAGTTACTGAGTCTTCTATTTCTGCTTAAAATTTGAAATTCACCATATCTATTGAGTTCTGCTTCTTTGGTACTAACAATTTTCACCTTTTCTTTGTGTAAAACTATGTTGCTTCCTTTTCCTTTCTATTTATTTATTCTCTCATTTTTCAATTTGGGGGCTACACCTGGTGTTGCTTGAGACATTTTCCTGGCTCTGTGCTCAAGAATTACTCCTGGTGTATGACCAACATTTGAAAATTTCTAGATATGAATATATATTTTATAAAAGAACTCAAATACAAAACATCACATGCTGATTTTAACTTTATAAACATAAACAATTTGGACACATTTTAAGTAATTGTTTCTAAAACTGATATACATTTATATTCAATCCTCATTGTAAGCTAATATGACATACTGTTTCAATTACAGATAGACTATTCAGGCACAGAGGGAGGAATAGGGTATGCTAAGTTCAGTACAGTAAGTCAGCAAGTCATTATTAAATGGTGTCTGAAAACAAAGATGAAGTGTTTAGGTTCTAGAGAGATAGACTGGTGGTGAAGTATTAATCAGTGATGAAGCCAAAGTGGCAGATTGTCATAGTTTTTTAAAGAGTTACCTCTAGAGTGTCCATATGAAAATTATGTATGTATTGAGCCACTTTCAAACCTACTCTATTATGCTAAATGTAAATAGTTTGTGCACACCTAGAGTCAGGAGTTCAAAACATGCACTAGGTCTGTATTTTTCTCTTTCCACTTTATAGTATTAACTAGATTTACACATTCTCAGGGTTTGAAATACTTTCTTGTCATAAATAGACTGTTAGACATGCACCAGAGGGCATGTTCTCTGATACAGAAACAGCAGAAAAAATAGTCTGCTTCTTCGTACAGCAAATTAAAATTTCAGCCTTAAAATATAATACACAACAGAGAAAATGCATTCCATTTAGATACATCAATGATTTAATTAAATTTTCTAAAAACGAATGACTAAGATGAGCATATTAGAAGGGTTTAAAGAGGGAACAGAGTGTTACTGTGTGACCTTTGTAATAAACAAGCAGAGAAAACATAAAAGTAAGTTGAACTAATAAGTAGAGAACTATAACGTAAAAAATGTAACTTGGCAAACTAGGAAATAGCAGAGACAAGACAGATATACTCAAAAATACTCCATGAGTTCTGAAAGCCAAAGGTTACACTGAAATAGAATATCATGATAATCTTATAAACAAATAATAAAGTAGAAGTCAGCATGCTTCAAGGAACTGACATACATAGATTATCTTCAGTAATAGAGAATACACTATTTTTTAAAGTATTCAGAAGTATGTTATATTATTTGAAGATTAAATCTTGGTTGCTGAATTTTCAATAACGAATGAGAGTAAAACCTTAAAGGAAACCAGGAAAGATAACAAAATAAAATTTCCCCAAAAAGTTCAAGCTAAAGAAATATTCATTTAAATTATTATCATCTATAATTTATTTTGGGGGGAGGGCACACCTGGTGACCCTCAGGGTTTACTCCTAGCTATGTGCTCAGAAATCGCTCCTGACTTGGGAAATTATATGGGATGCCAGGGGATCGAACCATGGTCCATCCTATGCTAGTCCTGGCAATGCAGAAACCTTACTTCTTATGCCACCGCTCCAGCCCCTATGACTTATTTTCTGACACAAGATTTGACCGACCCATTCAGCACTAACATTGGTCAGAATTTCACACAAGACATTCTGAACTAAATTAGCTTTGCTCATCGCCAGCTTTCTGGTGCGGCCTTTCTTCAGGTTTTATCCTATCGTATTTTCCGGTGTATAAGACGACCGGACGTATAAGATGACCCCCTAATTTTACAGTTAAAACATAGGTTTAAGCCTATATTTTCTGTATAAGACAGAATGTTCCTGTGCTGCAACTCTATCTTCCACAGTGAGCCAATCACAACAAGCAAAGGTCCAAAGGTTATAGTGAAATAGACGTCCTCTCTGACTCTGGCCAATCTGAGCAGGCTTTTTACAGTGTAGATTCGGGTACAGAACACTGTATACTTTGCATGCAAAAAAAGCCTGCTTGGATTGGCTGAGTTAGAGAGGCGATCCGAGCAGCCTGGCAGTGATTGGTGTAGGATCAAGTTGGAAAATCCGTTGTGTGGCAATATGGTAGTTGTTCATTACAATATTTGAATTGAGTACTGGGATTGGTTACATTCTATGGAAACATACAGCATACACTTTTGGAATTTACTAAGAAAATAATCAACTTAGGGCTACTTTCCTGAGGTGGCATGTCCTCTCCTATAGAAAAAGAAACCCTAGGTGTTGAGTAATTGTTGTAATATTGTTTTTGCCTGTCATCCCACCTGGATCTTCCAGGTGGGGGTGATTAAGGAATGAAATAAAAAGCTTGTTGGGGAGGCATAGGGGGCTCTTTTGCCAGAACTGACGGCTGGTTCAGTTTGCTTTTGGAGCTGGCTGCAACTGACAAAAGACTTTCCTTGCTGAACCTTTGGTCCCCTGATCTTTTGCATTCGTTGATTATTTACTCCGGACATTATTATCAAAGTCTCCCCAAAAGGGGGGACGGAAGGATGGGATTCAATTTATCTTTTTGGGAATCATTCTTTGACTTGGAGACCATCAACAAGGGGTTTGACCTCCCCCCACATTTGGCGCCCGGAACAGGTGAATCTGGACCCTCTGGAACTGTAAGTGACATGTTTTATTGGAAATCACCTCTGGAGATCCTTGGCTGGTTATTATGGATACTCACGCTCACTATGCCATCTGTTATTAAATACATCGGTTTGGCATTACTCAAGTGCATTACTCTGCTTGGATATAAACCATTTGGTTTGATACTAGTAAATATCATTGTCGTTGGATGGTTGCTGCTTACAATTCAATCAAAAATTTCTACTCCAATATTTGCATTGCTTGAGTGGTCTCCATTAGTCATAGTTTGTGGAATTTCTGTGTTGGCTAATATGACTACCATATGCATAGTCATTGGCTGGTGGTTAGGAAATAGACAATGTGGAAATTGTAAAGTGATGACCAGTATGGACAATAAAAAAATTTTTCCTACGAAAATTCAGACTAAGATACAGGCTGATAAATCTAACACTGGCAGCAAAAGTATAGGTATTTTTGCCGGTAAAAAATCAACTCGGACACGTAATTTAGATACTCATAATCCAAATCAAGATCTTGACACTGATGATCAGCCTCCAGTGCTAAGTCCACAAGAGAGTCCTGATTCTGTTCACAGTATGGACTCACATGTTAATGCCAACTCAGACAATGAACCACATTCTAGTATTCCACACCTCAGGCATCAGAGTCCTGTGCAAGGTACTTCTGCTAATCCAGCCTCAACTCCATTTCAAACAGTATATGTTTCAAATTATGAACCTCTTGAAATGGAGGATGTAGAACGGTTTAAGAAAGCATGTAAAGAATATGGGGCTACCTCTCCATATTGTCAGGAGGTGCTAAGCATGTGGTGTCGAAAATCAATTTGGACTCTGCATGACTTTAAAAAACTTGCTGAAATATGCCTGCCATCTAAACAGCGAACTGAATGGGAAATGTTATATGCAGAGGGTGTGAAATCCAAACTATATAGTCCAGATGGAACCAAAAAACGAGTGGCAGGGGTTAATCTCTCATATGAATTATTAATGGGAGAAAATCAATATTCAGATATACAGACACAAGCAGCTTTACCAAAGGAAATCTCAAAAATAATTAAAGACATTGCATTATCTGCATGGGAAAGAATTGATACTAACAGTACTGGTGAGGGAACCTTTTTAAGAATCATCCAAGGTCCCCAAGAGCCTTATGTAGAATTTGTGGCTAAACTCAAAGATGCTTTAAAAATACAAGTTAAAAATGATGAGGTGAGGAAATTTCTAGAAAAATGTTTGGCTTATCATAATGCTAATTCAGGTTGCAAATTGGTATTGGCTCCGTTGCAGGAAAAAGCTGATTTAAATGAATTTTTATATGCCTGTAGGAATGTTTATGATATACCCCATTCATTAGCAAATTCAGATCAGGTGCAAACCTTTGCAATTACTAAAGGAAATATACCTCTTTACCAAAGGGGACAAAAACTTGCCCGAAAACCAGGTCTCTGCCCAAAATGTAATAAGGGTTACCACTGGGCAAAAGACTGTAGATCTGGAAATCCCCATAGTAATAACATAGGAAGAACTTTTAATACAAACCCTAGGAGACAATTTGCCTGTTACCATTGTGGAAAACAAGGACATATTAAAAGGAATTGCCATCTTTTGTTAAATTCAGTTCCTCCAGGATCTACAATTAAAAAACAGGGAAACTCCTACAGGGCCCATCCCCAGGCCCTTACAAATCAGGGACAAAGTCATCAAACCATAATTCTCCCCAGCCCAGCCCAAGAAGATTAATTTCAATCAGTGAATTAACACATGCCACTGTGGGCAGTGCTGGGCTTGATATAACTTGCCCAGTGGACATTACAATTTATCCAGGAGAATGCCCTTATATGCTACACACAGGCATAGTGGGACCACCACCCCCAGATACAATGGGTTTGATTCTGGGCAGAAGTTCCCTTAATGTAAAAGGTATATCAGTAATCACAGGTGTTATTGATTCAGACTCAAAGGGAGAAATTATTGTAGTTATCAATGTGCCTGTTACTTGGACTTTCAAAAAAGGGGAGACAATTGCCCAAATAGTAATAATACCTTATGTTAAATTTGGGACTTCAGATAAGATAAGAACTGGAGGTTTTGGAAGCACAGATCCAGGGGCTGCCAAAAACCCATTAGTGGCTTTGATTACTAAATGTAAAGATGAAAATCCAATGATTAAACTTAATATAGAAGGGCAAGTCTTTAATGGCATGATAGACACAGGTGCTCAGGTCACTGTAATTTCTGATAAAGAATGGCCAAAAAATTGGTCTCTGCAAGAAATTCCATATTCGTTAAAAGGAATAGGAGGCCTGAGTTCTTGCTTGTTAAGCACAAGAACCATGGTATTTTATGGCCCAGAAAATCAAAAGGCTATAATCAGACCTCATGTGGGCCCATTCTCACCATCCCTGTGGGGCCGTGATTTGCATAAACAATGGAAGGCAGAATTCCATATTCCATTAGCTCAAGGTGAGCCTGAACCTTCTTCTGAATTAAAAACCCAAAATTTTTGGTAGGGGCCATTGCCAGTAAAACCCCAGCACCAATAAAAATAAAATGGAAATCTGATGAACCAATTTGGATAGGCCAGTGGCCCCTTAAAACTGATAAATTAAAGGTGCTGACAGAATTAGTGGAAGAACAGCTAAAATTAGGACATATTGAGCCTTCGTTTTCTCAATGGAATTCACCTGTATTTACCATAAAAAAGAAATCTGGTAAATGGAGATTGTTAATGGATCTGAGAGCTGTGAATTTATCTATGGTACCTATGGGAAAATTACAGACAGGTTTACCATCACCTGTAGTAATCCCTAAGGAATGGCCACTAATTATAATTGACCTAAAAGACTGCTTCTATCATATTCCTATTCACCCAGATGATAAACACCGTTTTGCATTCTCAGTTCCTTCTATTAATAATACTCACCCTTGCAGGCGTTTTCAATGGACTGTTCTCCCTCAGGGCATGCTAAATTCACCAACTATGTGTCAATATTTTGTGGACAAAATTTTGAGCCCTGCTCGTGAAAGATTTCCCCAAGCTATAATTTATCATTACACCGATGATATTTTAATTACAGTGAATAATGAAACAGATTTACAGAAATTATATGCTTATGTGATCAATTGTTTGCAAATGGCAGGACTGAAAATAGCTTTAGAAAAAATACAGACCATGCCACCATATCAATACTTGGGCTTTATTTTGGACAGAACATCAATACGTCCTCAAAAACTTTCCATAAAAAAAGAGAACCTTAAAACGCTTAATGACTTTCAGAAACTTTTGGGTGATGTAAATTGGCTCCGCCCAGCATTAGGAATCTCAAATGCAGAGCTGTTTAATCTGTTTAAAACTTTGGAAGGTAATCCTGCATTAGATAGTCCCAGAAATTTAACACAAGCTGCTAAAAATGAATTGGACATTTTCTTGAACAGACTGCAAAAATCATTTCTTTTAAGATTTATCCCTGGAGAGAAGGTATTTTTATTAATTTTCCCTACAAAAGAAACACCTACTGCGGCTTTAATGCAACAGGCTGGTCCTTTGGAATGGGTGTATTTACATAACAAACAGCCTCAGTCTGTGATATCTTACCTGCAACTAATCTCAGAATTGATTATCAAAGCAAGACTCAGATCAATATCTTTGTTAGGTTTTGATCCAGATATAATAGTATTGCCAATACCAAAAAAGGAAATTGAGTCAATATTGCCTCTTAATGAATCTCTACAAAGGGCTCTCTCAGATTTTACAGGAGAGATTTCTTCTCATTATCCAAAAGGAAAGACCTGGGACTTTTTGAAAAAGACTCAGTTTGTTATATCTTCAATTGTGAGGGATTCTCCTATTCCCAATGCAAAAGTTTTTTATGTAGATGGATCAAGTGGGGGACGAGGCGGAATAACCGGAGAAAATATGAACATAACAATAGAAACCAAATATAAGTCTGCACAGAAAGTTGAATTAGCAACATTAATTTATCTATTAGAAAATGTATCTGAAGCCATGAATGTCGTTTCTGATTCTTTATATGTTGTAAATTTATGCCCGGTGATAGCCACTGCCTCCCTCAATTCTCATAGTCCTATTATACAGAATTTATTAAAAAAAGTTACAACACATTATTCAAAAAAGAACTGAACCTATCTTCATCACACATATTAGAGCTCATTCAGGCCTTCCAGGGCCAATGGCTCAAGGAAATAAAACTGCTGATTTGTTGGCAATGCCTATATTTAAATCACCTATAGAGGAGCATTCAGCCTTACACACAAATGCTCGTCGTTTACATGTAAATTATCAAATTCCATGGAGGCAAGCGAGAGAAATTATAAAAAGATGTAACATATGTGCCCCGCTAGCACAAAAGACCCATATAGCAGGAGCAAATCCAAGAGGCTTGCAGTCTAACGAATTGTGGCAAATGGATGTAACTCAAACAGACTTATTTCCCAAAAAACCATACCTTCATGTGGTAGTGGATACATATTCTCGATTTATTTGGGCAATTCCTATGTCTTCCCAAAAATCTAAGGCAGTTTGCAGTTTTCTTTTACAATGTTTTTCTGTTATGGGTATTCCGTATTCTATTAAGACTGATAATGGACCCTCTTATATAAGTAAAACTTTTGAATTTTTTTGTAATGAAAGGCAGATAAAGCATATTAAAGGAATTCCCCACAATTGTCAAGGACAGGCAATTGTGGAAAGAGCCCATAGAACTCTGAAAACTCAATTGCAAAAGAATAGAAAAAGAGGTTTGATGCCAATGGAGCTGTTATCTTTGACTCTCATTACACTAAATTATCTAAATTTACCTCAGGGAGAGAGCTATACAGCAGGGGAAAAACATTTTAAAGAAGATAATCAGAGACAAGAAACAACAAATATTCCAATTTGGATAAAAGAGGATAAAAAATGGATTGCTGGTTATCTCCTCTTGAGAGGGAGGGGTTATGCTTATGTTTCTACAAATGACAACCCTCCTAAGAAATTTTGGGTCCCCTTGCGTCTCGTTAGAAATCGGACTGGCACTGATGATCAAGGTCAGGTTGCTGGGACTATAGACTCCTCCCCACATCAAGTACAGACTGCTCAAGATATTGACAGTTGTGGTGCTGCTGAGGTGACTGGGAAAGTAAGTGAGGGATTAACTTTCATACCTCATATTCTCAGTGAATCTGACAAAAGGGAAAAATCCTTACAGTCTGGACTACAAACAGAAAAACAGAAACCTGTTTTCACTGGATTACAAAATTTGGGTAACTCATGTTACATGAATTCAATATTGCAAGGCTTGTATAATATTACAGACTTGACTCAGTATTTTTATCAAGATCATTATAAAAAAGATATTAACAGAGAAAATCCAAAGGGACATAAAGGTAAATTAGCAGATGAATTTGGTCATCTTATCAAAATCATGGGAAATGGATGCCATAAGTATTTCAATCCTGAAAATTTTAAAGCAACAATAAGTTTACTCAATGACCAATTTGCTGGACACAACCAACAGGATCCTCACGAATTATTAATGTTTCTTATAGAAGGACTACATCAAGATTTGCTTAAAAATTCAATAACAGATAAAACTGTACACTTTATAGACAATGATAAATATGAACAATTTAGAGTTTGCAAATCTATTATCTATGATACCTTTCAAGGACAGTTTAAATCTACACTACAGTGTCTTACATGTTACCAAAAGTCTGAGGTTTATGAAACATTTGTTCAGTTGTCCCTGGCTGTCAAATCTGCAGATAAATGTACTTTACAGGAATGCCTTGTTGAGTTTTTTAAAGAAGATGATTTGAGAGATAACAATAGAATTCACTGTTATAATTGCAACACTAAAAGGAATTTTTCAAAGAAAACATTTATGGAAAATACCTCCCGTATTGATAATTCATTTGAAACGTTTTGCTTTTGATGGAAAACAGATTAAAAAATTATACACTTATGTGGATTTTCCTTTGGAAGACCTCAATTTAGCAGAATTCACTAAAGAAGATAATAACAATATTGAAAAATATAATTTATCATCAGTATCAAATCATTTTGGTCAAGTTCATTATGGACATTGTACTTCATATTGTAAAATTGCCACAGAACAGTATTGGATCAATTTTGATGATAAGAAGATCAAGAAAATCCCTATTGCATCGGTAAAATCTACAGCAGCATATATCTTGTTTTATATTTCTCAGAGATCTACTATGAAGACTTAATGATCATTTCCTTTATTTGTCAATTATCATTGATGTTTTACTGGTAATTTTTTAGGTATGATTTCTTAATAGGAATGAATACGATGAATCCCTATTGTGGTTGTTTGTATGATGTATTTATGCCTTAATTTCAGTATTGTTTTAGGTTACTATTTATTAGAAGATTTTGCAATATATTGATGTTACTTAAGACCTATATGAAAGAAAGATTCTTAATCATTTTAATGTTGCTTTATGATTGTGTATCAATATATGTTCATTTGGCAACTTTTGACTTTTCATTGTAACATCAGTGTTTTATTGCTCTCAACATAGATTTTGAGATGAAGGTATAATTATAGTTTTGATATAACCATAATTTTGGGTAGACTCTGTTCACAGTGCTCATTATTGATGACTGATTATAATACATTTATAGTTTCATATTTGCATTATAGAATGTTATGGTTATGGTGTATATGAAATTCTTGATCATCTAGATTTACTCGACTTTGATTTAAAAAGTTTTTTTTGTTACTATAATTTTTTGTTATTTTGAAATATTCATTTAAACAGTTTTTTCATTATTATATTTTCAAAGTGTTTTTTCTTTTTTCTTTTTGATTTAATTCAAATTTTTTCTTTGGCTTTATTTTGATTCCTGTCAAATAGATATTTCTGGCAATTATAAATGAGTGTTATTCCCATAATTTTGTACAGTATGTATTTTCATGTTTATCAGTTTTATAATTTTTGTTTATGGTTTTTTTTTCCTGATACTTTATGCCTTAATTTATTATTTCTTACAATTCATCTTTTTTTCCCAGTTCTTAACGTTTTATTTGTAGGAATCTCATCACAATTGCAAGCCTCCTGATATCGAACTGAGGAATACATCATTAACTGTTCCAGTGCTGTGTTCTATATCAAGTTACAACTCGTCTTTCCTGATTCATCAAATGTCTTTGATTGGACTTTTAGGAGTTCTATACTCCTTATTTTTTGAGAGTAACTTTGAACCTAGTAAAAAAAAATTTTAACTTATATATTTGTATTTTTTATGACTAAAATCTTTTAAAGTATATTTAATTTATGATTAGTGTAACTAAATGTTTTTAATTAATTGAAATTAATGTTTTTAATTTTATAGTATTTAATATTTTATTAAAGTTTTGTATTTGTAATTATGTAGTGTTGTATTGTATTGTATATTATTATTGTATTGTATTGTATACTATTATTGTTTGCTTACAAAAAAGGGGGAATTGTTGAGTAATTGTTGTAATATTGTTTTTGCCTGTCATCCCACCTGGATCTTCCAGGTGGGGGTGATTAAGGAATGAAATAAAAAGCTTGTTGGGGAGGCATAGGGGGCTCTTTTGCCAGAACTGACGGCTGGTTCAGTTTGCTTTTGGAGCTGGCTGCAACTGACAAAAGACTTTCCTTGCTGAACCTTTGGTCCCCTGATCTTTTGCATTCGTTGATTATTTACTCCGGACATTATTATCAAAGTCTCCCCAAAAGGGGGGACGGAAGGATGGGATTCAATTTATCTTTTTGGGAATCATTCTTTGACTTGGAGACCATCAACAAGGGGTTTGACCTCCCCCCACACTAGGTAAATCAGAAACCTAGGTACATATCATTAATGATAAAGATAGTGAGCATTGAAATTTATATTTCACTTTCTGTTTATCAAGGCTCAGAGTTAAGAGTTTCACATGTTTTATCATTTCTTATTTCTAAAAGTTGAGTAAAATAAATGCAGTAGTTGTTGCACTTGAGACATTGAAAAATTGTAAAGTAGCCAGGATTATACAAATAAAATGGTATTAAAGGTAATGCGGCAATCTGTTCTAAAATTACATGATGCATTTCTTGAGTTGAACAGCAGCAATATAATTTGCAAACCACAACTTTTTTCATTTCTTTTTAATTGTCAGTCAACAATCTGGATTTATATTTACCTTTGTGCTCAGGGATCACATCTGCCAAGGGTCTGGGAACCACGTGGTGTACCCAGGACCAAAAGCCTATTCAGAAATATTTGAATCTTTATTATTTTACATTTTGGGAGCCACACCTGGCAGCACTTAGGAATCATTTCTGACTCTTAGAGATCACCCCTGCAAGATTTTAATAACTATATGGGGTGTTGGGAATTAAACCTAGGTCAGCTATGTACAAGGTAGGCACCTTATATTCTTTACTATCTCTTCAGCTCTCTCACAATGTATTCTTCAAAACAAGCAGTATTTCTTAAGTAATCATTTTATAATATCAAACATAAAAGCAATTCCCCTTCTACCTGGCGATAGAACTTCTATAAATTCTTCAGCTGAGCTGAAGGATGAATCCATACTGCTTTTACTATAGTACTCTGCTTTTCATCAGTAGCTACAAGATGAAACATTTTCAGCTTAAGTATAAGTCTTATGAAATCATTTAAACATAGATACTGATTTAAATTTGTATTACCTTATAAAATTTTCACTTTTTTCTATTGTACTAAATTTTTTGTACTTTCCTCACTTTATTTATGCCTTCTTAATTCATTTTCCAGAATTTCAGTAATGTGTTTTTATATGCACACAAAGAAATTTAAGTCTTCCAGATTTGATATGAACTTCCAGCAGCCCCAAAGCATAAGGCACATAATTTTAAGAGGAAGAATCCTTCAAGTGACTTATAGTTTAAATTTACAATTTCAAATATTTATCTTAACATAGCCAAGGCTTGGGGCCGGCGAGGTGGCGCTAGAGGTAAGGTGTCTGCCTAGCAAATGCTAGCCAAGGAAGAACCGCGGTTGGATTCCCCCAGCATCCCATATGGTCCCCCAAGCCAGGAGCGATTTCTGAGCGCTTAGCCAGGAGTAACCCCTGAGCATCAAACAGGTGTGACCCCAAAATACCAAAAAACAAGCAAACAAACAAAAAAACATAGCCAAGGCTTGTACCCAAGTATATGTATTTCACCTAGTTTTATTTGTTTGTTTGTATGTTTGTTTGTTTTCTGGTTTTTGCTATGTTTTGATTTTTGGGCCACACCCGGTGACACTAAGTGGCTAGTGGTCAGAAATTGCTCCTGTCTTGGGGGATCAACACAGGACACTGGGGAATCAACCTAGGTTAACAGCATGCAAGGCAAGCACCCTACCACTGCACCATGCTCCAGCCCCTTCACCTAATATTTCTAAGTGAAGTTATAATTCTGACTTTCCCATAGACAATTTTAGTTGAGAATTTTGTAGCTTATTTTTCCTTGTTTTATGGCATTTTTAAAGATATTTTTTTTTACTTTCCTTTATGGCCAAGGCAAACTAAGCTTTATCCTGGCCCTGTGCTCAGATATCACATCTGATTATGATCAAATGACCATGTGTGGTACCAGATATTCAACCTGGGGTTTGAATATTTGCAAGAGACATGCCTGAACCCCTGTAGCATACATATTTATGCTTTTAAATGTAATATTTATTTATCAATAGTTTTAATATGAGACTACATTTAGTATTACTTTCATTATATCTCCTCAAATTATTTTTAGTTTTATTTTACAATACTATTTTTGATTTAATTTGTAGGTGAAACTCTCATGCTTCTCTATTTTTATACATTTTTTTATTGTAGAAATCTTGTCTTTCTATTGTATGTTAAGTACTTTTGTATGCCTCTGCTGAGTTTTTACCAAGTACTTTTGTATTTATTTTATTGTTGCATGTTTTGTTTTTAAATAAAAATAATATTAGACACCTAACATTTTAAAATAAATTTCCATATAGAATAAATTGATGTTAATAATATATATTTTATTACCAGATTTTGTAGGAGTTTTATGTTTAGGTATATATTTTATTTTTATTTTTTAATATATATATATATATATATCTTTATTTAAGCACCAGGATTACAAGCATATTTGTAGTTGGGTTTCAGTCATAAACAGAATACCCCTCTTTAAACTCTCATTATCATATTTAAAATCGTCATTCTGTTGATCTCACAAAATCAGTTAAGAAATGATTTCAAATCAAAAATGAGTGAATGTAAAATTGTTTTATTACATATAGGAAATTTAAAAAAATTTACTGTTGTCTAAACAACAGATTTTTATACAAAAGATAGAGAAATCATGGCACTATCTAAAACTATACTTATACATTTAATTACAATTGATCAGGGATATAAACATGAATTCTTTTATTTTTTCTAAATTATCTTTATTTAAACACCGTGATTACAAATATAATTGTACTTGTATGATTACAGTCATGTAAAGAACACCCCCCTTCACCAGTGCAGGATTCCCACCACCAATTTCCCAGATATACCTACTCCCCACCCCACCTACACCTGTACTCAAGACAGGCTTTCTTTTTTCCCTCATTCATTCACATTGTTATGATAGTTTTCAGTGTAGTTATTTCTCTAACTGCACTTATCATTCTATGTGGTGAGCTTCATGTCATTAGCTGCACCTACATGGGAGAATGGGGGAAGTAAGGGTTGGGACTGAGGCAGTAAAATATTAGAAATGAGCTTTGTAGGGCAGTATCAAGGTCCCAATACAAGATGGATATTATGGATATATAGAATATATGCACACAATAATATCAATATGAAAAAAAAGAGAAAAAATTTCCACTGACTGTCCCAATATAAACCAGTGCTGGAACAGCCTGCCCTCCTCCCAGAGCGCATTTCCATTAGTGTAGGGAGAGATAGGGGGAAAGCCTGTTGACCCCTATAGAGTCCACCTAGACAGGTGGCCAGGGAAAGACTGAAGTCCAGGGGAGAAAAACCCTATACCTGGCAAGAGCTGGTCTCCAGAATCAAGGACGAAATTGGAAGCCAGATGTCTGCCTGCCTTCCTCCCCATGCACCTCCCCCCTGGAGTACAGAGGAGGGGGGAATCTGAGGACCACTAAGAGTCCACTTGAACCCACTTCTGGCCATCTGAGCTGACACCCAGGGAAGGCCTGGAGTCAGGGGAAAAAGACAAAGATGGCTGGGGGCCTGCCAAGCCTCCCAGCACTCCCCAGGCTAGGGAGAAAGGTTCTGGTATGGGGCCTCCCCAAACCCCATACCTGGCAAGAGCTGGTCTCCAGAATCAAAGAGGAAACCGGAAGCCAGATGTCTGCCTGCCCTCTTCTCCATGCACCTCCCCCCTGGAGTACGGAGGGAGGGGGGAACCTGAGGACCACTAAGAGTCCACCTGAACCCACCTCTGGTCATCTGAACTGGCACCCAGGGAAGGCCTGGAGTCAGGGGAAAAAGACAAGGAAGGCTAGGGGCCTGCCAAGCCTCCCAGCACTCCCCAGGCTAGGGAGAAAGGTTCTGGTATGGGGCCTCCCCAAACCCCATACCTGGCAAGAGCTGGTCTCCAGAATCAAAGAGGAAACCGGAAGCCAGATGTCTGCCTGCCCTCTTCTCCATGCACCTCCCCCCTGGAGTACGGAGGGAGGGGGGAACCTGAGGACCACCTAGAGTCCACCTGAACCCACTTCTGGCCTTCTGAGCTGGCACTCCAGGGAAGGCCTGGAGTCAGGGGGGAAAGACAAGGATGGCTGGGGGCCTGCCAAGCCTCCCAGCACTCCTAAGGCTTGGAATTAGGGTCCCGGTAAGCTCAGTTTTTCTGGTCTGTTAGTTCAGTCTGAAAATTTCTAATTTCAGTTGACAAAACTTCTTGATGCTTAATTTTGCTCCAGTCAAGTTTATCGATGCTTTTTTTTTTTTTTTTTGAGCTCCCTGAAAATTTTCCATAATTCTAATCTAAACTTGAGAGGAAACTTATTTGTTTCCTACTTTTTAGATTATTAGAGGAGCCATCTTGATTTCTGTAAATATGGTGGTGTACTGCAAAATTACTCCATTGGCAAGGCTGTAGATTGCTTCTTAAAATGTACAGAAATGGAATTCAGGGGTTACAAGATAAGCGTTTCAGGTGTGGGTCCTGAAGAGGTTATAGTCCTTGGATGTAGGCAGGCTCAGCAGAGACAAGGTAGAGAGCAAGGCAGCTGTGGTTTAAAAGTCTCTGGTACCCAATCACGGCAGGAATTGGCCTCACATGCGTTGGGTGGGGACATCTTACCGGGATGGGTCCTGAAGAGGTTATAGTCCTTGGATGTAGGCAGGCTCATCAGAGAAAAGCTAAACATGAATTCTTAAGACATGAATTTATGGGGCCAGGAGAGATAGCACAGCGGTTTGCCTTGCAAGCAGCCGATCCAGGACCAAAGGTGGTTGGTTCGAAACCTGGTGTCCCATATGGTCCCCTGTGCCTGCCAGGAGTTATTTCTGAGCAGACAGCCAAGAGTAACCCCTGAGCACCGCCGGGTGTGGCCCAAAAACCAAAGGAAAAAGAAAAAGACGTGAATTTACTTGATATGAATGGATATTTTCTATTGAATATTGGTTAAGTCTGATAAATGCTGTCACTTAAGAAATCGTATCTTTTCATGGGGAGAATGGGACTCATTCATTGTGGGTGGAACTGTTGACAAGTCCAGCCTGTTTGGAAAACAATATGGCTATTTTTTAAAATACTAGAAATTGAACTCTCATATGATTTACCAATACCACTCCTAGAGACATACAAAATACAATACTAAAATGTCCTATGTCCGCTGTACTTCTATATTTTTCACAGCACTATTTTCTATATCCAGAATCTGGAAACAACCCATGTGCCTAAAAACATCTAAGTGACAAAAGAAACTATGGGACATCTGCACAATGGAATATTACACAGAAAATAAAGTAATAAAATTAACGTATACATTGATGCATATAGAGAGTATTATGGTGAGTTAAATGAGTCAGAAGAAATGGGATAGATATAAAATAATCTCACTCATCAATGAAATATAAGAAAAGTAAAAGATAGTGTGCTAATGATATTCAGAGGCAGTAGAAAGAAAGGCCATAGGAAACTTGCCACAAAGAGCTGTGAGTGCAATTAGGACAGAGAAGTTACCACTAGGACAATGGTAGTTGGAACTAATCACTCTCCCAGTGGTCCTCAAACTATGGCCCGCGGGCCACATATTGTATTTGTATCTGTTTTGTTTCTTCATTGCAAAATAAGATAGATGCAGTGTGCATAAGAATTCGTTCCTAAGTTTTGTTTTTACTATAGTCAGACACTCCAATGGTCTGAGGGACAGTGAACTGGCCCCCTGTTTAAAAAGTTTAAGGACCCCTGCATGATAGCTGTGTGTTTGATGGAGATAAAGTGTTACTCATGGTACTGTTTCATTAACAATAATGCAACCTATAGTATCTAAAAAGATAAAGAAAGAGAGTGAAGGAGATAGTGAAGGAAAAACAGAGAAGTAAAATGCTTGCTCCCAGAGACAAATGGGGTTGGGGGGTTGGGAGGGAAATTGGAGACATTGGTGGTTGGAAATGGTTATGGGTAAAGGGTGCTGTACATTGTAAGTTTCACTCGATCATAAATAACTTTGTAATCATAGTGTTTAAATAAAAAATGAAATTGCATCTTTTCAATAAGTGTTAACTTTATTGGCACATAACATTTTATAATAGCTTTAAAAATCTTTCTCCCTTCCTTTCTCCCTCCCTCCCATCCTTCTTTCCTTTCTTCCTTCCTTTTTTCTTCCTTCCTTCCTCTTCCTTCCTTCCTTCCTTCCTTCCTTCCTTCCTTCCTTCCTTCCTTCCTTCCTTCCTTCCTTCCTTCCTTCCTTCCTTCCTTCCTTCCTTCCTTCCTTCCTTCCTTCCTTCCTTCCTTCCTTCCTTCCTTCCTTCCTTTCTTTCTTTCTTTCTTTCTTTCTTTCTTTCTTTCTTTTCTTTCTTTTCTTTCGCTCTTATTTTCCAGTTTACTCCTGGCAGTGCATACTGTAATAACTCCTAGTGGGTAACAGGAAACCACATGGGTTGGTTACATGGAAGGCAGCAAGAATAGATGTTAAATTGTATCATTAAAACATAAATTGACTTCTAAATTCAATGATACTTAAATATTACAAAAACATTTAAAAAAATTTTTGGGGTTTTGTGTCACACCCAGCAGCTCAGTGGTTACTCCTGGCTCTATGCTCAGGAATTGCTCCTGGCAGATTCAGGGGACCATATGGGATGCCGGGATTTGAACCACTGTCCTTCTGAATGCAAAGCAAATGCTCTACCTCCATGTTATCTCTCTGGCCCCTACATTTAAAAATTTATTAAGTAAATGAAATTCACATTTGGAGCTCAGGAATTTTGGTCAGTTATAGCTTTAGGTTGACTTTATTTTTATTTCATGGATCATTTTTACCAATGATCTATGCAAATTTGAACATTTTTGTTTTTTATCAAATTTACTTTATTTTTATTATTTGGTCAGTATACTGACAATGTACACAAATCTTAATTATTTCATAACTTCTAATTGAAAATAATATCAATTTTTCTCTTTATTTTTTCAGCCTATAATAAAATGTAAAAATTCAAAAGAGGGTTAATACTGTACAATTTAGGATACTTTCACATTAAGTTGATAAATCATTCAGAAAGAACTTATTTATCAAAAATATATTTGCTTAAATCAAAGTTGCTTTTTGTACAGATGTACTAGGTTTGTAATTCAGTAATTACTAAACAATTTATTGAACTCATTTTTAGAATGCACCAAAAATTAACCCATAAAATTATGTAATAAAGGGGTTAAAATCTTAGAAATCTTAGAATAGTATGTAGGATAAACTATGATTATAGTTCACTATCATATTCTGAATGGTAAGTCAATATCAAGTATTTGCTACACGTTTTTTTTTGGTATTTGGGTCACACTCGGCAGTGCTCAGGGGTTACTGCCAGAATCACTTCTGGCAGGCTCGGGGGACCATATGGGATGGTGGGATTCGAACCACCATCCTTCAGCATGCAAGGCAAATGCTCTACCTCCATGCTATCTCTATGGCTCCTTTGCTACACTTTTTAGCATAGATATAATAACTTTAATTTAGTTTATATGTTGCTTTATATAAAATCTCAAAGTAAAAGTAGTTAATGTTGTTTATTTCTGCCCATACTTCTTAGATTCTATTATTATGAATAAAAGTACATGTAACACATTTTATGAGGAAAACAAAATATTTCATGTTAACCAGAATTCTTTAATAAACTCCAATAAGCAACACAATACTACTCCCTATTTTCTCCATAATAGTATAGTATTCAAAAGAAAAAAGGGTTCCAGTGATTCACAAATCACACATGACATTTCTGTTAATATTTAAATGTTAAGATATATGTAGTTTTAAAGTAATAATTTGTAATGGAAAGGATCATTCTGCATTTAATTCTGTGGGATGTTTCTTTAATCTACTCCTAGATGATAGAGTTCCAATTAGTATATATGACTTGACTATACTTTAGGTATAATTTTAAAAAGCCAACCGAAGAATTGAGATGTTCTGCTTAAAATACCAATCTGCTTATTTTCTAGTTAAGTGAATTTGAGCATTTTTTTCAATTTTTACTATATCATCCAATAACAACTTAGACTTCCTGGGGGTTAGGGCTACTTACCTGATATAGATTCATTATCTTAATGTAAATAACTAAGAGACATGTTATTTCTCCTCTTAGTGGTTATAAGAATCTTTGGTGCATATTTCACACTAGAGGAAACATGTTGAATAAAGGACATATTTATTTGAAATACTTCATTATTTTATACTAAGACTCATTCTTTGGAACATCTTTTAAATACAATACACATATTATTCTAAAGTAGACTCACTGTAAGTCACAGAAGAAGTCTTCTGACCTAGGGATATACCCTCGAACCACAAAAACAATATAAAAATGCCTTCCTCACTCCTATATTTATTGCAGCACTATTTACAATAGCCAGACTCTGGAAACAACCAAGATACCCTTCAACAAATAAATGGCTAAAAAAACTATAGTACTTATACACAATGGAATATTATGCAGCTATCAGTAGAGATGAAATCACAAAATTTTTCTATACATAAATGGACATGGAAATTATAATGGTGAGTGAATTAAGTCAGAGGGAGCAAGATAGATGCAGACTATTATCATTCATCTATGGATTTTAAGAAAAATAGACAATAGAGATGAGGGCTGGAAGGATTAGCTCACGATATGAAGCTCACTTCAAACAGTGGTAAGTGCAATTAAAGAAATAACTACATTGACAACTATCATAACAATATTAATGAGTGAGAGATGTAAAATGCCTGTCTTGAATACAGGTAGTGGGGTTGGGGGAGGAGGAAGATGAGGAACATTGGTGGTGGGAATGTTGCACTTCTGAAGGGGGGCCTTTTTTTATGACTGAAACCCAACTACAATCATCTTTGTAATCATGGTGCTCAAATAAAGGTATTAAAAAACAAATAAAGGGGCCAGAGTAGTGGCACAAGTGGTAGGGTGTTTGTCTTACACCTTCCAACCTAGACAAACTGTGGTTTGATCCCCTGGCATCCCATATGGTCCCCCAAGCCAGGAGCAATTTCTGAGTGCATAGCCAGGAGTAACCCCTGAGCATCACCAGATGTAGCCCAAAAAGCAAATAAATAAATAAATAAACAAACAAACTAAAAAAAGTCCTCTGACCACTGAGTATATTTTTGTTTAGGTTCAATGACTCACGGAAGTCTTTCTGGGTCAACCTAGACCACTTTAATCAACATTTCACTCCCTTACTTTAGAGAATTGCTACATTAGGTATCCTGGATTTCTTCTCTATTCCTGGACCCTCTTTTTTCCTCTGTCCTTGGTGTCTACTTTATGGAGGAATTCACATATGACTTATCTACTGTGCATATTGAACTGGAATTATTGTGACTTCCTACCACAAAGTCTTGTATTACTTAATGATTTTTTTCTGCCCAAATAAGATATCCACCATCCTGTTTTAAGTACAGTAAATTATTAGTTCCAGAACATGTATTAACATCACTTTGCTATTGTGAGGTCGCATCTGGAAAACATTAAAATCACCTCCATCTCCTACCGTAATCTATGTAGATTATATCTATAATGCATTATTTCATTTTTCTTGGCTTTATTATTCTCAACTTTAACTTCTTATTCAAAACAAGTGTGTCTTTGAATTTTTATATGTTTATTTATTGTTCTTTGCCATGTTACCTAGTCATTATTGTTGTCTTTTGCTTTAGTGGATGTTATTCCACATTCAATGGTTACAAACTGATGCCATGTTGCCAGTATTATATACTCAGTTTCATCATTCTTTTTTTTTTTTGGCCACACCCGTTTGATGCTCAGGGGTTACTCCTGGCTAAGCGCTCAGAAATTGCCCCTGGATTGGGGGGACCATATGGGATGCTGGGGAATCGAACCGCGATCCTTCCTTGGCTAGCACTTGCAAGACAGACTCCTTACCTCTAGCACCATCTGTTACTAAGGAGCATTATTGTTGTATTAAATCTCTATGAATATCACAACCAGACCAAAGCTTGTCTAAGATCATTTAAACAGTGTTTCAATATGCTAGCAACAGCCAGAAGTGTTCAGAAATTTTCAAGGTTTTCCTTTTCTTTCTGTGGACCATTTCAAAAATTCATTGAAGGTGAGTTCCTATAGGATAATAAATTAATAAAAAAATTTTGCAATATCTCCTAGTTATCAAAAGGAATTTAGGAGTGGGAACTAAGAAAGCATGGAAGTTGATATCCACAACTTTAGGACTAAAATAAATAATGAGAAGTTACTTATAATTTTATATTTTCCCTTTAAAATTTGTTTCCATAATATTCTTACCAATGAGTTACAGTAATTTGGCTTAAATATTGTTTAAACAAACTAAAAAACTGTAATAAGATTCTGTATTTTCTTTACATAATTTTCCTTTATTTGCAAATTATATGTGTCTACTTTGTTATTTTAATAAATTATAATTATATCTCATGTGCAAGTAATTATTAATAAGTATGTGTTTCAGGATTAATTGATAAGAGCTACTTCAATATAACCTCCTACCTCTATTGGAAGGTTGGAAGAAGGGACCCAAATGATATTAGGGACTCTGGTTTACAACTCTGGAACCAATTCATTCTTTTGTGAACATCGTTTCAAATTAGGAATTTATGATGAGAGTTTAAAAGAATTATGTCTAAAAGAGAAGATGAAAATACATTGCAAAATAATGTTTAGCCTAAGGGATATGCAAACAAAGTCTTCCCATTACTTTTTATTATATTATAGAGAATTTGATAAGCATATTATATTATGAAAAACTATGCAATAAATTTCAGCTTTTATAATGAGAGGTGTTATTTCTCCTTAACAATTGTTGGTTTTATTAAGTTGTAAACTTTATAAAGCTTGTCACTAATCATACTTTACTTTGATTTGGCTTGTTAAGCAGTTGTAACACCAATTTGCAGCCTACCTTTAGCACACATATTTAGATAAACAGACTATTTTACTCAGGTTTTAGATAACTTTTTATAATGTTTGCCAATCAATCCCTTCATTTATTATAATTATCAAAATATATTGAATAAAATTGTATTTATTTTGTTTGACAAAACAATATTATGTGTTTAAAATATGTTCATTTTATTCATTTTAATGTCTGACAAATTTGATCCTTCAAGTCCATTTATGGGACATGTTTTGTGCTCTATTTGTGTGATAATCCATTAGGTTTATTCATGATCCTCTTTCTTCTGTTCTCTTCCTCATTCATATGATTCTCTCCTGAGTGATGTATTTTGCACTGTTTTCTCAGGTCCTCTCTTGATTTGTTTTAGTTTTCACAGGTTCCTTATTTTCTAGTCTAGAAATACAAGTTACATTTAGTATTTTCTTTTTTTTAATACCAGATTATATAGGGAAAGATGACAGAGACATCTGGTTTTAGTCTTTCATTTTTCATTTAGTTAGTTGTATTCATGGATTTTGTGATACATTCAATATTAAGACTATGATTGTAAAGTCTCTAATCCAATCTAAAGTTTACAATGGGGAGCAGGAGATATTGAAGTCTAAAAAATATTATCAGCATTCCCAAAATTACTTTTTTGAGTAAGTAACTTTAATGAAGTAAAGGAACAAAGTAAAACTGGCATTTTATATGAGTGTTTTACCTAAAAATAAACTGGTAACTTGCATTTAGCTATCAGGGACTGGTATAATCTGCTGTTGTTGATTTTGGTTATTTGTTACTAATGGATAATAATAGGCAGGTACAATAGAGACATGTTTGTCATTCTGATGATTTAGAAAAGAAAAACAAAAATTGCCTATATGCATTTTTTATACCATATTTTGTTAGATCTGCTTTCATCAGATATGTTCAATATTTCTGGATTCTTTCAAAGAACAAACAGGATCTAGAATGAATCTCCCTTGGGACAGCACAGTGGTATTTGTCTCAGATAAAGCTTCAACTAAATTATGTATCTTTCACTTAAATTATGTATATTTCTGTGGGAGAAGCTATTCACCCAATACCCATCAGATAAGGGGCTAATATCTAAGATATACAAGGTATTGACAGAACTTAATAAGAAAAAAATCTAACCTCATCAAAAAATGGGGAGAAATAAACAGACAATTTCTCAAAGAAGAAATATAAATGGCCAAAAGGCACATGAAAAAATGCTTTACATCACTAATCATCAGGAAGATGCACATCAAAACAACAATGAGGTACCATCTCACACCACAGAGACTTGCATACATCACAAACAACAAGAACAAGCAGTGCTAATGGGGATGTGGAAAGAATGAAATTCTCATTCATTGCTGGTGGAAATGTGGCCTAGTCAAGACCTTATGGAAAACAATATGGAGATTCCTCCAAAAACTGGAAATGGAGCTCCCATACGACCCAGCTATACCACTCTTAGGAATATATCCTAGGGACACAAAAATACAATACCAAAAAATCCCTTCCTCACACCTATATTCATCGCAATAGCCAGACTCTGGAAACAACCAAGATGCCCTTCAACAGATGAATGGCTAAAGAAACTGTGGTACATCTACACAATAGAATCTGATGCAGCCGTCAGGAGAAATGAAGTAATGAAATTTTCCTATACATGGTTGTACATGGAATCTATTATGCTGAGTGAAATTAGTCAGAGGGAAGAAGGAGAGACATAGAATAGTATCACTCATCTCTGGGTTTTAAGAAAAGTTAAAGACATTGAAATAATTCCCAGAGTTGAGGGCCAGAAGGACGGGCTCAATATATGAAGCTCACCATAAGGAGTAGTGAGTACAATTAGAGAAATAACTGTGCTGAGAACTATCATAACAATGTCAGTGAGTGAGGCATGTAGAAAGCCTATCTTGAATACAGACAAGGGATGGGGAAGGAAAGAAATGATGGCATTGGTGAAGTGGAGTATTCTTGTTATGACTAAAACCCAACTACAATTATGTTTGTAATCACAATGTTTAAGTACAGAAATTATTT
The DNA here is from genome assembly GCF_024139225.1 of Suncus etruscus. Lineage (NCBI taxonomy): Eukaryota > Metazoa > Chordata > Mammalia > Eulipotyphla > Soricidae > Suncus > Suncus etruscus. The sequence continues at coordinate 52,884,231 of NC_064864.1, read as the reverse complement.
AATTAAAAAATAAATTGTGTATCTGAGACTATTAGCTAAATTGTTCATTGTTACCTTAAAAAACTACAAAATAATCAACAAACTATTTATAAATAGCTAAAGCTTATATTTGCTAAACAAAGTTTTTAAACTTTTGTTAAATAATTTTGAAAGGTAGCAAGGGGACACCATGAAAGTGTGCTGACCTTGTGGGGAAAAATGGTCTACCAAAAAAATTACTTAGCATTTATAAATAAAACACAAACATGTGGAGTATTATCCAGCATGCTACCTTTTAATACAATAAAATCTAATTCATATAAATGTGCATTTGTATATGAAAACTTTAGCAAAATAAGAGAAAATGACAGCTGTGGTTATACTGGGGGTAGGGCTATCAATTGAATGTAGAAAGAAATAGAAGCAAGACCTTTCTCCCTATTTTTCCTTTAGTATCACAATGTTTAATGAAGACAAATATCATACATCAAATGCCTGTAAGTATAATGTATCAAGCTGGGGATTGAGTTTCTTTGTGACACCAGGCTCTGAACTACAGATCAATACAAATCTCTGTAGTAAGATACTGAGGAAGACGTGCATTGCTTATAGACTATAATCCCTTCCTAATTTCTGCTTCTGCAATTCATGAAAAGCAGCTGTTCTTCCAAATCTGAGCTGTGTAAAGAGAACTTGAAACCTATTCACCTTTTCTACTCAATTGCTTCATATCAGAAGAATTTGCATGTTCAGTTATATAAAATATACCAGGATGGTTAGAAAATGGCCAAATTCCAATCTAGTATTATTAACAGAATGAGAGTGGGATTAATATATTAATAGTTTTTCTCTAACAATGTGATCACCTATAAAACTAAAAAATACTGTGTACCTATTTGGAATGTCAGTATAAATTAATATTAGGGAAGATAATACTGAATTAATACATTCTGATTAATACCAATATATGTAAATATCTATATATCTTTTAATTTTGGAAACAACATGCAGTAATACTCAAAGATATCATCTGACTCTTTACACAGGGGTCATTCTGGTGTGTCTTAGAAAATAATCTGCAAGGGCTGGAGTGGTGGAGCTAGCAGTAGGGTGTTTGCCTTGCCTGATCTAACCAAGAATGGACATTTGTTCCATCCCATGGCGTCCCATAGGGTCTCCTAAGCCATGGGCTATTTCTGAGCTCATAGCCAGGGGTAATCCCTGAGTGTCACTGGGTGTGGCCCAAAAAACAAAAAAAAATAATATTCTGCAGTTCTGAGGATCAAACTCAAATCCACGTAGAGACAAGTACCCAAAGTGCGCAATTTCTCCTGCCTATTCAGTCAGTGTACTATCTTAATATTTTTACATAATTCATCTTAAAACAGGGCTTAGTACACAAAATATGATCTATATTCTGAAGTCTTGGCTTACTTGTGCAGTATTTGATTACATTAAATGAATATGTCATTAGTAACTACAGTTACTATGTATGATATATGTAGGTATTAGATTTATTTAGATTTAATCATATTAGAGAGCCATAAAGCCTTCATTAAACTTTTTAAAATTAAGTCAGCTGATCCTGAAAAAATTGTGTTTCCATGTAACTCAAGGAAATATTATGATCTCCTTTTACTAAGAGTACACTAAATAATTAAATATTTTCTGAAATTTTTTCTAATAATTTCATCCAAAATTTAATTTACGATGACTCTATTCAATATTTTTTACTATTTTTCAGAAATTTATTTATCTAAGGTCATCCAATTAATAATTGATTGAGGTGGTAATCAGTTCTAGCAGTTCATTTGAGAGTTTTTAACCATGGTATTTCCCAATTGCTTCTAAAAGAAGACTTGACATTATGGAAAGTTTAGTAAAAATGGTAACTTATGAAGAGTTCAGTCATTTTCTGTTTGTTATGTAATAAAAGAAGAGGGAATATTTTAATAGTCCAATGTTGTACTCTCTGATTAAGTTAGCTTGACTCTTGTTTCTCATATACGTGGAAACATCACTCTTCCTATTATGGTTACATAATGTATTTTTGTAAGAATCTTGGCATTTGAGGCCGGAGCGGTGGCACAATTGTAGTACGTTTGTTTTGCATGTGGCTGACCTAGATTCCCTGGCTTCCCAAATAGTCCCCCACTCCAGGAGTGATTTCTAAGCACATAGCCAAGAGTAACCCCTGAGGGTCACTGGGTGTGGCCCAAAAACCAAAAGAAAAAAAAGAAAAAAGAATCTGTGACATTTAAAAAATTAAATTACTTGATTGGTAGGGAAGGTTGTGTGTAGGATTTACTCTTGTTAGTGCTCAGAGATGGAACCTGGCAGTGTTCAGGGGGATACCAGGTGATATCTGGAATTGAAACGGAAGGCAAGGGAGGTATTTCACTGTCCTGTTACTTCACTTGCTATAACAATTACAAAGCAATGTCCCACTGCCTGCAAATTTAGTTCTAAGCATCTATGGTTGTGACATAACACACAACTCATTCTTTCAAATTACTACAGAACTGAGTGAGGACCTAGGGACAATTTTACCTTATTTTATGCTATAAAGCTAAGCTATAAAGAGTCATAACTATATTTCTTTCTCTATTGGGACACTTATTATTATTCTCTGGAGATCATTTTGGGCACCAATAAAAAAAGAATGTTAGGAGATAAAGATAGTGAAAATAAGGAAAATAATGGTGATTCTGATAAATTCATTTCAGCTTTCCTAAGAAGGAAGGAGCTTTCTTATAAAATTAAAATGGGCCTCAGATATTCATCTAGGCTTATATCAAGGAATTTTTATCTACTTGCTAAGTGCCATTCAAGAAAATTTTACTGTAAATATTATATATTACATATCATGAATCTCTGCAAATGAGCTATTTGTTGTTTTGGTTTTGGTTTTATTTTTTGTGGGGGTTGTTTGTCTTTGGGGTTTTGGGGCCACACCCGGTGATGCTCAGGGGTTACTCCTGGCTATGCACTCAGAAATCGCGCCTGGCTTGGGGGACCATATGGGACGCCTGGAAATCGAACGGCTGTCCATCCTAGGCTAGCTCAGACAAGACAGATGCCTTACTGCTTGCACCATCGCTCTGGCCTTGCTATTTGTTTTGTTTTTAAATCATATTTTAAAATAGAGATTTTACTGTTTTCTAAATTTGTTTGTTTTACTTTTCTTTTGACCCTGCATAATATATTAGTAGAGCAACTGACTACAGTTAAACAGTTTACATAACAAAATTGATTACTTACATAAGCTTTCCCAGAACTAAGAAAGAAATTGATACCATTCTGAGACATATGAGATCACTATAAAGTATGTAGTAGAAGGAAAATGTAAGGAAGCTGTTATCCTCAGTTCTGACTTTATTTTCTGATTTGGACATTTTATTCAGAAAGGGAAAACTCACAAAATTCACAGAAAGGAAAAATTCAGGCCTAGCACTGACACCCAACACAGGGCAGAAAACTCAAGCCAAGGGCTCCTGTTGCTGCATATTCATGGATGCAAATCAGGCTCCAGGGCTTCACACTTGGCTCTGAGATTTCAAATCTCGGTATTAACAGGGATTCCTTCAAGTTTCTATGAATATTAACCGGAAGGGTGATGTCAAACAGTGAGAGCATGCAGGAACTTTTCATCCAGCCTATTTGAAATAGGTTAATTTCACATCCTTCCAGTTTAGACAGATAATATGTAAACTGAGTCTAGCTATTCATCAGTGAAAAATGTGGAACCCTAGGTTATTAAATGTGTGCTTGGTCACCAATAGTAGCTCTGCGATATAGGCACAACTGACAGCAGTCATCATAGCAATCCCTTGTGTCCCAGATGATAGATCAGTAATTTATTTACTGATCAATAACATCATCATCAATAGGCTGCCCCAATATTTATAGCTTTGAAGTAATTTTTATTCTTTTACATTTCTTGTAGGTTAATAATCTACAGAGAAGTGGGGATTTCCTGAATCTTTTTTTTTCTCTAGATTTTTACACAGAGGTACAGTTTTATCAAGCTTAACTGGAAATACTCTACTCCATAACTCACTCAAACAATCTTTGGCAGTGTTCTATTCTGCAGACACTGTTCTCTTAGCCAGCAGCTTTGTGGACCTCTTCACAAAGCACTTTTAAAACACAACATTGCTCTTCAGTGGAGTAAGCCAGTAAGAGAATAGGGGAGAACCAGCCAACACAAGACAAACTATGCTACAAAACGAAAACTACAGTAAATTGGATGCATACATATGGCATGCAATACTATGTATTTTGTCCAAAATTGCCAAAACTCATTCAACTGAAGATTTTAGCTCAGCATCATTGTTTAGTTTTGCTAGAACCATTTCTGATGATGCAAAAAGGTAAAGGAAAAGTTCTTGATGTGAGCATCACAGTATGGTACTCAGGGACCCACAGTACTCAGGGTCAGCATAAATTAAGGGGCTCACATAAGCTAGGGATATGCAACACTTTTAAATATTAATTTACTCTGAATTATGTTTATAAATATTTTGTAAACTGAAAACTTCCACATTAAAACATCAGTTAAATATTTATTATTTCAAACGGAGTTTATATAGAAACTTGAAATTTATTGGCAAAAATTCTGAAAATAAGGCAATGATCTTATTTTAATTTTGTTGACTCATCATTTAATACTAGATAAAAAAGCAAAAATGTAAGAATAATATTTTCAAGTAATGAAGTGATAAGATAGCTCTAGCAAAACCAAATTACCAATGTTTCTTTAAAACCAGTTTGGGGTATTAGCATCTGTGAGAAAGGAAGAAAGTAAAAGCATATTGATTCTATTGTAAATGACCTACTAAAGTGACAGAATGGTATATATAGTTCCCATTTTATAATTATAATTTTTAATTCTCTAACTTTAACTTAACACTGATCCAAGGTCTAGTTCTTGACCTAGAATTTAATATGCAATATTCAAAAAATCTTTCTGTCACTTCTTCATTTTAGGCAATTTTATTTTTCTTTCATTGAAAAAGCTACAGTTTAGAGATAATGGGTGTCTTTCCTATCAAGTGTCAATCATTGTTTAATCTGTTCTTCAAACCCAACAAATGTGATCCCAGTCTTAAAAATTTCATCATGGCATCACTCTTCTGATCTTCAAATATTCAAATCTTCAGTATTTGGACAAGCATATAAGACATATATTTGGGACTGTTCACAAAATCTCAGTCATACTCAAATCACCTTGATGCTCAGAGTTAAACATTGCAGAAATTACTTTAATACTTCATACATCTTTTTCCTATTTTTGTCTTTCTCTAATTTTTTCATCAGAAAGTGATGACTAGTGTACTTACTATATTTTTTTATTATGGGAGGATTTGGTCACACCCAGAGGTTCTGAGGGGTTACTCCTGACTTTTCACTCAGAAGTTACTCTTGGCAGGCATGGGGGAACATATGGGATGCAGAGGATCAAATCTGGGTCAGTTGTGTGCAAGATCTACCTGATGTACTCCAGCCACTAGTGAATTTATTTTGTTCCTGTTTGTTGAAATTTTAAATTTTCTTATAACCCTACATTCTAATTCCATTACAGTGGATCTAGGAGTATTTTGATTCAGGACATGCTTGAGAAACTAGGAGAACATATGGTAAATAGCCAACTATATGCTTACAGAATAGTGCAATTTGTTGACTTGTACAATTTTGCAAATCTTAGCAGTCTCTGTTTGCAAACCTTTCCTTCTTTTAATATGCTTGGTCTCCTATTCATATGAAGAGCCATCCCACAAATTCCTCAGAAACTATCTTCAATAGAAAGAGATTTAAATAACTGATTTATATAGTGATGCTATTAACATCTGTATATAGCATAACGTTTTACCTTATGAATAATAGCTACTATATTGATGTCCTCTTATGGTATCTAATTGACTTCTTAGTTATTACATAGAAAACATTTTCACTCACTTTTTTTTTTTTTTGGTTTTTCGGGCCACACCCGTTTGATGCTCAGGGGTTACTCTTGGCTACGTGCTCAGAAATTGCCCCTGGCTTGGGGGAACCATATGGGACCCCGGGGGATCGAACCGTGGTCCTTTCCTTGGCTAGCGCTTGCAAGGCAGACACCTTACCTCTAGCGTCATCTCACCGGCCCCTTTCACTCACTTTTATAAGTAAACAAAAAAACTGGCTCAGAAAAAGTACCTTGCTTCTACATTCAAGTTAGGATTATTTCGTTTCTGCCTTTTATCTGATAACTGAAAAAATTTGTCACAGACTGGGGAAATCACCCATATACCTAAATACAGAGCTGATCAGAATTGAATTAGTATCTCCTCACAAACAAGGATATACTTTTCTTTTTTTTTTTTCTGGATAAAGAGAATGTATCAAATGGGGTAATAGACTCTTCAAACTTCCTTTCCCATTGAAAGAGTTTCTTTCAGAGGCTCAGAAAAAATTTGGGTCAAGCTCTTCTTTGGGTAAAATCAGTTACCAAGCTCAGAAAGAAGGGATTCCCAAGAGAGGACCAAGATCTGAAGAAATAGGAAGGGCCTTTTATTTAGCACTTCATATGTACTAGGCAATTGTTCAGACTTTTTCAAATTACGAAAAATATCTTTTTCTTTCACTCTTTTATTGAGCTGAAACCATTTTAGAGATTGAGAAGTAAAAAGAAATATATAGACAATACATGACTAATTGTAGCAGAACTTAAAAAATGTCTTTTGCTTTTATGTCTGTCAATAATAAAATGATGTTTTGTCCTCAGAACTTTTAACTTTGAAACTTTTAATACAGACTTAGCCTCTATAAACCTTTGAAATCTAAGGGTTTATCCTTAGTTGTATTTTGGATGATACCTTTTACCCAGTTTTTAGTGTTTACTTGTCACATTCCCTTTCTTTGAAGGTAAAAATCATGTAGTTATAAGTTCTTTCTACTCTCACATAAAATAAAAATGTAAAAATGAAAAAAGATAAGTAAGCAAACTAGTGCAGTCACAGTAACCCAGGTTGAATCATGCTATTTATTAAGGTGGTACCATCAAAGGAAGCAAGGTCAGTAAATAATTATTCCAACTTATATCTTATTTAGATTATATTAATCATAACTGATTTTTGGTTTTGTAAAAACTCACTTGTTCTGAGTTACTTTTAAAGTTTCTATAGTTCCAGGCATCAAAATCACAATATGTAGTACATGGAGTCAGACTAAACATGTTCCTCTGAGACAGATTTGAAGTCCATCAAGCCTTGTGTAAAGATAATTTGCAAAGTATTATGATTCAGTGATATCTTTTAATTTCAAAAGAAGCAGGTTCATTTTCTAGGAAACTTTAGGTGGCTAAATGTCATATTTTGGTCCACAAAATTTACTTTTCACATTTATAAAAATAGGCAAATCTTTGCCCTCTTTTAGATAATTTTAATTGATCTAAAATTTTAATTGTACAGCATACATACAGCACTCTTTCCTGGTTTTTTTATATAGTGGAAATTGGGATATATTTGATTTAATTACCACTTAGTTGTGGTACTTAAAAAGAATATGGTCAGGTTAAATAATAAATCTGAAATAGGTAAGTACAGACCACTCTCCAAAAGACAAATTAGTCTTTTGAAACCTTATTGAGCTGCACTGAACTTTTTAAAATACATTGAAATTCTATTTATATTTTCATTTCAAGCACTCTACCAGTTTAGGAAACCAAGTTTGTGGTTAATTAACCTTTCAACTTCTCTACTTGCAATACAAGCTTAGGGTTGCTCTTCTAGTTATGTCTGTTTTCAGCATCAGGTGGACAAGCACAAACAAAAGGATCAGTTAGGATCCTCTATGGTTTCACATAGTACTCAGAATGACCTGAGTACAGCTAACATCAAGGCCTTAGTGCTTGGATTTTACTTAATAACTATATGACAAAATTAGAGTTAATCAAAATATTATGTTATGACTTTAATTCATAGTTGTTACTCAAGTAATCTCACTGAAAGATGAACCTGGCCAGAATAATAACAATGTACTATTAAGAACTAGAATGGTTTTTGGTGTCTACGGTGGTCTTTCAGAATTTACTTTGAGTCCTCTATTTCACTTACTCAATCTGAGTCCTTTTGTATAAAATATTTATTGATGCCTCTCTGGTTTATCTTTCTAAACTCTACTAGCCACATCTTTCTAAACTTGTCACCCCTCCAGTTCTTTAAAACACTGTTAACTTCATCTCTAATAGTATCTCCTGATGCTTTTATGGGTAAAGATTATTACCTTCTTTGAACTTACAATAAGAAAACATATAACCCTATCAAAAAATGGGGAGGAAAAATGAACAGACATTTCCTTAAAGATAAATACAAATGGCCAAAAGGCACATAAAAAACACTCCATATCACTAATCATCAGGGATGCAGATCAAAACTACAATGAGTACTACATCTCACACCACAGAGACTGGCACACATCACAAAGAACAAGAACAATCAGACTGGCAAGGATGTGGAAAGAAAGGAATTCTTATTCACTACTGGTGGGAATGCCGTCTAGTCCAGTCTTTATGGAAAACAATATGGAGATTCATCATAAAACTGAAAATTAAGCTCCCATTTGATCCAGCTATCCCACTCCTAGGGATATACCCTAGGAACACAAAAATTCAATACAAAAATCCCTTACTCACACCTATATACATTGCAGTGCTATTTACAATAGTTAGACTCTGGAAACAACCAAGATGCCCTTCAACAGATGAATGACTAAAGAATTGGTGGTACATATACACAATGGAATATTATGCAGCTGTCAGGAGAGATAAAGTCATAAAATTTTCCTGTACATGGATGTATGTGGAATCTATTATGCTCAGTGAAATATGACAGAGAGAGAGATAGACACAGAATAATATCACTCATCTATGGGTTTTAAGAAAAATTAAAGACATTACTGTAATAAGGCCCAGAGACAATGGAGTTAAGGGCTAGGAGGGACTGGCTCATAACTTGAAGTTCACCACAAAGAGTGGTGAATGCTTTTAGGGAAATAACTAAACTAACAACAAGCATGACAATGCTAAAGAATGAGAAAAGTATAATGCCTGTCTCAATACAGGCAGGGGCAGGAGAGAGGAGGGGGGCATTGGTGGTAGGAATGTTGCACTGGTGAAGGGGGGTTATTCTGATTATGACTGAAACCCAACTATGAATATGCTTGTAATCATGGTGCTTCAATAAAGATTAAAAAGAAAAAGATCACCAGGAAATTAATTTAATAAAAAAATCTTGTAATAATTAAGCATGTAATAATGAAAGCATTCCTGTCTGGTATAAACACCAGCCATTTATTAGTAGAGAGATCTTAGAAATATTTCCAAAGCTCTCTATGCTTTGGTTTTCTCATTGATATAATGATATATGATATAATGAAATATGATATATTTCTCAAATGTTAAGTAGATTATCACTCTAGATAATCCCACCTACTTCATAGCATGCTGGTGAGAATTGGAGAAGTAGATATTTTTCACTGTAATGCTTGCAAAAAGTGATTTTTATGTTATCTGGGTAATCATTGTAGTCAATGCATTCTATTCTATTCTTGAGGGAAATACAACTTATGTCTTTATATTCATAGTAATTGGTTTTCACTTTTACTGAAATAAATATGAAATGATTTTTATGATCGCTGCAGTTGGACTCTGTTCAATTAGGTTAAACCATTTTTTCTTTCTTTATGTTTCCCCACCCTTTTCCTTTCTGTAGTTAATTATTTTTGATTACATTGTTTAGTACAAGAATTTGGGAAGGTCATGATTGTGATCTCAGACAACAGGTAAGAGGATCTGTGAATGGGAGATTGGAATGTGGAAAGTGCATTGTTTGAATGCATCTAACAGAAGATCATGGAGTTCCAGATGGGGAAAGATGACCTAGAGAAACTTCATGGCATGAAACTATTGTGACATTTATGACATGTGTGTAATTCATCCATACATAGAGTATCTGGCTAATGAGTTTTCTTGACTTTCAGGAGGGGAATTTTTGCTAGCATTTAATTAAAAAGGCAATGAATGGAGAGAAAAAACAAAAGAACTTATGTAGCTGAGGTTATCTCTGTACCTTTATTCCTGTGCAAAATATTTGAAAGAATATTCACCATGGCATTAGCTGAATCAAATAGCTTTTTTTGTTGCCAGTTTAGGCAAGAAATAGGCAGCAAACCAGTCATGACTTAATTACTAAGCCATATTAAAGTACAGCAATTTAATTGCAATTAGTGCTCTAATAACTTATTTTTAAAATGCCAGTGTATGCATTTGAATTTGACAATCCATTTGCTTTGATTTTGGTATTGTGTGCCCCATTAAATTATAAAGTGCAAGGTCATTAACCTGCAATTCCACTTTGTGATCATGTTATTAAATAGCATCCTGTCCCTTCTCTGCCTGATATGAAATTGCCAGATCAGTTATCTGTAACTACTTAATTTCCTAGTGATCTTACAAAAGCTCTTATTATTGCTAATTAAGCAGGTGTGACCTCTGTGAAAGCAGTTGGCATGCTTTGCACAACTGGTCAGGATCCAAAATTGGGTCAGGCCTCCTCAGCACTCTCATTTTCCCCTATTCACTTTTGGTCATTATGGCAGCTCAATACATGTTTTCTTGTTTAGTATCAGTATAATTTGGGTAACTTTAAAAAGAGCACTTAGTTTGTGACCAAGTGCACAGCGGATAGATAAAAGAAGCAAAGCATGACAAAAATAGAAGCTGCTTCTAAACTAAGATAAAATTTACTGTTGAGTCCTCAGTGCTGGTTAGCTTACAGTTGTGAATATTGAGTCATATTTGTCAAGTGAATCTTCCTATATATGTCTTTCTCATAGATAAATGTGGTTCCTGAATAGAGAATAGCTGCACTCTCTTTCAAACCAGGCACTGGTTACAACGGAGCTCGTAGATCATCAATATTATGTTTCTCTTTGACATTTGTAGAATAAATGGAAATGAAAGAAAAGGAATCTTTTTGTTTATGCTGTACCCATTAATGTTTTGTTATTGAATCAAATCTAGTGCGTATATTCCAGTAAATTTTTCAATAATGTCCTCAGAGTGATATTACTAGAAACCAAAGTTTACAGATAAACAAATTGAGGAGGTAGAAAGAGAAAAAAAAACTTATTGGAAGTTTCAGTCTGGGTAGTTGCTATAGAATTTAAGGTCATATCTGTTGCTTAGTTATCTTCCAGAATCTGTCCTGTTTAGAAATATTGAAAAAATATTTCACCATTGTTAATAATGTATGGAATGTGAGTGTTGTTCTCTAGATTTTTAAATATATAGGGCTAAATTCTATTTTATTAGTATTTGTATCTGCTATCCTCTATCTTTTTATAATGCCTCATGTATATAGTGTGTACTATTAATTATTTTCTGTTATTATATTTATTTATTATATTTCTGTTATTCATTTTTTATGGGTCTAAGAAAAAAATAAGGCTTTTGGTAGGACACTAATTGTATCATTGCTTCTACCTTTCATATATGACTCTCAAGAGAAGAGTATTGTGTCAATAAGCTAAATATTGAATCCTCTTTCCATATGTTAAGTGCAGAATTAAAACCCAACAAATAGTTAAGATCAACTCTGAAGAGAATGAATTTCTTTTGAATATTTCCATATTTGCCAGCCAATGGTACTTTTTAAATTCTATTTTTTAAGAAGATAAATATTTGATAATTCCTAATTAATTTTCAACCTGGCAAGACTGTTTACATTTAGATGATTTAGTATTTTAAATGTTTAATGTTCTTCAGGAATTTTATATTATAATCAAATTCAATATTATAGGAAGATGTTGGTATAGAAATCAGGAGTTATGCATTCAGAATGTGACCCCAACACTGGCTCTGTCAAGTTGACAAACTCATTTTTTCTGTCTTTATTTATTGAAGAAGTGGAGACATTGCTACAGAATAGCCTCTCTAACAAGTCCCTAGAGAACCCAACTGACCATTCTAGATCAATCCTTCTAGTGGATCAATGAAAGAATCTAAATATATCACCCAAGTTTAGAAGCCTCCAGGGTCACATCAAGAGGTACCAATGTGGGTACTCCATGGGTAAACTTGGCGATGCTCCTGAGGCTATTTGGTTTTAGAGTTAGCAACTGGGTCCAGGAAGATATATACCAGGTATCTAGTAATGGACCCTTACTGCTATACTGTCTCCACGGCATACAAACATTTTTCTCCTCAGAGTTACTAATCTAGGACTAAGACCTAGAAATATAAGTGAGTCTCTTGAGACAAAATTTAAGGTAATTTGAGGCCAGAACAATAGTACAGCAGGTAGAGTCTTTGCCTTTTATGTGGTCGACCTAGGTTCAGTCTCCAGCATCTCATATGTTCTCCAGAGCTTTCGGGAGTGATCCCAGAGTACAAAGGAGTACCGATAAGCACCACTAGGTGTGGCCCCAAAACAAACAAAACAAAACAAAAATAAAGTATGCTTAAATGTATTTAGTTTTAGAGTCTTCAAACTGTAGTCAGCCCTGAGAATAGAAGCCTCCTTAATATAATCTTTTTGTTAAATTTAAACCACATTCAATTGACTTCCCTTTCTGGTTTGAGGGCCATATCCTGCTGCGTGGAGGTCTTAATCCTGGCTCTTGGATTAGAATATTAATCTTGCTGTGTTTCAGGAAACTATATATGATGCTGGGATAGAAACCAGGTTGGTCTATTGCAGATCCAGTGACCTAACTGCTATACTATCTTTTCTGTACTTTCCTTTTCCTTTTCTTTCTTTTTTGTTAGTGGGAATGAGGAGGCACAATCAGTGATGCTCAGGATTAATTTTAAGGGAGATGGATTGATTATCATGAAATCACATCATCAGTGGCAAGAGATGCCACCATATGGCATGAAAGCTTTGAACATTCTCCCTATTTGATCATTTTTTCTTCTTTCTCTTCATAAAATTTTAATAGTTTAAGAAATAGATATGGACTGCTCAGTCTACATATATGATATACCTTGTAACTCCAATAACACTTTGAAGTAAGTAGTGCTATCTTTATACTTCAAGTAATAAAATTATAACATAGAAAATCTAAGTAGCTCAGTTTGCAGGATTCATCATTATCTAAATGTTGTTGAATTTACTTAATAATCTTGCTTTTACTTCAGTCTGAGTGTTGAGTCTTTCACTGATTTGGAACCAAAATACAAAATACAACAGTAATTAAAATATTAAAACAGTGATTTCAAAATATTATGATAAAACAATACTCTACATGCTAGATTGATTTTCTTAGAATCTTTTAGAATCTGAACTTAATGTGTCTATTGGCCATCTTTTGGTCTTCCTTGGATTCCTTGGAGAAGTGCCTAACTTAAATATGGGACCAGGACCTCTAGGTAATCTGTTTAATTATTACCATTTTTCTGCTATATTCTAGAGCATATTAATTAATAATAATTACATTATTGTATATAATTCAAGGAAACAACTAAAACTTAGAGATGAATATGTAATACATATTGTATTTTCTAAATTAAATACAAAGTGAGTGATGCAAATGCAGATTGCTTTGTTCTCCTAAGATGAATATTCAGTGTCATCATATCTCTTGATTCAAGTTAAAGGTAAAAGCAATATGATACCAAAGTCACATCTTCTCATCTTATTGCGAGTTCATTCTAAGCACCAGTTGCAGATGTTTGACCTAAGTTTCATAACTAAATTTTGTTTATAGTGGAATTCTATGTGAACTCTGTCTTCAATTGTAAATACAACTTACTTTCCTCTTTAAGACATTTTTTGGTCTCATAGGATTTTTAGCAGTCCAAATTCTATACTCTTTAAGTTCCACTGAAACCATAGTCTCTCTTTACTATAATTGATAAAAATGAAATATTTTTAAATTTGATTACACTTATGATAGTACTAATTTCTGTTGTATATATAAAATATTTCCTCCCTTGTTTACTTTATTTATTTATTTAAAAATATGACCTAATTCTTTAATTTTACAAATGCAAATAAATTCTAGTGCAAACCTTTCCAAAAGTCATATAGTATATCTCATTCTTCTTTTAAAGTAGTTTTGAAATTGAAAGAAGAAACCTCAGTATCCCCTTGCCAACTGCTGTGAGCAGCTCCATTTTACCTGTCCTTATCCTACATTTTAAATATTTTTACTAATTCCTGGGTTCTCTCTGGGACTGAGAAAGTTTAAATTTTTTCACAACTATAGGTTCACAAGGGAATAAAGTTAATGGGCAATACCTGGGCATATGATCATATAACAAAAAGATCTTTAAAATTTTCAGCAACAAACGTGTTATTGAAAGATGTTAATCTTATTTTAGGAACACAAATGGGCCCTATATTAGCTCTGGGAATTTTTTGTTACTTTTTTTGATAAGAAATAAGACCCAGTTTCCCTATAACAGTTCCCCAAATGAGTCACTATTTGAAAAAACTATAACTAAGTCTTTCCTCAGTTGGTAGGTTCATTTCCTATATTTCAATAAAATTTTATAACTTTTAACTCTGAGATTGAGCAACTTTGTTATTTAACATTTTCCTTCTTGAAAATATTAAAAAACCTGGGAACCATGGACCAACAACAAGATCCATTGGCATTGCTCTTGCATCCAACCAAAGCAAATATTTATATAAAATTGTTAGAATGGAGTAGTCTGAACAGAAACACAGGCAAAAGGTTAGGGTCAGGCTGCAGAACTGTAATGGACAATGAATTCAGAACAAGAAGATTGACTTTTTAATAAAGTAAAGGCTAGAAAATTATAGGGAGTCAGGAAATGGAATCAGAAATTGTACAGTAAGAGAAATGTTCAAAGTATAGAGGGTCAAGGCAGAGAACAGTGCAGGGCAATTGCTTGAAAAGGCAATGATGCCCTAGTACTGAGAGAAACAGATCGTGTTGACATGTACTATAAAACCAGATGTATAAGAGGCTCAAATGGACTGTTCTGTTGTAGCTTTCCATCCTGCTTCTCACACAGAACAACACATTATTTTAATAACAAGTTCAAAATCTTTTTGAGAACTAAAAACTTTTAGAATGAACTAGCAACGAGATGAGAAGTTGTGACTTTGGTATCACATTGCTTTTACCTATTAGTTGAATCAAAAGATATGATGATACTGAATATTCATCTTAGGAGAACATAAGTTACTGGTTAATCACAAGATAAGAAAATATTTCATAGGGCAAGAGAGAGAATATTTCTGGTAGGGCTCTACTCTTGCACAAAATCTATTTGGATTTGACTCTGGTGATAAAGGAAGCCTCAGTTTCTCTTTAGCAATAATCTTATTTTAGTTTTCCTCACTGGCCTAACATTCTTCATCACCCAAGATTCCAAACCACATTTTAGACAGTTCTTTAAAATCTTCGGCCCTTCCTGAGAAAGGGAAGCTATCAATTTCTTAAGACTAATTCTACAACAGAATTTAGGCACATATGAGACTAAAAGATAATAGATCATTCCTAAGACAAATGGTCAAAATACAACCCCAAATCCTAAATTAATCTGACCACTTTGTAGAAATCTTTTTATTATCATTCTCATCAACTGGTAAGAAATTAAGAAAACCCAATTTTTATTGAACAGGGCCTACACAACCCCTCTTATGTTTAACTTAATTTATACTAAATTCTTCCCTGCACTGTTTCTTTCCTTCAGCTCTCCAATACAATGTTCTATTTTATAACTCTGAGTATGTGTATCTTTATTACTCAATACTTTTATTCTTGAAAATGTTTAAGAACCTAAAAATCTAGAACCAACTCAGAAACCCTTCGCCATAGAGACTCCTGTATCACCAATACATCCTATATTCCCTCAAGCACTGTTAAGATTTTCTTCTGCACTGTGTTCAGAGTCAGGAATTTACCTCAAACACCACTATGTCCACAAAGCACACAAAAATACAAATAAAAATTAGTTTTTTTCTTTACACACAGTAGAAAGAAGGCATGTGGTCTCTGTTTCCATGACAATGTTTGTCATGGAAAAACTCCTCCTGAGCATCTGGAGAGCTGCTAACTGCCTCAAAACCTGAGATACCAAGAGTTCTGTGATTTCTGTGTTTAATGCACTTTTTGGGAAAAATCTCTCTCAAGAACAGACAGACAACCTGAAATGAAGAAGCAAAGGAAAAGCATTGTGTGGGAAAATGCGTGACAGAAACTAAGTCAATTTTATTTATTTATTTATTTATTTATTTATTTATTTATTTTTATTTTGAATTTTGGGCCACACATGGTTACCATCAGGAGTTAGTCCTGCCTATGCACTAAGAAATTGCTCCTGGCTTATGGGTCCATATTAGATGCCTGGGGATTGAACTGCAATTCTTCATAGGTCAGCCACATGCAAGGCAAATGTCTTACTACTGTGCCACCACTCTGGTCCCCTAAGTCAATTTTATGACGAAGAAATTATCCCAGGTAATAAAAAAGCAGTTATATATTTATTAATTTTCTTTAAAAATTTAAATATTGATGTGGAAGATATATATTAAAGATATTTGAAAATTTAAACATTCACGTTGAAAAATATATGTTCTAATGTGGAAAGCAAGCCTCTTTACAACAATCTCATCAATACACAAATGATCTGTTAATTTAAGCATTGTGGGAGACTTGAGCTATCTTCTTTTCTCTGTTTGCTGCTGCAATACTGACTCTTTCTGCCAGCTCACAGCATTAGTCCCCTCAGAATTTCCCTGGAACTGAAACTCTTGTAGGAAAAAATTCCAGAGAAATATTCCAACTGTTACTTCTAGGCAAGTGGATTGAAAGCTGGAGGAAAAAATAGGCAAACCACAGAAGACTCAACATGTCCTGAGTATGATGGAAATTTTGCTCTTCCCACTTTGGATATGAAGGAAAGTAGGCAATTTATTTTCTATTGAGGAAGTAAAAGTATCTGATATTAGAAAATGAAGAATAAATTCTGTGAGAATCTTTCTTCACATCTTTGAGCATAATGATGTGGTGGGAAGAGATAATGATTCAGAGATAGGAAGTCTAATATTTAGTCGGCCCCTACACTAATTTTTATTAGGAATTTTAGTTCTTTTTTTCTTTTTTGATCTTTCTCTTTTTCCTTATAAATTTGTCTTATTTGCTTTATAAATTATGAAATTGATGAAAAATGCTTTTAAGGGTCATGATGCTGTGAAGATTTAACTGTTTTGGCCATTATTATGTTTATTATAAGGGTAATCGAACTCTGAGATATACATCATATTAACTTTGAATCCAAATATGTAGCATTGCAATGACATGGTTCCTTTAATTTGATGTGTGAGTAGCAAGCATGTCTTTTTTTAGAAGTAGGTAGACTTTGTAGAATCATTGATTTTCTAAGAAATCTTGAATGATTTCTTTAAACTTCCTGTTATCCTGTTACTTTATCTGTAAAACGATCAAAAAGTCACTAAAATTGGTGTCAGAATATCTAGAAAGCTAAGAATATATAAAATGCTTGCCATTAACAGATTTTCATTAATTATTAACTCAAGCCTTTCCCAAAATAAATGTGTAAAATAAGAATGTAGTAATGTGAATATAAAGTTATTTGTAAGGATAAAACTTCAGCTGTTATATGGCCAGAACAATTGAACAGCAGGTTGGGCATTTACCTTGCACAATGTCACCTGGGTTCGATACCCAGGATCCCATAAGGTTCCTTGAACCTTCCAGTATTAATATCTGAGTGCAGAGCTAAGAGTAATCACTGAGTGATGCAAAAGTTTGCTGTACATTATTGTTGTTTCTGCTTCCATATAGGATAGTAAAGTGATTTTATGTGAATATTTTAAGGAAAAAATACATAAAATAAGTATAAGACAGAGAAAACAACAAAGTGCATATATTCACTTCTCTATATAGCTTTAGTAACATATTGTAATAAAATTAATATGCCAATAAGTATATATGCAGCAGGAAAGATTGTGAAAGGAAGAGGGACTGGAGTGATAGCACAGTGGTAAGGCATTTGCCTTGCACACAACCAACACAGAATGGACCCTGGTTTGAATTCTGGCATCCCATATGGTCCCCCAAGCTGCCAGAAGTAACTTCTGAGAGCTGCCAAGTGTGATACTCCCAAAAAAGAAAGGAAGAAAAGAAAGTGATATATTTTTCTTCTGTGTGATGTTACCTTCAGTAGCTCATTTATTTATGCTAGCCCTCAATCTCTACTCACAGAATATCATCATTCAGTATAAAGCTAATATAACTATTGATATTTTTACTCTCTCTCAAACCATGTTTCTCAATATCTATCTTGGATAAATTCATTACTCTTTCCCTGAGGTATAGCCTTGCTAATTGTTCCCACAACACTGAGTCATGTGAACATCTCAATCCATTCATTCCATGGCAGGTCAGCCAGCAATTCTCCCATAGGCCCTTATCTCTATCAGGGATGGAGTTGTTTCATGATTTTTTTTTTAGTTGGAATTGAGTTAAAAGAACTCATTATAATCCAATACTGGCCAAAAGCAATAAATTCACTCTGCCATCCCCAAAGGGAACAGGAAGATTTAACTTATTATGTAATTAATTTTGTAAGGCATGTAAGGCTATAACGTTTCTTAGAAAGAAAAGCTAATTTTGAAGGTTTACAATGAATGGTGGCAGTCAAGATGAAGTAAAATGTGGAAAACTATTTAATCTGTTTATAACATCTAAGGTATAAATGATCTTTTATTGTTCAAGGAAAACTTTTGACAGTTTTCTTCAAAGTTTTAGTTCTGAGACATCAGCATAGGAATTTAGTTTTAGATTTCTTCCTTCATCTGGTGCACTGGTTTCCTCACTTTAAGAGTTTTATACTGGCCCCATATTTCCAATTCATATAGTAAGCAGTATGATTACCCAACAGACTTTATAGAATAATTTTGACAACTTGAAATTTTTTGTGTTTTATGCTGTACATATAAACTTAGCAGAGATGGGGCCAAATCAGTGGCTCAAGCAGTAGGGCATCTGCCTTGCATGCGCTAACCTAGGATGGACCACAGTTCGATCCCCTGGCATCTCAAATGGTCCACCAAGCCAGGAGCAATTTCTGAGCACGTAGCCAGGAGTAATCCCTGAGCGTCACCAGGTGTGCCCCCCCAAAAAAATAAACCTTTGTAAAGTAAAATTCATTTTCATTTTTTACTCTAATTATTAAAAATGTAAAAATTATTTACAGTGATGTATTAGATAAATTTAGCTGTATTCTGTCATACAATTCTACTGAATAACAACAAAGCATTTTTTGAAGTCACATCTTAAAAAAAAGATTTTATAATTCTTACTCTGTCAATTACTCTTAAAGATTTAATTATTTTCTTGAAGGCTTATTTACATAAAATGTATAGATTTATATTTATTGTAGATTTAATTATATTAGCAAAACTAAACGATCAATAGTAGCATAGATAATGTGATGGGTAAGGTGTCTACCTTGGACTCAGCCTGCCTGGATTTACTCTTTATCACACCACTGGGTTCCTTTCTTTCTACCAGAAGTGAGTCCTGAGATAAAAAATAAGCCCTGAATACTGCAGGTGAGGCCTAAAAAAAACAAAACAAAACTAAACTAAAAACAAAGCCACCATAAATTAGATATCCTAACAGTGTAAATTCAATAAAATTATAGTAATTATTTATTTACTTATGAGTTTGGGGTCACAATTAACTGCTTTGTTGCTATCCCTGGCTCTGTGCTCAGGATTGACCCCTCACAGTGCTTTGTAGACAATTTGTTGTACTAGAAAAAATTATGTTTTCTTAGCTTTATCTGTGAATTTCAAAATAATCAGATTGTTACTTTTATCCCAGTATATCCTTGCATTCTATATCATTTATATTTTGACACTTACACAAAAGTCACCAAAATGAAATCAATCTAAGCAAGCCAATTAATATATCAATCAGATGTATCTGGAAAGTTACATTTTCTCAAGAAAACATCTTATTTTAAGGTATATGGGGATGTGTAATTGACATGTTAATGTTTTATGAAATACGTGTACATGTGTATATATAAATGCATGTAATCGCATGCTCAAGAAAACTTTTGTAATGATAGAATTGTTTGATTGAGGGGCCAAAGTGATAGCACAGCGTAGGGCATTTGCCTTGCATGCGGCTGACCCAGGATGGATCTGGGTTTGATCCCTGGCATCCTATATGGTTCCCAAGCCAGGAATGTTTTCTGATTAAATAGCCAGAAGTAACTCCTGAGCGTCACTGGATGTGGCCCCCAAACCAAAAGAAAAATAAATAAAAAGAATTATGTATAATTGAAACTACCATTTTCTAGGCTTCTTTCTTTCATCCTTTTCACAGAAGTTTAAAAAGCATATCTAGATTACTTGGAATTTGGTGGTCCTAGCAGGCCTAGAAAATATCCTCATAATCTTGATCTAAGCTTATATTCATATAAGTTTAACATATATGTAACATTTATTCTTATGTTCATTCATATCTGTATGTTCATACATACATATAAGTAATATATTCATAAAAATAAATTAATCTAAATTAGTCTAAAATTGTGAATTTTCAAATATGCTTTGTTTATATACTCTTCTTAATAGAACTATGAGATATGTAGTTAATATGCTTATTACTATGAGGATGAGCAAAGTTAAGTAACAAACCTCTGTTCAGTTTTGTAATCACTAAAAAAGTCAGCACTTACACACAAATCTGACACACTTAATAGCACTGAAACTGGATAACAATTCTGGATAAATGGTGAAGTTTATAAACTTACAACAACTTATGGTTCCCTTTTTCCTGTCACCTCAAATATTAAAAGGGGTGTATTGTTCCTAAAAAATGCAAAGAGCTACTTCATCATTGATTCTAACAAGAGATGACTAGGGGCCCCTTGAACATTACAAGATGTAATTCAAAGGCACAAAAATAGTTGTCTTGGTGGTTCAAGTACAACTTGCCTGAATCACAAGGAACAAAGCAATGCAATGCAAGTCACCTTCTATGCCTACATCAGTTAGTCACCTGAGTGTGAGTTAGCACACAGGTAAGACACTTAGGTCAGCTTTGCTATTTCCTTTTCTTCCAGAACAGTGGTATCAGGATTAATAGCTGCAGAGATAGACCTGCCAATGATTAATAGCCTATAGTCAGAAGGTCTCTGAAATTGCATAGGCTGTTTATTTTCTTATGTTAGGAACTCCACTTGCATTCTTCACTTTTTCATTCTAGCTATTGGCCATTATTTATATGACAATATGGATCAGTTTTGCTTTCTTTGTGGCGATATTGTAAACAATAGTGCTACAGGAGATAAAACTATAAAAAGACATTCTGGGAGGTGAATCAGGAAGCTAAAGAAGAAATATCTGATCTGGACTTCCTAGCCTCTTGGTCATATCACAAAGAAGTCATAAGCATCCAAGTGCTTGAGCATTAGAACAGTAGATAGGGAATCAATCACCAGCACCCAGTATTATTCCTTTGTATTGCCTGAAACAGAGACAAAAGTAAGCCCTGAGCAGAGCTGGGTGTGACTCAAATACTCCTCAAATCTTTTGAAGAAAGAAATTAGAAGCATCCTTAACTATCCATTCCAGAGCTATCATGGATCTGCTTTTAATATTCTTTATGAACATCCTTAGTTTATGACCATGTACACTTGCTCCCAGTTTACAGAATTTAATTTACTTAGATGCTCAAACAATGGCAAAAGATACAATAGTTTACTGAGAAATATGTAGATTTCCCCAGAAAGGCTTGGGTAATAGAGGTCTTGTTGGCACTGGAGAGATAGCATGGAGGTAGGTTTTTTGCCCTGCATGCAGAAGGACTGTGGTTCAAGTCCCTGCATCCCATATGGTCCCCTGAGCCTGCAGGAGCGATTTCTGAGCATAGAGCCAGGAGTAACCCATGAGTGCTGCCGGGTGTGACCCCCCCAAAAAACAAAACAAAATAAAATTAAATAAAATTAAAAAAAATAGAGGTCTTGCATTTATCTTTTGGGATATGAAGAAAATGACTCATTTGTCTAGATTCAATAAGGTAGCACAGTACCAAAGCAGGTTCCAAGGATATAAAATATAGATAGGAAAAATTGTAAGGCAATAAAAGCAGTGTCTTCTATTCATAGGGTCTTCAATTCTGATCGTTTTATGGAAGTTCTACTTTCTCTCTCATTACTAATCTCTTTTTCTATATCTTTCTTTCAGTCTGTCAGGCCCTTCAGAGTTTTTTGTATCTACTTTTATACCTATTTTCTGTGTGATTCAACTTCATTTTCTTCTACTTCTGGTGGAAATTTGAAAATGTGACCCTACATTTTAGATAAGTATGCCATCATTGATCTCATATATCACTCTTCAGATATTCTAGAAACTTCTTTCTGGGCCTAAAAATTAAATTAGAGGGTGGCAAACAATTTTAATCCATTTGTTAGTCTGGTTCTTCTTTGAATATCCTCAAGATATTTAAGGAAACTCAATTATATAGTAATATATCACAAAGATACTATGAAAGTATTTTATAGTAATTAATGAGTATATTCATAAATATTTTGCTGCTAGTTTTATTCTTTTTAATTGTTTTTTAAATTTTATTTTTATACAGTCACCTTTAAATTAACAAATTATTTATAATTGGGTCTCAGCATACGTATTTCAACATCAATTTTTCACCAGTATCTACTTTTTTCTACAAATTCACCCCATCCCATTTGCCTCCCACCATTTTGCTTCTAAAAGAGATATTTATGAATGATTCATAACCTTAATTAATAAGGGTTAATGATGAAATCTTAATCATTAATCTTTAAACATTAACCCCTAATCAACCTTAAGAATTTGTTCTCAGCATTAAGAAAAAATCCAACATCACTTCCAATCTAAAATAAATATTATATATTCTTATCAAATGTTTAATTTTTATTTTAATTTTTATTCAGTATTTTGTCTTTTTGTCCTTACAATTGGTATTACTTTTTTGTTTAACCAATATTGTCTGATTTGTAAAATGTTTGTGTAGGCTGAAATAGCATAAAAATTATAAGAAAAGCACATTTGAGTTTTCACTTACACAGAAGTAAGCCATTTCACATTCTTTCAGAGAATTTCCTAATGTTTTCATCAAAATGACCTTTTTAAGACTGGCCATATCAATAATTAATGCTATTATAAATTTGCTCTTTCTCCTGACTTTCCAAGCAGAGGACAGTAACAGGTAGGCGTGAAGAGTGGAAGTCCTAACTGCTCAACATTTTGTTATCTAATTATGTTTAATTTCATTGTTGATTTTTTAACTTTCATTTATTAGTTAATTCTGTCTTTATCTAGTAAGAGCTCTCTGAACTTCTCTTTTAGAATTTTATTAAGACCTAATATCCTACTTAATTGAGAACACTAAGAGAAATTGAATTTTGGGTTAAATTTTGATCATCATGTATAGGATAAAACAAGAGTAATAAGGATTCTGATTTTTGGGTAATATCTACTCTATTGGTAATGTACAGGGCACTGTATGTAAAGAAAATAGATTTGAGCATAGGAAGGTAGACTCTAGACCAAACACAACTTTTAAATTATTGACTTTGTGGTTATAGATAAGTTAATGAAGCTCTTTGGGCCTTATTTTATTTCTTAGTGGGAGTATTTTTAGATTGACTGTTTCTTACTTTGTGAAAACAGAGCTGAAATCAGCCATAGCTGAAAAACACAGATTACAATTCAAAAACCAGAATTTTCATTTTAACTTCAGTTTCTTTAAGAACCTCTGTGTTTCTCCTGGCATCTCCCCAATCATTAAAAGGATTTGCATTTTTAGCCCAAGGTCATGAGCTTTCTTCTAGCCTTTCAGAAAACCCCATTCACAGAACAAAGAGGTTCTCCAGGGGGATGAGAGGACTAATTATTTAACTTTTAGTCATTAAAGCAAATTGGTTAACATTTTTCTTTTATTATCAAATTATATTCAAGGAAAATTTTTATTATCTAGAACTAAAGTCCATTGTATTATAGGTTAAAATAATTTTAGAAGGAGCAATTATGGTTTCAACTTTATGTCATAATTCGTACCTTATTAAGATCCATCATGTCTATAGAAACCTTAAAATAATAGTGTAATTAATCTTTCTTTCTAGATGGAAAAAGAAAGAAGTTAATTTAATATCTGTGACTTATTAACTATCCCCAGCCTGGCATTAGAATCTCATATAACTAGTTTCCAACTTCATGTCTCTTTCATTGTTCTTTTATTTTTTTCATTAATAATTCAAGTTTTTCTGAAGCAACAATAAGAAAAATTATAATGATATATATATATTTTTTTGGTTTTTGGGTCACACCCGGCAGTGCTCAGAGGTTACTCCTGGCTTCATGCTCAGAAATTGCTCCTGGCAGGCACGGGGGACCATATGGGACGCTGGGATTTGAACCGATGACCTTCTGCATGAAAGGCAAACGCCTTACCTTCATACTATCTCTCCGGCCCCTATATGTTTGCTTCTCCCTTATAACAGTACCACATTAACCCACAAAATATTTTCAATATTGTTTTACTTACAATAAAGTATACAAGGAAGCACCGAATCATTGCAATCCTAATGATACGCAAGCATAAAAAATAGCTAATCATTGCTCTGATTGTTGGAAGAGGCAATTATATCTGAATTCAGCAACTAAAATTTTTTTATGTATGTGAATAGTTTCATTCATATTTTTTTCATCAACAATTTAGACAAAAGTTAAACAAAGAGAATACTGAAAGAAACAACAAAATCGGGGCCGGGCGGTGGCGCTGGAGGTAAGGTGCCTGCCTTGCCTGCGCTAGCCTAGGACGGACCGCGGTTCGATCCCCCGGCGTCCCATATGGTCCCCCAAGCCAGGAGCGACTTCTGAGCGCATAGCCAGGAGTAACCCCTGAGCGTCACCGGGTGTGGCCCAAAAACCAAAAAAAAAAAAAAAAAAAAAAAAAGAAACAACAAAATCTTAAATAAATTCCAAAGAAGTTAAACATTGGATCAAAATTTAAGGGAAAATAAGGAAAACCTTTTTCCAAGAAATCTCATCTGTGCACACATGGTTGAGAAAGTATGAATTTGGTTTATGCTTTTATAAATCTTTTGAATTTTCAGATACAAGGGAATATGCCTCAGTGAACAATCCAAAAGGAAATTGATTACTCCAGAGACAACAACCAGTCTGCATAGAGCCCTTTCTAAAAATGTGTTTTTTTAATTATTTTTCTGTGACAACTGCTTCTATCAAATATGAACAAGATGACTTCTTAGAGAATCAAGTCTATGATCATCCATTCTGCTGGATTCTTTCTTATAAAGACATTTCTCAACCTATTACTATGTCTCTCAATTTATTAATCCTCAAACTTTGGAGGATTTGGACCTTCTAAGGTTAAGATTTTATTGCAATGACCTGTATTGTTTACATAGACAAACTACATATTTTAGAATATGCATGCATATACACATTTTCCCAATTGGAATAGTTCAACAAACATTTTAAAAAATGAAATGTGGTCATCATTCTAAAACTATGAAAGTTATAATTCCTTTTCTTGAACCTTATCAGTGAGTATAACATTGGGCATGTCTCTAGAACTAAAGCAATTAATATAAATTGTCTTTTCCTTTATTTTTACTATATTGAACTTACTAAAATAATTTCTCCTTTTCAATAGCAATTTTAAATTTTAATATACACACCACATTATTAATATATTTAATGTGTACCTTTCTATAAGTTTTGCAATACTTCTTTTATAGAATTATTTTATTCCCAGAAATAAGATCATTAGAAATCAACTAAAAAGTCCTAATTCTCTTTTTAAAAGGCTGAAAATTAAAAAGAAAAATCTCTGTTGTTCAGATAACTCTCATCATCGAGAAAAATTGCAGCATGTATAGGGATGATAGATTTAGGCAAGTATCAAATGTCTTCAGTACCTACTTTTATTCATATGAGGTTGAAAGAATATATTTTTAATTTCACTTAGTAGGTTTTGAGTGACAATGCATTCTTATCAATTTGAATGAAGTATAGATATCTTAAGATTTTCTTTACTATTCACTTTTTAAATAATATTATATTCCTTTACATACATGTGGGGAGCCTAGCTGATGAAACCTGGGACATAGGACACCTCAGTAATTCCTAATCTGGTCACCCACGTGACCA